>NC_092055.1:53661853-54027187 GCF_003086295.3 Arachis hypogaea
CTCATTCATTTGTGAGTACGAATGAATATCTTAGAAGCGGAATAAGTTGAATTGAATAAAAAACAGTAGTACTTTGCATTAATTCATGAGGAATAGTAGAGCTCTACACCTTAATCTATGGAGGTAGAAACTCTACTGTTAAAAATACATAAGTGAAAGGTTCAGAATGGCCGAATGGCCAGCCCCCCAACGTGATCAATATGATCCGAAGATGAACTAAAAATCATTAAGATGTCCTAATACAATAGTAAAAAGTCCTATTTATACTAAACTAGTTACTAGGTTTACAGAAGTAAGTAATGATGCATAAATCCACTTCCGGACCTACTTGGTGTGTGCCTGGGCTGAGCTTGAAGTTTACACGTACAGAGGCTTTCTTCTGGAGTTGAACGCCAAGTTGTAACATGTTTTTGGCGTTCAACTCTGGTTCGTGACGTTGTTTCTGGCGTTTAACTCTAGACTACAGCGTAGAACTGGAGTTCAACGCCTTTTGCGTATCAAACTCGGCCAAGTATAGACTATTATATTGATGGAAAGCCCGGATGTCACTTTCCAAATCAATTGGAAGCGCGCCAGTTGAGTTCTGTAGCTTCAGAAAATCCACGTGGTGCGGGAGGTCAGATCCAACAGCATCAGATCCTTCTTACTCTGAATCTATTTTGCTAAAGTCTCAATTTCGCCAGAAATACTGAAATTACAGAAAAATACACAAACTCATAGTAAAGCAAAATTGAATTAACATAAAAACTAATGAAACACCCTAAAGTAACCAATTTACTAAAAAATACAAAACAATGCCAATAGTATAAATTATCTCTCACCTAACTTTGGGCAGATATGGCAAATTAATGCGTTGAGAAGCCCCGGATGTTAGCTTCAATGCAACAAAACCGCATCGTGGACCTCTGTAGCTCAAGTAGTCATTGAGGCCAGATCAGGCTAAGGTTTATTTCATTCTGTATTTCATTTTGATGTTCTTTCATCTCTAGATTCTGTTAATCTCTAAAATCAAAACAATAGATAATGTAATAAGAGAAAACATAGGAATTAAGCCAAAGAAGCATGTTTCAATCAAAGCACATAATTAGGAAGGCAAATGTAAAACCATACAAATAGTATGAATAAGTGGGTAAAGAGTTGATAAAAACCACTCAATTGAGCACAAGATAAACCATGAAATAGTGGTTTATCAGAGGGCTTTGAGCGGCAAGCATTTAATTTCGGATTTTCTTTATCTACTTAGTGGTCTTGGCTATCATTTCAGGCCGTAACAAGCTTTTCTCCCCAGCTTCATACCAGCATATCGGAGATTGACACTTCTTCCCATATAGAGCCTCATACGGAGCCATCTCGATGCTCACATGGTAGCTGTAATTATATGCAAACTCCACTAGTGGCATATATTGATCCTGGCTCGCCGGCTTGTCCAAAATACAAGCCCTCAGCATATCCTCCGAGGTTTGGATTGTCCTCTCTGACTGACCATCAATTTGAGGATAATACGCAGTGCTCAATCTTAACTGAGTTCCAAATTCTCACTGGAAAGATCCCCAGAACCTTGAGGTGAAACGAGTATCTCTGTCGAATATAATGATGGTAGGCACGCCATGCAATCTCACAACATCTTTAATATAAAAATGTGCTAGCCCCTCCAATGTACAACTCGTCCGAATGGGTAGAAAGTGAGCCGGCATTGTCAGTCGATCCACAATTACCCAAACAGCGTCATATCCAGCTCGAGTTCTTGGTAAACACGATACAAAGTCCATTGCAATACTCTCCCATTTCCATTGCAAAATTTCTGAGGGTTGAAGGGTTCTTGATGGTTTTTGATGTTCAATTTTAACTTTCTGACAAGTTAAACACTTGCATACATGCAACGCTACGTCATTCTTCATTCCCGGCCACCAGAACATTGCTTTTAGATCGTGATACTTCTTAGTACTTTCCGGGTGAATATAGAATCCGCTTTGTGCGCCTCCTTAAGATATCCCGTCACAAGGTTCCAACATCCGGTACAATGATCCTACCGTTAAATCTCCATAATCCGTCTTTGTCCAATGATACTCTCTACTGCATTCCTTGCTCAATAGCCGGCAACACCTTCTGCAATTCTTTATCGTCTTGCTGAGCTTTTTCGATCTCGAACATAAAATCACTCAAAATTTGCAATTGACTTAGGCACAGAGTTCCGGATACTTCTTGGAAACCCAAGTTCGGGCTCTTGAATGCCTTTAGCAATCCCTCTTCTCAAAGCATCATCCAAGCAACAAACAATGATTTTCGGCTTAGGGCATCTTCCACAACATTTTCTTTTCCCGGGTGGTAGCTCAATTCGAAGTCATCATCCTTTAATAGCTCCATCCACCTCCTCTAACACTTATTCAGTTCTTTCTGATCAAAAAGTACTTTAAGCTTTAGTGATCTGAGAAAACTTGAACTTGACACCATAGAGATAATTTCTCCAAACCTTTAGGGCAAACACAACGGTAGCAAGCTCTAAATCATGAGTCGGGTAATTTATCTCGTGCGGCCTTAACTGCCGTGAGGCGTATGCCACGACATTACGGTGTTGCATCAGCACGCATCCCAAACACTTCAATGATGCGTCACAGTACACATCAAACGATTCATTTGGCTCAGGCAACACCAATACATGTGCAATGGTCAACTTCTGCTTCAATGCTTGAAAACTTTCCTCACATTCAGAAGTCCAAACAAATAGTGCATCTTTTCTTGTCAGCTTAGTCAAAGGCAAAGCGAGTTGCGAAAATATTTTGATGAACCTTCGGTAATAACCCGTCAAACCAAGAAAACTCCTAATCTCGGTCACAGAAGTTGGTCGCCCCAATCCATTACCACCTCAACTTTAGCAGGATCCACAGCAATCCTTTGTTGACTTACCACATGACCAAGAAACTTCTCCTCAATTTTCCAAAATTTGCATTTAGATAACTTGGCATACAATTTTCTCTCCTTCAAGATTTGTAACACATTCCGCAAGTGATTGATGCCAGGGCATTTTGGCCAGTTTCACTGACCTTTTCTTTACTGTTTTTAAGGTAGTTTCATGCATTTTCTTAGAAAATAAGCTAGTTTTTGGTAGATATTCACTTACATCTTGATTCAAGCATACATTGTGCACTTTACATGATTTCATGAGAATTTTGCATGAATTATATGACAAATTAGAGGATGCATGTCTCATGATTTAGATTAGAACTTTGATGCACTTTATTGTTTGATTTCAGGACAAAGAAAGAAAGGAAGAACCACGTTAGCAGCCACGTTAGTCTAACTAACGTGACCACTAACGTGGAATGGGAGCTATCTTGCAACGTTAATGAGAAAAGTAATCGCCAATAACGCCCTTGAAGCCATCATAACCCACGTTAAGAGTCACGTTAACTAAGTTAACATGAACTCTAACGTGGAAGAAAGAAAATGGAGCCAACATTAGTGACACTTACCTTTGTCACTAACGTTGGACCAAGCTCATAAGTGGCCACGTTAAGAGCCACGTTAACTTAGTTAACGTGGACTCTAACGTTAAGAAGCAAAAGAGAAGCCAATGTTAGTAACATTCACCTTTGTCACTAATGTTGGCCAAGCCTCCATAAGCCACGTTAACTCCCACGTTAACTTAGTTAACGTGGAAGCTAACGTGGAGAGAGCAATTGATAGCCAACGTTAGTGACACTTACCTTTGTCACTAACGTTGGGGTGAACCACCAAGAGCCACCATGAGCAACATTAACTCCCACGTTAACTTAGTTAATGTGGAAGCTAACGTGGATAAAGAGATGATGAGCCAATGTTAGTGACACTCACCTTTGTCACTAACGTTGGAGATGGCTAGCATGACTACGTTAGAAGCCACGTTAACTTAGTTAACATGGACTCTAACGTGGGAAATAGGGGCACATTGGAACGTTAGTGACAAAGGTAAGTGTCACTAACGTTCTCGAAGGATTGGCATTACTACGTTAGAAGCCACGTTAACCGAGTTAACGTGGATGCTAACGTAGGGACAAGGGAGGACTGTCCAGGTTATTGGGAAAGGTAAGTCCAATAACGTGTGCGAAGGACCAAGAGGCAACGTTAGTGGTCACGTTAGTGCCACTAACGTTGAAGTCAACGTGATCATATTTTGGTTAGGAACGTTAGTGAAAAAGGTAATTGTCACTAACGTTCTCGAACCCACACTTTCACTTAACGTTGACACCACTAACGTCCTAAGCCAAAGTCTCTGCCCACTTTAGCTTTTCTCTCAGCAAGCCAAGCTAAGCCCAAGGAAAAGGATAACTGCTTCAAACTCAAGATCCAGAGGCCCATACCCAGGACTTGAAGAGCCAACTAGAAGATCAGAAGAGTAGTATATATAGGAGTAACTTTGAATTAGTTTGGGGAGTTGGAAACTTTAGGGGGCCTTTGGCATAGAACTACTCTCTATATTTTACTTTCTCTACACTTCTAGTTTTACTTTCATCATGTATTCTTCATCTTTGTTTTCATATTCCAGAGCTATGAACATTAAATCCCTTTCATTGGGTTAGGAAGCTTTGTTGTAATTTGATGGATCAATATTAGTTTTCATTCTCCTTCTTCTATCTTTTCTCTTGATTTTACTTGAAAGCTTTTGATCTTCATCCAATTGGATAGTTATCTTGGAGAAGAAGCTATTCATACTTGGATCTCTTCTGAACCTTGAAAGAGGAATGAAGAGATCATGCTAGAAATGCTTTCTCATGCTGGACCAAATTGGGTATGGATGGATATGTGACTGTAATCCCACCAACACCTGATTTGGGAAATGCATGTGGTATAATCAGTGACCATACTTCATCTCTTCTCATGAGCAATTGACCAAGGAATTGGCTATTGATCAAGATTTGAGAGATTGAATTACCAAGAAATTGGAATTCGATCACTTAAGATTGCCAAGGAGATCAATGAATGCATTGATTGAGGAAGAGATGAAAATGTACTTGATCCGGAGAATGCAACATCTCCTGAGCCCAATGAACTCCCATTTCTGACTTTACCTATTCTCTTTAATTTCTGCCATTTACTTTTATGAGCAATTACCCCATTCCTGTTTAAGATTCTGCAATTTACTTTTCGTCATTTACATTCTGCCATTAACTTCCAGCAATTACATTTTCTGTTATTTACTTCTCCGCCATTCACTTTTCTGCAAATCTCAACTCAATTTCTGCTTAGCTCAACTAGAACATTCCTCTGATTAAAGTTTCTTGACCAATCAATCCCTGTGGGATTCGACCTCACTCTATTGTGAGTTTTTACTTGACGACTGGTGCACAGAAATTGTGATTACACTTTGATTATGTGAAATTCATTGCTCTTTCTTTCCCTGGTAATGGCACCAAAAACATGATGCCAATACCATGGTTCACAACTTCGCACAACTAACCAGCAAGTGCACTGGGTCGTCCAAGTAATACCTTACGTGAGTAAGGGTCGAATCCCACGAAGATTGTTAGTATGAAGCAAGCTATGGTCACCTTGCAAATCTCAGTCAGGTAGGGTTAAATGTGATTGGATTAGATAATTAAAGTTTATGGCGCCGTTGCCGGGGATTGATTTTGTATCAACAATTATTAAGTTGGAGGATCACTAGATTGAACATTTTTTATTCTGTTGATTTAAATTTCTGTTTGAGCAATTTACTTTCGGTTTTAGTTGTTTTTATTCCCATCCCTTTAACCCCTTTATTCCAGTTGTTTACACTCTGTTTCACTCACCCACTAACTGTTTGATATATTGCATCACTCACACTAACAGCATTTTTTTTAGAATAGTTTCTGGATCTATTTCCTTGCTTGCACCTTGTTGGTTGTATGACAGGAAGGAGAAGCGGGGCTTCAACTTCCTTTGATTCTGAACCAGAGAGGACCTTTCTTAGATTAAGGAGGGAAGCAAGAGGAAAAAGAGTAGTTGGTGCTGAGGAAGAGGAGGAATACTTTGAACCAAACATGGAAGAGAATATGAAAAACCATCATGAAGAAGAAGCTCACAACCATGACAGAGAAGGTCTAGCAAATCATGCTGGGCAAGAGAGAAGAGTTCTGGGTTCTTACATCAACCCAAACCCAGGAAACTGTGGGAGTAGCATCCAAAGGCCAACCATACATGCCAACAACTTTGAACTAAAACCACAGCTCATCACCCTTGTTCAGAACAACTGTTTATTCGGAGGGAGTGTCCAAGAAGATCCCAATCAACATCTAACCACCTTCCTGAGGATATGTGACACTGTGAAGTCTAATGGTGTTCATTCTGACACCTATAGACTACTTTTGTTCCCTTTTTCACTCAAGGACAAAGCCTCTAAATGGCTGGAGTCCTTCTCAAAAGAAAGTTTGGCAACCTGGGAAGATGTGGTGAACAAATTCTTGGCAAGATTCTATCCTCCTCAACGAATTAACAGGCTGAGAGCTGAGGTGCAAACATTCAGGCAGCAGGATGGTGAGACTCTATATGAAGCATGGGAGAGGTTTAAGGACCTAACAAGGAGGTGTCAACCAGATATGTTCAATGAATGGGTGCAGCTGCACATTTTCTATGAAGGCCTTTCTTATGAATCAAAGAAAGTAGTAGACCACTCATCCGGGGGATCTCTGAACAAGAAGAAAACCATTGAGGAGGCCATAGATGTCATTGAAACTATAGCAGAGAATGACTACTTCTATGCCTCCGAAAGAGGGAACACTAGAGGAGTGATGGAGCTAAACAATGTAGATGCTCTGCTGGCCCAAAACAAGCTCATTACCAAGCAATTAGCTGACCTCACCAAGAAGATGGAGAGGAACCAAGTAGCAGCAATCACCACCTCATCAACTACCCAAGAGGGAGTGAATGCAGAGGCAGAGAATGAGCAGGAGCAAGCCAACTACATTGGGAATTCACCTAGACAAAATCATGACCCATACTCCAAGACCTACAACCCTGGTTGGAGGAATCACCCAAACTTTGGGTGGGGCAATCAACAAGATCAAGGACAAGATCAGAGACGTCACAACCCCAACAACAATGCAGCTCACCAACAATTCACACAGAGAACATATCAACACCACCATAACAACACCTCTCCACATCCATATCAAAACCAAAATAACACTCCTCATCCTTCTACCTCCAATCCCAACCTACCATCATCTGATGACAGACTCTCAAGGATTGAGAACCTGCTTGAAGGCATATGCAAAGAGATTCAAGACAACAAGGTGTTCAAGGAGGAAGTGCGAGCAAATTTTAAGAACCAGGGAGACACCATCAAGAGGTTGGAATCTCAAGTCGGGTATCTCTCTGAGTAGATTCCCAAACCTACAGATGGATTCCCAAGTGACACAGAGAAAAATCCAAGAGGTGAAACAAAGAAAGTAAGATGGGAAGATTGCAAGATGGTCACTACAAGTGATAAGGAGACTGAGGACAAGCCAAACAAGCCGCCAGAACAACCTGGAGATACCTCAGCAGAGAAGAAGGAAAAAGATCACCAAGAACTAAAAATCTCACAACAGGAGCTGCTGAGACTCTATGCACCCTTTCCCCAACTACTCAATGGTGCTGTGGAGAAGAGAATATACTCAAGATTTCTTGACTTGTTTGCATCTCTGCATGTAAACATACCATTCATCAAGGCCATCCAACAAATGCCTGCATACATCAAGTATATGAAGAAACTGCTTCCCAGGAAAAGCTCACTCAAGGGAGGCCAAACTATAGTGATGAACAAGGAGTGCAACGCCCTCATTCAACCAGAGTTTCCTACAAAAAGAAAGGACCCAAGGAGTTTCTACATTCCTTGTGCCATCGGAGAAACTATGTTTGATAAGGGACTCTGCGATTTGGGAGCAAGCATCAACTTAATGCCCTTATCCCTTATGAAGAGGCTGCAGATCAATGAGATAATGCCCACAGATGTAGACATCAGGCTGGCTGATAAAACTCAAAAATAAGCAATAGGAATGGTGGAAAATGTGTTGGTAAAGGTTGGGAAATACTTTCTCCCAACAGACTTTGTCATATTGGACATGGAAGAGAGCCACACTCACCCAATTATATTGGGAAGACCATTCCTAGCTACAGCCAGAGCACTCATAGATGTAGAGCGAGGGGAGCTAATTTTGAGGATCCATGATGAACAACTCAGTTTTAATGTCTTCAAACTCTCACAAGAAACAGATCAAGAGAACAAGGAACCAAGGAAGAATCACAGTGAGATACTGAAGGAAGAAACAAGCACTGAAGCACAACCAGCACATCTGGGAACTCCCTTGATTGATGAACAAGGCAAACAGCAATTGCCACAGCTCAAAGAAAATCAGAAGGAACCCAAACCACCAGAATCATATGAGACCAGTAACCACATTTCCTTAGAGGAAGAGGTCACAAAGAGTAAGACAATATCACAAGGAACAAAGAAGAAGGTACCAAGGAGGTGGAGGAACAAGAAGATCCCTACCGAGGACCTCTCTCCAGGGGATAAAGTGATCTCAGCTTACTTCCCAGATATCCCCCCTGATCTCCCCACTGTACCATCTCAGTTACCTAAGGTCTTCACTATCAACAGAGTTCTCTCCTTGGAACATGTAGAGATCATTGATACAACCAATGGATATAGGTCCACAGGAAGAGGGGAGGACTTGAAGCATTATCAACCTCCCTGATGAAGGAGAAACGTCAAGCTAGTGACGCTAAAGAAGCGCTTCATGGGAGGCAACCCATATTTTATATGCTTTTAGAAAATAGTGAATAAGTCAATATTCATGAATTCCAACCCAAACTTGACAAACACTTGGTGAAATCCTTATTAGGCAGTATATAGTGAAGAATAAGTTTGGTGTTCAAGACTTGCCAAGAAAACATGAATGCAATTCAGAGCATGCTAGTCTTGGAGCCTTGAACAAAACTTTTTCATCACAGTGCTACAAACTAAGTTTGGTGTCACCCAAGGTGCCACCAATGTGCATATAAGGATACACAGTTAGTTAGTTAGTTGGTGTTCATGAATAAACAATCTAGTTCTTTTTCTTTATTATTCTAGCCATAAAATTTCTCAATGATATTAATTTTTCTTATTTTATTTTATAGGAAAAGGGAAAGGAGCATTGAAGGGGATTGATTGGACAATTAAATGAGGAAGGTTCGGACACCACAAAAGGAGGGTACAACACACGTGCCCCAAGGGGGGATGCATTGGAAAATGTTGCCATGCAACATTGAAGGAACGAGACCCTTGAAGACCGAACCAATCTCCCTCATAAAGATGAGGATCCTTGTGCTTATTTCATACAAAACCCCAGAGTAAAGTATCATCTCAAGTAATTGAGGAATCGTCGAGCTAGCGACGATAAAAGAGCGCTCTGTTGGGAGGCAACCCAACCTCAGGTAGTTTCCTTTTCATCTTTATTTCAATAAAGGTCACAAGTTGTTTCCCCTGTATTGCGAGGAGCTAAGTTTGGTGTTCCACACCAAAACAATCCAAGAGTAAAAGTGTAATTCTAAGTTTGGTGTTCCACCAAAGGATATTAGTTAGAATCACACCCGACTCCCAAAGCACATTGCTAGCTTCAACCAATCAAGAAAAACCACATAGATGTAGTTAGACTTTAGTTAATAATTGTTTTGTTAATAACAAGATATGAGGTTCTCTGCATATATGCAAGGTTTTGTACTGGGCAAAGAACTAAATTTGGTGTTCACACACCAAATTAAGTTCAGAAGTCACAAGCATACATGCAAGCTAACTATTTCTCAAGTGCTTTGGGAACAAGCAACTTCCAATAACTTTGCAGGAATCTTATGAGGAAATGGTGCACCTTCACCCAAGGAAGTGAGGTAGCAAAGACTAGGATGATGACAAAAAGAGGGCAACTAGAAACCATCACCCGAAGGTTGTATTGTTACTTAATTCCATGTACTTAGAATGTTGAAAGTTGGAAGCCCGAATGCACTTTTGATTAATAGTTACATGTTAGTTTGAACCCTTTTCAATTCTATCTTTTAAACTTTTTGTTGCGTAGGTCTAGGATTGCTAGTCTGAATGTCATTACTGCATCATTTTCTTGCTTACTTGTGTGCTTGTCCTTTTGAATCAAATGAAAAGGGAATGTGTGTTATCAAAGACCAGAGGGGAGTTCATACTATGGAGTAAGTTCCTAAGTTTGTGGTGTAGTCATAAGTTAGCTAAGTTGGTTCACCAAGAAGGTGGGAAGACAACTATCTGTCCTAAATCATATACTTTGAACACACCCCATGAGACTAGCTAAATAACAAGATCCTAATAAGAAAAAAGGAAAGAAACAATTAAAGTGAAGAATAAGAGAAAAATAGCAAGAAAAGAGGCTGGGCACCAAGGGTTTGAGATTTGAGGGATGTGTCTGTGGTGTTCTTGTACCAAGGATCTGCTTGGATTACTAAGCTCTCAGGGGTGCTTTATCACCTGGTAACTTAGGTTAACTAACCCAGGATTATCAGCTGAAAGTCCACTATCAAGAGCAATCTTTGCTACAGAACATTTAGTAGCCCAAAGAGGTGCTGGACACCAAGACCTCAAGGAAAGAAAATAAACAAACCATGTGCCTGTGGTGTGTATGTATGGGGGAGAGACTAGAGAAAGTAAGTCCTTAGGGATGCTTCAATACCTAGCACCTTGAACCAACTGGTTCGGGAGTGTTGGCTGAAAGCTTATTTTAAAGAGTTGCCCCCTTACAGAGCACTTAGCCTAAGAACACAAATAAGCCCTGAAATGACAACAAAAGGATCAATAAATAAAAGTCTCATGGGATGCAAGCAAAGTGAGTATTCTAGGACATGATAAAGGTCTGAAAGACAGTGAATGAATGAACCTAAGTTGCTATGCATGAAACCACCATAAAACCAGTGACATGACTTCCACAAGAATGACTCATTTTCTCTTGGCATTCCATTCATCATTCTCTTGTTCCAATACTTGCTTAGGGACAAGCAAGCTTTAAGTTTGGTGTTGTGATGCCAGGGCATTTTGGCCAGTTTCACTGACCTTTTCTTTACTGTTTTTAAGGTAGTTTCATGCATTTTCTTAGAAAATAAGCTAGTTTTGGGTAAATATTCACTTACATCTTGATTCAAGCATACATTGTGCACTTTACATGATTTCATGAGAATTTTGCATGAATTATATGACAAATTAGAGGATGCATGTCTCATGATTTAGATTAGAACTTTGATGCACTTTATTGTTTGATTTCAGGACAAAGGAAGCAAGGAAGAACCACGTTAGCAGCCACGTTAGTCTAACTAACGTGACCACTAACGTGGAATGGGAGCTATCTTGCAACGTTAATGAGAAAAGTAATCGCCAATAATGCCCTCGAAGCCATCATAACCCACGTTAAGAGTCACGTTAACTAAGTTAACGTGAACTCTAACGTGGAAGAAAGAAAATGGAGCCAACGTTAGTGACACTTACCTTTGTCACTAACGTTGGACCAAGCTCATAAGTGGCCACGTTAAGAGCCACGCTAACTTAGTTAACGTGGACTCTAACGTTAAGAAGCAAAAGAGAAGCCAACGTTAGTGACATTCACCTTTGTCACTAACGTTGGCCAAGCCTCCATAAGCCACGTTAACTCCCACGTTAACTTAGTTAACGTGGAAGCTAACGTGGAGAGAGCAATTGATAGCCAACGTTAGTGACACTAACCTTTGTCACTAACGTTGGGGTGAACCACCAAGAGCCACCATGAGCAACGTTAACTCCCACGTTAACTTAGTTAACGTGGAAGCTAACGTGGATAAAGAGATGATGAGCCAACGTTAGTGACACTCACCTTTGTCACTAACGTTGGAGATGGCTAGCATAACTACGTTAGAAGCCACGTTAACTTAGTTAACGTGGACTCTAACGTGGGAAATAGGGGCACATTGGAACGTTAGTGACAAAGGTAAGTGTCACTAACGTTCTCGAAGGATTGGCATTACTACATTAGAAGCCACATTAACCGAGTTAATGTGGATGCTAACGTAGGGACAAGGGAGGACTGTCCACGTTATTGGGAAAGGTAAGTCCCAATAACGTGTGCGAAGGACCAAGAGGTAGCGTTAGTGGTCACGTTAGTACCACTAACGTTGAAGTCAACGGGATCATATTTTGGTTAGGAACGTTAGTGAAAAAGGTGATTGTCACTAACGTTCTTGAACCCACACTTTCACTTAACGTTGATACCACTAACGTCCTAAGCCAAAGTCTCTGCCCACTTCACCTTTTCTCTCTGCAAGCAAAGCTAAGACCAAGGAAAAGGATAACTACTTCAAACTCAAGATCCAGAGGCCCATACCCAGGACTTGAAGAGCCAACTAGAAGATCAGAAGAGTAGTATATATAGGAGTTGCTTTGAATTAGTTTGGGGATTTGGAAACTTTAGGGGGCCTTTGACATAGAACTACTCTCTGTATTTTACTTTCTCTGCACTTCTAGTTTTACTTTCATCATGTATTCTCCATCTTTAGTTTCATCTTCCAGAGCTATGAACAACTAAACCCCTTTCATTGGGTTAGGAAGCTCTGTTGTAATTTGATGGATCAATATTAGTTTTCATTCTCCTTCTTCTATCTTTTCTCTTGATTTTACTTGAAATCTTTTGATCTTCATCCAATTGGATAGTTATCTTGGAAAAGAAGCTATTCATACTTGGATCTCTTCTGAACCTTGAAAGAGGAATGAAGAGATCATGCTAGAAATGCTTTCTCATGCTGGACCAAATTGGATATGGATGGATATGTGACTGTAATCCCACCAACACCTGATTTAGAAAATGCATGTGGTATAATCAGTGACCATACTTCATCTCTTCTCATGAGCAATTGACCAAGGAATTGACTATTGATCAAGATTTGAGAGATTGAATTACCAAGAAATTGGAATTCGATCACTTAAGATTGCCAAGGAGATTAATGAATGCATTGATTGAGGAAGAGATGAAAATGAACTTGATCCGGAGAATGCAACATCTCTTGAGCCCAATGAACTCCCATTTCTGATCTTACCCATTCTCTTTAATTTCTACCATTTACTTTTATGAGCAATTACCCCATTCCCGTTTAAGATTCTGCAATTTACTTTCCGCCATTTACATTCAACTCTTTATTTCTAGCATTTACTGTTTCTGCTATTTACTTTCCCGCCATTTAATTTTCTGCAAATCTCAAATAAAATTCTGGTTCGCTCAACTAGAACATCCCTCTAATTAAAGTTGCTTGATCAATCAATCTCTGTGGGATTTGACCTCACTCTATTGTGAGTTTTTACTTGACGACAAATTCGGTACACTTGCCGAAGAAAATTTGTTGAGAGACAAGTTTTGTGCGTATCACTGATCCGGTTGTTCTTCATCAGTCTTGTAGTAAATGAGAATGTCATCAATGAAGATGACAACAAACGTATCCAGAAATGGACGAAAAATTTTGTTCATGTAGTCCATGAACACTGCAGGAGCGTTCGTTAGCCCAAAAGACATTACAGTGTACTCGTAATGACCATAACAAGTTTTGAAGGTAGCCATAGGGATGTCTTCGTCCCTTACCCTTATCTGGTGATAACCGGATCACATGTCAATCTTGGAAAATACTCCGGCTCCCTGTAGCTGGTCCATTAGATCGTCGATCCTTAACGGATATTTATTCTTTATGATGACTTTGTTCAGCTGACGGTAATATACACACAGACACATACTCCCATCATTCTTCCTTACCAGTAGTACTGGAGCTTCCCATGGAGAAACACTCAGCCGGATGAAACTTTTACTCATTAGTTCTTCCAGCTGAGATTTGAGTTCAGTCAATTCCAGTGGTAACATTCGATAAGGAGCAATCGAGATTGGCCCGGCTCCCGACACCAACTCAATTGCAAACTTGCTTTCTTGAGCAGGAGGGAATTTAGGAATGTCATCCGGAAATACTTCAGAAAATTTACATATAACCGAAATTTGCTCTAAGCTTCGTTCCTCACCCGACACATTTGCCACCAATAGTACAACACCCTCGCATTTGCACCCACTGCAGTTCACAACTATAGAGCATAAGCCACATAAGCATTCATATTCATTCATAATCATTGCATAATCATTCATTATAGCTATGGCATCACATATACATCATACCTTCACACTTTTCATTCATGATTCATCATTTTTCAAGATTACTCCACCCCCAAGGTACCATCCCTTCATAGCTTCATCTCATCACTAGGCATACCACTAAGGTCTATGGGCTAAAAGAGTAAAAATATAGGTTTAAAGGTTTAAAACTAGGTTTTAAAACATAAAATTTGCTTTGCTGGAAACAGGGGCATCGCATACGTGTGGACAATCTCGCGACACGGGGCGTGTTTTTACTTACTCGCATACGCAAACCCCTTGCTCACATATGCGAGGAACTAAACCCGAAAGGAATGGCCGCGTCGTGTGCAAGTGCTCGCGTACGCAACCTCTCAAATTCACTGCTCGTTATGCATGCACCTTGCTCGCGTACGCGAGATACCAAACCCGAAAGGGTTGGTCGCGTCGCGTGCAGGTGGTCGTGTACGCGAATTCTGTAGAGTGGAAAAATGCTAAGTGTTGCAGAATTTCATTCGTTTTTTGAACGGCGTAAATTTCATGGACCCAATTTGATATGAGACAAGTTTGAAAAAGATTGGGAGTTTGGAAGCCAAGTTATGACTCACCGAAGTTCGGCCAAAAATAAGATTTTTACAAAATCTTCCAAACCCCTATTTTCACAAAATATAACTCAAAACCAACTTTCTATGCTTATAATCAGCACCATAACATGCCATATTACAGCAACACAGCCCCACATCCTACCACAACCATTCATACCTCAATTTTAAACAATCTCATATAAGAATTCCTCAACTATCCAAACATGTGCATCAACATACCACCTCATACATATTCATTCACATCACCTTATATATTATCATTAAAATCATCATTTAGCATTCCATTTTCATCACAAACATCAATCACCAAACCACTACCTAATTCACATTGCCACATTCTAGTATACTAATTTAATACCCAAACACAATAAACAAAGAAATCCACTAGGTTCAAGGATTCTCACCTTATCTAAGCACCAATGGAACAAGATTAAACATTTTTCCTAAGCTAATCGGATCCTATAACATCAAAGAACCAAAATCTCAACACTCAATTCATTCAGTTTTTGAAAATTAGGAGAAGGTGAGGCTGAGAATAAAAATGAAGGTTCCTTACCAAATTATGCACCGGGCTTTGTAGAGCTCGACGTTGTAGTCACGTGGCCATAAACGGTGCAGTGATCGAAGCTCGGAGTTGGAAGATATGGGGATTTGAATGGAAAACAAGGGTTTAAGAACCTTTCTTCTTTTTCCTTGTATGTTTCAGCGTGAAATTCAATAAATAACAGAGGATAAAAGAATTAAAAGAATGAAAAAACTAAAAGAATCCCTACCACAGGAGAGCAGAACACAAAAGAAAAGAATGTATTAACTAAAGGGATCTCTGCCATAAGAGAGCAGAGGGCAAAGATAAAGAAAAATCTTAAAAAGACTGTCTACCACAGGATATGAGAATGATTAAAAGGTCACGAGAGGGTGATGGAAAGTATAGTCATGGTTCCAATATGAAAATGTTACGTCGTGGGCTTTGTATGTGAATGACTGTACAGGGATGCCTGTAAATATGGAATGGCTTCCAGGAACATGGGTCACATGCTTCAGCTAGAGAATCAGCACCTGCAAGTACTTGCAGAAGTCATGCTCGACATACTTCAGCTGGAGAATCAGCGCCTGCAAGAAGTAGAAACTTGCAGAGGTTATGTCACTGGAATGCCTTGCAAGTTGGATTGTGTCGGGTGCGGGTCGAAACTGACAAATGACATTACCTGCACTAGGGATAGACATGCATCACACCTGTTTGTGCATATTTGTTTGTGAGTGTTTTTCTTGTGATTGTGGCTGTTCTATATGATTGCTTGATTTCTGTGACCTTTGATTGTGAAGTCTCAATGTATTTGATTGTCCGTTGTTGTTGGCTATGGTAATAAATGAGTATAACTATACACCCTGACCCTATTAAGAACTCTCCAGTTCTTACCCCCTATTTTCACCCCTTTCAGCTACAGGTGTGAAGGTTTAGTGCGGAGCTACAGGAGCATAGAAGATTATGTTCACGAGTTGAGTTGTTAGAATTTACTTTTTCCTCATCATTTATTGTTTTTAGTTTTTAGAGGGGTAGGATTTGTTTTTGAGAATCTTGAAATAAGTCTATGTATTTATTGCTATGTGAATATATATATTTTTTTGATTAAATAGTTTAAAGTACAAACTCATTGTTTTCTGAAATAAAACTTCGGTTGGTATTCGTGAAGGCTCAATATTAAATAAATATAGTATGAAATTAAAGGAATAGAGGTAAGTAGCGCTCAGACTTTTAGTATGATCATGAGGTGCTAAAAGTTAGGGTATTACATTATGGTATCAGAGCAGTCTTTGCTGTTAGAGCCTTGGGAATGGACTGACTATACTTCACTGCACTCTGAGTGTCTCTCATGTGATAGGACTTGTCTTAATGACAAAAGTTTAGATTTTATATGTGTGACTGACTGTTGATTAATACTGTTATCTTACCATTGCATTCCTCATGGTATTAAGTCTGGCCAACTTAATACTAATGAGTTATGTATATAGGAACACTAATGGGTTGTTATGGACGAAATAGAAGTAATAGCTAACGCAAATCGTGGGTTATGGAAATGTTAGAAGTTACGTCTCGGGGTTGCTCAGCTATGTATCTTGTTTCACCATGATTTGTCTTAAAGTTTTGTCTAAGGTTTCTTTCTTGAAAAAGTGAACTAATTATTCTCCAATCATGTTCCTTGTTTACTAAATTCTAATTAAATTCAACTAGAAAATAAGCAAAAAATGGGTATAAGATGCTCATGCGTCACGCTCTGCCCGATTATTCCTTCTTTGTTGATTAGCTTCCAGTTTTCGGAGCTTATCTTCTAGCTCCTTTTATCGTCTTAGTTCTCTTCGTAATTTTCGTTCTGCTTCCCGTTGTCATTCAGCCTTGTGTTTGAGCTGTTGCAGTCGATCCCCCTAACCATGAACCAGGTTCAGGATCTCGGTTGTATGAGGGCGGTCTTCATCCTCGGGATGGTAGACCTCGGAATGGATCCTCCTTGGTTGAGGATTTCCAGAGGTTCCTTCCCCATGAGGGCCTTGGTGTAGTGGTAGAGGAGGAAGCAAGAGGGCTTGGTTTTCTGGCTGAGCTTCTTGCTCAGATTCAGATGTCGTGTGGCCATTTTCGTGCTCGTGGTCCGCTATTTGTCAGAGGGAGAATTCCAGGTCCCCGGTAGGCGCCAATGTTCCAAGGGTTACTTGAAACGGTGATTTGGACCTGAACGTGAGGTCCAGATCCCTTTGAAGGGTAGCGACCGACTTGTTTATTCCAAGGTGCTGCCTATCCGAGTTCCTCGTGAGGAGGTGGGGGGTGGTACCTGCAAGAGACTCCGATACTTAAGTTAGCAAGGGTTTTAGCCAGGTTTTTAGTAGATTGAAACCTGTGTTATACCTGGGGGTTCCAATGTATTTATAAGAGTTGATGACCACCTTTGTTGGAGCAGTTCCATCTTTTTTTATGGATAAACGTTCCCTTTATCTTGGGAGTTTGTTGGAATCTACCTTCTAGATGAGGTAGAGATAGTAGGAGAGATTTAAGGAGGCAGTTACTTGTTAAGTCAAGTAGAGCTGGACCTCTATGTTGGTGTCCGACCTCCATAAGGAGGTCGGGTTTATAGTGAAGTCCACCTTTACTAGTGGACCTTTTTTTGTTATTGGGCCTGGCTTTTATCTGTTGGGCCAGGGTATGAACAGTTTCTATTGAAAAGATCTTATCAGCAAACACACGACCAAATAGACTCTTAGTACATGCCTCCAGTCCCTTAGAAAAGTCTTCCTCTGTCACAAACACCAATTTCTCCTCTTCTTCCATACTCCTTGGATTCAGATGTGATTTTTCTCCTCTTTTGAGTTTATGATACGAATGAGGGTGTGATGATGATAGAATGAGAAAAAGATAAGAAGAATAAAAAGAATAGAAGAATGAGAGAAAGTTGTAAGGAATAGGTTCAAATAAAAAAATGGATTTGAAAGAATAGAAAGAAGAATTAAAGAATTAAAGTTGAAAAGAAAGAAAAAAAAAGAAAAACTCTTGGGCACAGCAAAAGCTTTAACAGAGCAATTAAAAAATTATATTTCTTGGCAAAAATAAAATAGCTTTGTATCTTAATTATATCTTATTGGGAGTGATAATAAAATTTGTATTAATATCTCGTTTATACGATTAATGAGATAAAAACATATTTGTAGTATAGTTTAATTTGAATTAATTTAAAAATAGAATAAAATCGATATAATTTGTTGCTATTTATATGATATGTATATTCAATATGTATTTGATTGTGTGTGTGAATTTTCGAAATTGTCAAAATTTTAACGACTTAAATCAGCTGCAAAGTTGATCATTGTTATCTGTAACTTAATAACAAACTTTTTTTTATTGGCGGAAACTCCCCATAAGCTCTTACAGTTATTATTATTATTATTATTATTATTATTATTATTATTATTATTATTATTATTATTAAATTCCTCGAGGTTATATTATCATTATTAATTTATTATTATTATTATGGTTAAATTCCTCTAGAGGTTATAATTTGTTTGAATTAACATAGGCGCAAAATCTGAGATTATTATCATATGAGAAAACAAAATAAAATGTTAACGCCTAAATATGAGTAACTGATTGGAAACCGGAGAGTCAAACCCGACCTTGAAAGGGAAATGGACCCTCTTAATTATTGAAAAAAATTGAAGGAGTAAAATGTCATCTATAACCCTTCAATGCACTTTCTCTTATGTTTTCTTTTAGTTCCACTTATAATAATTAATAGTGAGAGATCACACTTTATTCTCTCAATTGTTAAAAAAATTGAGAAAATCTATTTCCACCTTAAAAGACATCTTGCTGTCAACACTTGGCTGATTTTACAAATGAAAACTCTCAGCATGTTTTAAATCTCCGTCTTAAGTGCTCATGGGTGTTAATTAATTGTCACTGGCAAGTGAATTTTCGCGATTGTCAAAAACTCAAAATCTTCACCGCTATAATCAGCTGCCAGTGAGGAGCGACTCTTTTTTCATTGGCACAAATTCTCCACAAACCCTTATAAAATAAACCCGTATTATCAATTTATCATCATCATCATTAAAATAATACAAAAAATTTAAACTTTTAATGGATTTATTTTGTATCTACTAAATAAAAAAATTTAAAATCTCCCACTAATAAATTTATCATATATCCTTAAAACACATATTAGCTTAAACCCTTATTTTTTAGTGGACAAGGACAACATAGTAGCATGCCAACATGCATTTTTTTTTTGGTCAAGATTCGAGAAAATTTGGAATATATCAAAAGCCAGCGTTTTTCATACATATACTTTAAAATAATTCATTGAATACAAAGAAAAATTATAAAATACAGAAAATCCTCGGCTAGCTGTAGTAGCAGCAGCCCAAAAAAATGCCTCAACTACCAAAACAGAAACAAAAATGACACAACACCCCCCCCCCCCCCCAAAAAAAAAAAAAACAGAAAGAATATATTTTTTCAACTTGAACTCGACCTCCATCATAAGGAAAGAATAATGCATTAAAATTCCGCAAGAAAATCTTGAACTCTCCCAAACGGAAGCACATTGTTCTTTATACAGATTACAGACCGATCATTGCTGAACTTACCACAATTGTTTGAAAATCAGTAGGTGCTGCCCATTGGTGGCATGCCGAAAGGAGGCATTGGAGGCATCCCCAAACCACCCATTGGAGGGGGAGGGGCAAACCCACCTCCCATTCCAGGCATTGGTGGTGCAGGCAAAGCAAGAGGTAGCAATTGAGCATACATGTTCTGTAACACAAGACATATTTCATACATTCAGTATATAGTACTATAACTTTAAGAAATTATGGCCATGTTATTGGAGTGAGTAATGAAATGGCCAAATGAATTACCTGTTGTGCAATTACTTCCTTTTCTTCTTGTTCTTTAGCTTTCACCTGGTTCTGTGCTTCAATTCTGTCCTTCACAAGTTCATCAACTTTGCCCGTGTACTCACGGATAAACTACAACAGCAACAAGACAAGTATGAAGGTAAGATGATAGAAAAGGATGAACATGAGCGGCATTATATGTTTATATGATAACTTATATGAAACACAAACCTGTAGAAGATATGGGAAGGCAAAGTCGATCATATTGTTTACCCAAGCCAGTTCAAGGGCAATGTCTGCCCGGATCAGATCATAGCAAACAAACAAACAAGAGGCAAAGCATTCCTTCTTTCCCTGTATAAACCAGATGAAAAAAAAAAAATATATATATATATATATATATATTATCACCCTCATTCAATTGGATACGCCTCAATAAAATTAATAACATTTCAAAGATTAAAAATTCAGAACATAAGGTATGAAAATTAAATCATGACGACAAATGAAGTACTAATAATGCTAGTTACAAATCGTTACTCTCTGTGAACTACAACAAATGCTAAAGACACCATAGGCAACAACATGCAATAAACAAGACATGGCGATTTAGCATCTTATAAAAAAAAAAAAAAAAAAAAAAAAAAAAAAAAAAAAAAAAAAACAACTTTTTATTTGTGGTATGAAATAGAATTTGATACCTGATCAATGAAATAAACAAGCAACTCCTCAGCAAGTTCACGCTCGCCAGATTGTGAGGCTGTCTCCATGGCATCTTTGTAGAGGTTATCCTTCTTTGACAGGGCAATAGACTGCTTCCACCTACCTGCCTTCTTGTAAATATAAGCTGCAACACGTCTCATTTCAAGAAGCTCATGCTTTTCAATCTGCATAAATATATAACAATATTACAATTATCTATCAGGTTTCTAGAACAGAAATCAGAAAATAATTAGTGAAGATTAAATGTGGATCACCTTCTGTGCAAGGCCTATTTGATCAAAGTTATCATGAAAATCAATTGACTCGCGCAACCTATCATAATCTTCCTCCTCAACATATATCTCATTCAAGGCTTCATTAACTGTAGAGACATTGTTGCTCTGCACTGCAACCATGTAAGGCTTGACAAGACGAAGGTGACCCGCCTATGGAACATTAAAAGAAAAAAATTTCTTGAGTGCTATATAAAACAGGTTATACAATAAGATTTAATGAAAGTTTTTCCATTACTGATGCTACCTTCCGCATGATGTCAACAACACGAGCATGGTCAACACGAAGTGCAAGGACATTCAGAACATCATTGATAAGATCGGGATGCTCTTGCGAATAGAAGTGAACAGCCTTGTAATACAACTCCACATTTGCAACTTTGACAATAACATCTTTGAACTGCATATGATCCCATGCTTCAGGCGAATGGTTCATGATGGTGGTTGCAGCATTATCAAACTCATCATATTGGATATACAAATAGGTCAGTTCCTTCCAATGTTGTTGCTCATCACAAGCTCTTATGAGTTTTGGAATATTGAGTCGCGTTGCAAATAGTTTGATATGCTCCATAAGCTTCTCATAACGGTATCTAGCATACAAAACTCCCAACTCGGTGAAGATGCCCATATGTGCCCGTTCTAACCCTAAACCACTCTCCATGAGAGAGATTAGCTCATTGAAGCAACCTCTATTTTGGTAATATTCACTAACTTCTTCCAAGTCATCCACCTATGAAATTCACAAGAACAATCAACATATTAAGCATAGGAAATACAATAAACTCATTAACAGAACTTAAACAAATATCATTTTCCCATTACAATCTGAAAGCTCATTATTATGAACTTTCCAAACTGAGCCAGTTAAAATATTGACAGAAAACAACATACTACCTGAACAATAATGTTGAGTCCACATATTTGGGCCAAACGGAACTCCTCTGCATCAATACATGCAAAGCAAACTTCTTTCCATGTTTTGGCGCTGTTAGCTTTCCTTGCTGCATCTACAGCACCTTGGAACTGTTTCAACTTGACAAGTGTGACAGCTAACTTGGCCCAGTTAGATATAAAAGCATATATAATTTTTGCAGCCTCATATAGTTCTTCATCATATAATCGGTCACCAACATTTTGAAGATTGGCCACATTTGGCATAAGAATGAACTCCTCAATGTCACTGAGCCTATCAATCTTTGCATATGCATAAATGAGCTCACTGTCCACCTTGGGTTCTTTTGCCTTCTGCCTTACCATCAGCAAGTATTTCACCAAATCATGGTAAACATCAGCATCTTCAGCAGCATGGATAACATCCAAAAATTGTGTGGCATCGTCTGCTCGTATGAATGACTCAATTGCATCACTAACTAGCCCTTCCCTGAGTTGAGCCTTGGCCACTTGACTCCAAACAGCATCCTCTTCAACACGGAAAGCAAACTCCACAGCTCTATCAATGCTATGAATATTATCTAGCAAGACATTGACAGCTTGAACATTTAAGTTGAACTTCTTGAAAATTGCAAATGCTTCCTCATACAACTGAGCTTCGACAGCCATTTCTCCAACTGCAGGCCCATCAAAATTATCCAGTCTATTAATGTAATCCATAACTCTGGATTGATCAGCCTTTATTGCTGTCAAAATGAGCAGATTCTGTAGATTAAAGTTCCCACTGAATGCCGAATTCTGAAGGACAATCTTCTCAAGAAGTTCAATCAGTTCATGAGGTAGATCGGCAGTCATGAAGGCCTTAACAGCTGCAGAAACTTGCTCAGGGCTCTTGCTTTCAGGTAGAGCAGTAGACACAACCTGATCAATAAGTTGCCTTCTGTATGCATTTTCGGGGATAAGAACCTTTTCCCAAAGATCACCATCCATTCTCTCGACAACATATCTGTAATAACATCGTTAGGTAAGAATTGCAGCCAGCTATTATTCAATAAAAGAAAGACAGATAATATACCACAAACCTTGCTTGTAGTTTGAACAAAGAATTTTTATTTGTGACATTGATAAGTTCTTCATCACATTGTCCTCTCCTGTAAGCTACAACGGCCAATGTGGGATCACGCTTCTCACAATATTTTCCCACAACTCGAGAATCATAGTAGGGGTTGGTAGTGAGAAAATGCTCTGGGTTGTTGTTGCTGTCAATGATAATTTTACCCAATGCATTGTGAACATGTACATCCTGGCTTCCCTCACTTACAAGATGCTCCAAGAACTGAGTGAGCAAACGAAGACGATTCCTGCATTTAAAAACAAGACCGAAGAAAAATCAGAAACATGAACACAACGAAAAATTGACTAGAGAACAGATACCACCTCTTCTCACATTCCTCCACAAGGGGCTCCACTGGCAGTAATGAACGAACTGAAAGAATCAAGCCTTTGATAAAATCTTCTGGGCATTCGTCGTCAAGCAGCTGCCCAACAACTAAAGGAGCATTCCCTGGGTTCACCTATAAAGGAGTGCAAAGTTCTAATTTAGAGAGAGAAAGAGAGGGAGGGAGGTAATCACTCATAAAATGAGCAAGGTTATAAAAGCAGCAATGCAAACTATACCTTCTGCACATAGCCTTCAATGTAGCGAAGCATGTTGTTTGTGTACAGATAGTGAGTTAAATCTGGAACAAATCCAAAACGGTCACAAACATTAATCAAAGGCCGTGCATCTGGAAGCTTAGCTTCCATTAGAAAGTTCTTCGTTTTCTCAGGATCATAGAAAGTTGATTCTCTAGTCACACGCTCGACCTCTTTAATTTGTCCAGTCTTTGCTGCAGCCTCAATGTACTTAAAGTGAATTTCAGGATCCTCACTGCCCCATGTTATTCAGAGAAGCATATGTTAACAGATATGCAATGGGAAATACCCCCAGCACAGATGGGACTGTTGATCCACTAGCCAAAATAATTTCATTCCAAATGAAAGATTTACCTGGAGCTCAAATATGATCCAAGGAAAAAATACAGTCCTTCGTACGACCTGAACTGCTCGAAGAGCTTTATGCAAGCATCAACACCCAGTTGTTCACAATATTCTTTAGCAACCTGATCAGACATGAGCAAACTTCAAGGGTCAATTGACTATTATTAAGAACTAGAAGTTATGGGAAAGAAATAATGAGACTTTTATACCTGCACAATTATCTGTAGGTTGCCTCTAAGATTGACCAGCAACAGGTCTTTCATGCATTCCAATGCCCATTCTCGTGAGAGAGTACCGAAATACTCTACCAAAGACTGCAATAACCTTATAATGAGTAAGTAATTTTAAGACTAAAATAATGTTGATCAAGAAACAACAGAAATGGAGAGCATACCTGTGGCTCAATTGCATGTGTGTTTACAATAACACGCTTTATATCCGGCAACTCTGAGTAATGCTGCAAAAAGAACAATGCAATCAGCAAAAGTACCTCCAGGTTGAACTAGGAACAGAATAGCAAAACACATCTGGTGAGTCATTACTTGCAGTGCTCGAACGTAAAGACCAGCTTTTTCACAAAGTTGAGCAATGCGAGGACGGTCATAATGGCTGAACATTCCGTTTGCCAAAATTGCATCAGCAACATTGGGGAAAGTTACCAAATTTATCTCCAAAACCTGAACAAAAAATTCACAAGATGATAGTATTAGCATCACTGCAAAAGGGAAAAAAAAAAAGAACTACAGGAATAGGATACCTATGACAATAAAATAAAAGATTGAAACCTTTGTCTGAAGGTATCCATGTTCTGGAAGATTGGGCTTCAAAACATCAAGGAGAAAGGCTGTTGCCTCACGGATCAGGTTTCTCTGAGAAGAAAATGTAACCAGAAGCTAATAAATGGATTGTCCAGCAATGCATTCCAAAATAAGGGGGAAACAACACAGTAACTGTTTCTACACTACTTAAAGTAGCATGTACTGTGTAATGATCCTAACACTAAATTATTAAATTATGAATCACAACCATTGTTTAATCTCTTTTAATAATTAACCTGAAGAAACAGATCAGTTATGGTGTTGTAATCAACTGGGCAGCCTCCCTCCATTTGAGACATCATTAGTGCAAAATTGACAGCACCCTGCAAATCAAAATGTACACAGTTGAGTTGCACTACTATGGATTGTTTTCTTCAAACCAAGACTAAACTAAACACAGAATTTCTGTGTCATGGGTGATAAGATAAAACTCAATTAAATTAAAGAACTAAGTGTTTCCTCATACCTGAGGATCTGTCCGTAGAATTGTTTGCAACAGGAACAAGTAGTCAGGTGTGTACCCAACCTATGGAGATAAATAAGTAAAATAAGTATATGCAATGTTCACCTTACAGCCAAGGTAAAATACACAAAGGCCATGGAATCAAAGAATTAAATAAAAATCTAATAGAAGAAATTTCAATATTCTTTGGTCAAAAAAAGAAAAAACACCTACTTGCTTGGAGTATATAAGAATTTTGTCAAACTCTCTTCGCTCGGCAAAAGAAGCAACAACTTTTGGAGTAGCTCTGGCTTTGATATATATTTTTAAAGCAAGATCATTGTCTACAGTCTGCAATCAAACACACTCATCATAATTAAGTCAAGTATAAGCAATCCAACAAGTAGCACAAAACAGCCAAAATTTCAAAATAAAGCATAAGGGGGGAAAAGAAAATAAGAAATAAACAATGAATAACAAATAATTTCAAAGTTTTCAATGTAACCCAACCTTTACAAGATCTCCTAGCTCCTCACTGCATTCAAGCTTGTCCTCTGCCAACCAATTCTCCAAAAGATTTTTTTTGTTCTGGTTCACGACCAGCCGTGACAGTTCTAACGACTCAAAGGGATTCAGCTTTCCTCTTGTTAGCAGTGTCCCAAAATACTGCAAAAGAGGAGGAGTTTGCCCAGCTTGCACAGGAACACTCTGCCACATATAACACATTACTGTTAACCATTTAAGTTGAATGAGTCACCCAAAAACAAAAAACAAAAACAAAAACAAAAAACAAAAAACAAAAAAAAAGAGACAATAAACAAATATAGTACATTTCCTTTATCACCCAAAGCAAGCAAAGATGACTATCTAGGTAAATTCTGTGGTATCTAATTAAAAAACCTGAAATTTGGCAACTGTATCAGGGGTACGAAGAATTCCTTGTGGAGACTCAGCAGCAAGCTCAGCTGCTTCTTTATACTTTGTTTGAGCAAAGAGTTCATGGAAACGTTCCACTACCTGTAATGTTGACCAAAAAAGATAAATAAATGCAATTACAATATGTAAACCGGAGGCTTCATAGACAATCCGATCCAGGATTTCGTTACAAGACAATAATAGGAGAATATTTTTGGCAACACAACATCCAAATCACTCACACAACTCCCTCAGTTACTAAGAACGATCATGTACAAGCATATGATATTGACAGTACAATAACAGACACAACAAAATAAACAATAAGGAAAGGGCAATAACTTATAACTTGGCCTGATCAATGCCTAAAACTAAGATTAGCACATATACAGTAATGCAACACATACAACCACACTTGATGCAAGCTAGCATTTAAAAATTAAATCAAACATCATCAAACTAAACATAGATAATGTCCAATTTCTTCAAAACTTTCCGACAACACCCTAGGAATAAATATTACATTACCAAAGGAAAAAGAGAGATTGACATACCAGCTTCTCAGCACCAGGAAGATTTCCTCTCTTGGCAAGATTAACTGCTAGCTCCAGATTGTTTAACTAAAACAAATACGAAAATGAAATTTGTTAAAACGCACTTGTTTCCCAATTTACTTCATAAAAGTAATCACAAGATTAGAAACATACTTGGCCGCTGACAAAATTTACAATGGTTTGTTCATTGACAGTAGCCAATAACACCTGGCCTCTCCTGTTAATGGCATAAAAGCCTCCCACTGATGTAGCTTCTGATGTCAAAAATATAGGATCTGGACTAATTCTGTTCCGATATACAGCTGTAGCTGTCTCCAAATCATATACAAATAGGAGACCAAGTTTTGTTATCACATAAATCAAACTGTATTTGTGGGATATCTGCCAAAAATTAAACCATGAGTCAAATATCTGCAGAGTTTTAAAATGAACAAACAGCACCAGCAACTTGCATACCTGCATGGCAACTGGAAAGTCATCTGCAAAATCTGGGGGAAAAAAAAGATCTGCTTGTTTCTTCGTAAACGATGGCTTCCCTGCAAACAAATTTAAAGAGTCAAACATAGGATGATCAATGACATCAAAGATCATGAAGTCATACAAATGATTTAGTTATAACACAACATCCCTATCTATGTTTAAAAGCCAATACAATGCCTAGTAACCTCTATTGCAAGAAGATCACTATAATTCATACATCCACAATTTTAAGTATATGAAATAGCTATTTTGTGTTCAAGTCTAAACCGTGACAAAGGTGCATTATTTGAAAAAGAAAATGGTTGAATGAAAGTTCAGTTTACAAATTTTAAATTGAGATTTGTTTGAATAGATATTGCCAGAGATTAATTACTCACGTCTCACGAGGTAAATGTGATTTAAGAGAAGGATATACAGACCTGGCTGCGCACCCAGCTCAATAACATGCAACTTAGATATAATTTGACCAGCATTAAGTGTCTTTGTGGCAAAAGAAATCAAAACAGAAGGATTTTCGTTTCCAGGAACCTGTCCAATAAGTGCAATTCAACTTAGCTGGCACATAGCAACATCACATAATAGTTTAAAATTATTCAAGTTCAAAGTAAATAAAGAAATGAAGAAAAAGAAACAAAATCGTAAAGGGACAAACTTTAAATTGAGCAAATGATGCGGCGTGAGCTTCAAGAGCCTGACTACGCTGTTGATCCACTGAGAATAGTTGCATGTTTCCTTTAACCAATTGTGGTCTCTAAATTGCAGAACAGTAATCAGATCAGACTCATGAATGAAATCCATAGTAAATAGATCATCATTATTTTTAAAGGACCACCTGTCCCAATAGCTTAATTACTTAGGTTAACTGGTTTTATATCTAACAATTACAATAAGCTATATTAAGACAAAGAAATATGAGTTAAATTAAAAGACATAAGCATAGTTTGAATGTAATTAACCAAGCTGCCTACTTATTATGACACAGGCAAGGCACCAGAGACATACCTCAGGGGAACCAGGAGCAATACCAATCAAGACCAACCATTTTTCTGTAGGGTCACATCGATAATTAATGATTTGATTATTTGCCAAATTTGCTGTTCTTTCAAACATCTTCACAGGTTCAGAATCACCTACATAATACATATATCACAGACCAACAAGCCATTTAACAATTTCCATACAAGCTACAAGCACATCAACCAAAATGCATAAGATGGAAAACATAACTGAATTAGCAGAATTATGTCTTACCTTCAATTGACCAATGGTATACAGAGGTCTGTGTCACAAGACCCAACAACTTGGGGCTAATCCACTTCCAAAAAACTACCTGTACATAAAAAAATCACATTCCACAAGGATTAACAAAGTTGTCCCTGTCAACCATCGTGTTAAAGTAAAAGCATTCTCGTACATGACAATTACCTGCTCTGGCATCTGATATGATTTCACCTTTGCTTTCATCTCAATATTAAATATTTGAAGGTGATCCTGAGTTGTTCCTTGGAGTTGAGCTTAAAGAGAAGAATGTAGTATATAAGTGCATACTTCAAAAGCAAACAATAATTGAGGTGCACAACAAACAAAATAACATGATATAACCAATAACTTTTCACCAAACGGTTGGAACCCATCTTAGAATTGGTTTGTTTCCTTTTTATGTGGAATTTTTTTATTAGAAAAATAAAATGAGTATCAAGTATTAAGTGTCTCAAATGATGGTTACTTAAATAATATATAACAGTAGAACATTTAATAGAGCAAACCAGATGGTAAATTGAATTGGGATTGGTAATTTATATTAGCTAATTAGTAAAATAAGAAAGCACTTAGAAAAATGTTTACCAGACTCATTGGCTGCATTACGTAATTAATCTTTTATTCTTTTTAAATGAAAAGAAACATTACATAGTTAAGTTCATATATCTTCTGGAAAATTAACTCCAATTAATTCATAGCTTAAAATAAAAAAGCACGAATTCTCCCTTCCATGTTGCATGCATAATATAATAATCTTTTTACCCACCCACAAAATGGGAGATTGAAATTTAAAGTAAATATTCTTTTCTTCTACTCATGATATTCTATCATTTAAAGACATAATTATAGTATTTTTAAAATAGAGAGAAAAAAAAGCCAATTGATTCATATTCTCGAATCAATCAAAATTCAAAGATCCATGCTTCACAATCCGTTGGTGATCAAGATGTACCAAACATATATATCTACTTGAATTTGCTAAAGACAATCTAGTAAGCAGTACTAATGCATCAGAACCCAGACGCAACTAAGGACTCAAACCAAAAAATGGCAACTAAGTCATATTACCAGGATGAAGTGGGGATTTATAGACACGTTATTACTGACATCAATGCTTCATGGTTCAACCAGAATTTCGTAGGAATCTTACCGATTGTGTTTCACAATGGTGCACTTTTGCCATTTTTGTATTAATAATATACCCCAACTCCAAAATTAGCTAGTTTCTTTCACTTGATAGTAAGTTTCCAAAAATACAACAAAAGGTGGCAAAGGAATTTAAAGCTTCTATCCGCCAAAAAGGTAATAAAATCAAGAAACTGAAGCTCCTAACAGATCACCATCTCAACAATGACACGCCAATCTCATATCAATACCAAAACGCTACTAGATTAGATAAATGATCCACGACATCACTAGCCTGAAACGCAAGGCACGAGTTCAAGACAACAACACAGAGGTACAACAGCTAAAGCCTACCTTTCAATGCAAGGATCCTTGAATTCGGATTCATAAGAGCGGAATCTGCAGTAATAGGCCTTCTCAAAGGCTGCATCGGCATGTTCATATCAATGATCACCACGCTGTTCTGTGGAGCAGTTTCGCGAACGCATATGTACTTATCGGACTCCATCGTCACGTGCGTGAACGTGATCAACTGCGGATTTATACCAATGCTCGGCAACTGCAAGCAATCACAGAAGAAAAAGAAAAAGTAAATCACATCGCTCAAATAGCAAATTCAGCACAACACAAAAAATCAACGCACAGGAAAACAGAAAGAAAAAAAAAATCAGATCTACGTAAAAGTAAGCTCAGCAGCACTGAAAAGTAAAGCAGCGAAGTAAATTCATGAAGCTATGGAGCAAAAACCGCAGCGAAACGCATGATTCGTAGAATCATCGAACAACGATGCTGAACAAAGCAAGTAGCTACTGCTCACAGTGAATAATTGAGCTCAGGAAAGAGTGCGTGAAAAGAAGTGCTTACAGTGAGAGCTTCTCTCATGGAGACGGGAGCGCTGGCGGCGGCCGCCATGGTGGCTTAGATCGGAGGAGTTGGATCTACTGCGGCGGCGAGTGTAGGGAAGAGTAGTGTGGTTGCGGAGCACAGGATCCAAATCGCTGCGAGATCTGGTGGAAGCAACTTGGACCCTGTAGAGAGAGAAAAGAGAAAGAAGAGAGAGATCTACGGGGAAGAAAAAGAAGAGAATGTGGTTCAGACTTCAGAGACTACTAATAAAAAAGCTTATAGGAGGGAAGAAGGGAAAAAGCAAATGGAATTTGTTAAGAATTGAAATTGAAATGACCGAGAAGCAATAATCTCGTCTTATTATGCGCTAGCTAAGCATTGTAAAGCAAATTAGGAGTGGCAAAAAGAAACATACGAGAGATAAAATATCCGTTGCTAGTTACTACTTACTACAATTACACACAAATAAAATAACATGGTTATACGTTTAAGAGCTTGTTTGGGTGAGCTTTTAAGAAAATATCTTTTTTTGAGTTATCTTTTTTTAAAAGATTTTATAAAAAAGTAAAAGTAATTTTATGTTTTGGTATCTCATGTAAAAAGGTCTTTTTATCAATCAATTATGTTTGGGTATAACAATATAAAAATACTTTTTTATTTATTTATTACATGAAAAATATCTTTTTTTTTAAGAAAAAAAGATCTTTTAAAAAAAGATGTAAATTACAGCTTCTCAAAAAAAATCTTTTTTTGATTTTACTAGTACTTTTACTTTTACTACTAGAAATTTGCCAAACACGTTAAAAAATAAAAAAAGATCTTTTTTCATTAAAAAAAGATCTTTTTTAACAAAATAATGGCACCCAAACACACACTAATTCTTAAACGTTCCTTATTAAATTAAACTATAAAGTGCTGCATATCTTATTATTAAAATAATAATATGTTAATTAAGTTAGCTATTTTTTTTATAAAATTTAAATTTTTTTGTAAATATTAAAATCGAATTGAAGTCTAAAACAAAAATAAAATAGTATATAAATATTAAAAATAACATATCTGTACAAAAAAGAATAACTGAGTTTTAAAATTAAAATAAATAATACATAAAAAATAAGTTAAAAATTCATGCACCAAACCAAAAAAATATATATATTAGAATCTTAGAAAAAATAATATTAAATATATATTATGTATATAATATTAAATTTAAATAATTTTATTTTGTGCGAAACAAAATTATAATATTAAATATGAACACAATAATAAAAGATTTTGTATTATATAAATTTAATTAAAAGATATAAATACTCACTAAAAAACAAACAAACATATAATAATTTTATTTTGTATATTATATAAATTTAATTAAAAAAACATATATACTTACATAAAAAGCAAGGGAGGGAGAGGGAGAGGGAGAGGGAGAGGGAGAGGGAGAGGGAGAAAGAGAAAGAGAAGGAGAGGAGAGAGAGGAAGAGGGAGAGAGAGAGTAATTCTTTGTATTGTATTTAGTATAAAGTGTATAAGATTAAGTTATGTTTCAATATATTTTTTATTTAGGATAAATATAAAACCTAAAACAAACAAAAATAATTAAATATATATTTTTTAAGGAATATTATAATATTTCAAAATTATAATATAAAATTTTAAATATAATTAAACAACCTTAATTTTAAAGGAGTATTTTATTATTTCATGATTAATCCTAAAAGACTATTTTTAATATCTTAAAAATTAAATATAAGAGTATTTTAATGTTTTTAAAATTATTTTAAATTTTTAATTTCTAATACAATTAAATAATACGAATTGGTTCTTATAAACTTACTTTAGTATTTTTAGCAACATTCAAAAGTTATTGTGTTCTTATAAAAATTAATTACAAGGATATTTTAGTTTTTATTTAAAGTTTAAATTTATAATTTCTAATATAATTAAAAAATATTTATTCTCAAAGAGTATTTTTATTTTTATTCTAAAAGGGTATTTTAATTTTTTTTAAGATTAATTCTATTTTAATATTAAATTAATACTTTTAATTTTTAATGTAATAAAAGAATTTCAAATAATCCATCCTTTAAAGATTTTAAATTAATCATGATAGTGATTCCGTCACTTTTATTGTTAACGGCGTCAGAGTTTGTTGATGTAGTACATTAAATAACATAACAATACATACCTAGTAGTCCTAATTGACTATTAACATTATTGCATTTGAATCCTCTAAATTTTGAATTTCGCTTTAGAGGGTAAAGTGTTATCTCTCACCCTTGAATAGTTTCTCTCTCATATTTTCTCTTGGTCCTATCTATGAAATAAATTGTGAGCGATCACACTTTACTCTCTAAAGTGAAAATTCAAAATTTAGAGGATCCAAATTCAACATTATTAGTTAATAAAATTAGATCAAATGAATTCCAAATTGAGGAATTTCAATACCTCAAATTCTTTCCTCAATTAGACTTTGATTTGATCTAATTTCATACATTTATGATGTTAATAGTCAATTAAGACTTTTGGGCTGCGTTTGGTTTTGATCATTTTTTTTTCATTCAAAAAATTTTGGAAGAAAAATATAATAAAAAGAGTTATAATTATAAAAAATTAACAAGATAATGAAAGAAAAATAAAAAATAAGTTGTGCCTCTTGTTAGTATTTCTGCATCTTTCTTGGTTGGATGAACACAAAATACAATAACTTAGTGTCTCTGGATACAATGTCTCTGTCCATGTGATAAATCCCAATTTTGTGCTTTATCTTGTGCTGAATTTAGGGAATTTTATCAACTTATCTCACATTTATTCAATGAAATAGTATGCTTTTGTAATTCTCCCTAAATTTGTTCTTAAAAGTGAAAACATGCTTCTTAGGCCTTAAAATTGCTAATTTTAATTTACTTTAATTCCATTCGATAACTTGATATGTTTGTTGAGTGATTTCAGGTTCATAAGGCAAGTATTGGATGGAAGAAGTGAAGAGAAAAGCATGCAAAGTGGAGAATTTATGAAGAAATGAGCATTTGGAGAACTCAGGGCCACGCGCACGCGTCATCCACGCGTACGCGTGAAAAGGACATTTGTGGCACGCGTCACCCATGCGTACGTGTGAGGAGAAAATTTGCCACCGACGCGCACGCGTCGACGACGCGCACGCGTGACGCTGATCACGTGACCTCATTAAAGTGAATTCGCTGGGGGCAATTTCTGAGCTTTCCAGACCCAAATCCAACTCATTTCTGAAACTATTTTTCTCTTGAGGTTAATTTTTCTCTTAGATTTAGGGTTTAATTCTTGCTTTCATCTTGTTTTCTTTACAATTTCTTGTTCTATTGTCTTGATTTCCCTATTTCTTCTTGTTAATTTCTCAGTTTGGTTACTTTTATGTTTATGAGCACTCTTGTTAATTTGGATTTTCTTTAATGCAATTTTATGTTTTCATGTCATTGATGTTTAATTGAGCTTTTATTGTTATTTTCTTGCTTTGGGTAGTTGTAGATTTATTATTCTTGCAATTTTATGATGCTTTTCTTTTATGCCTTCCAAATATTTGACAAAATGATTGGTTGGATGTTAGAGTAGCTTTTTGAGCATTCTTGGCTTGGAAATAGAAATTGGGTAATCTTGAGTCATTAATACCCAACTCAAGTTGGTGATCTAGAGTTGTTAGTTAATATTATTTCCATTGACTCTAATCTCTTGCTAATTCAATTAGTAAGTTGATTAGGACTTTTGGATTAAGATTAACTAGTCTTATTTGACTTTTCCTATGTTGAAGATAACATTGTACCTTCTTTCAATGTTGGAGATGACTAAATATGATTAGCTCTTGTTAATTATTGCATGATAATTAATAACTAGGATAGAAAACCTAGATTCTCAAGCCTTGCCATGAATGCCTCTTTTTAGTATTTTTTATCTTTAATTGTTGCTTTACTTTCTTGCCATTTATTTTCTTACCCTTTTATCAACCAACCCCCTTTGACCTCATAACCAATAATTTGGCATTCGATTGCAATTCCTAGGGAGAACGACCTGGGACTAATACTCTCGGTTATTTTTATTGGGTTGGACTTGTGACAACCAAAATTAAACTTTGATTTGAGGATCGATTGTTGGTTTGGGCTATGCTCACAACGAAATTATTTTGTTAAATTCTGAACCAGTAAAAATTTTCACATCAAGTTTTTGGCGCCGTTGCCGGGGAATTACAATTTGTGCTTGTTATTGGATATTGTATATATGTTAATATTGTGAATAGCTTGATTTTGGTTTGTTTGTTAGTTTTTGCTAGTTTTAGGATTTGGTTTTCTTTGTTTCTTATTAGATTTTGTTTTCATTTGCTCTTACTACATGATGACAAGTCATCTTAACCTAGTTTCACTAGCCTTTTTCTTTTGTTTTCAATTGATTTATGCACTTTCTTGAGCCATAAGCAAGCCAATTAGGTAGATTTCCATGTTTCCTTTGATTTAATTAACCATAGATGAATTAATGCAATTTCATGAGGATTTATGCTATAATTTCCACATATTATGAAAGAATGACAAACTCATGATTTTGAGCATAACTTTGATGTGTTTGGTTGATTGATGATAGGTGAAGAAAGCTTGGAGAAAGGTTGAAGCAAGAAGGAATAGCTAGGAGCAAGAGAGAACAAAAAGTTTGAGCAAAAGTTTGCCTCAAACTTTAGCTCAAACTTTCGGAATAAGTGAAAACACACCAGGGAACAAAAAGCTTGAGCAAAAGTTTGCCTCAAACTTTTTGGCAAACGTTGGCATCACAAATCAATACCCTGGAGGACAAAAGTTTGCGCCAACGTTTGCCTCAAACTTTTTGGCAAACGTTGGCGCCATCAGCAACACACCCTGGAGACAAAAAGTTTGCGCCAACGTTTGCCTCAAACGTTTTGGCAAACGTTGGCGCCATGAGTGTGCATAAGGGGGCCAACGTTTGAGCAAAAGTTTGACCCCAAACTTTAGCTCAAACGTTGGTAGCAGCAAGAATGGGGCAGCTGGTGTAAAAAGTTTGAGTAAAAGTTTGCCTCAAACTTTTACTCAAACTTTTACTCAAGCTTTTATAATTCCCAACCCGGTTCACTTCGGTTCTCTCTCCAACTCCAAGAGCAATCAACCAAGGCCTCTATCAACCCAATTCCATCAAGAGCAAAGGCCCAATTCAAGGCTTGAAGACCATTTGAAGAAAGTGTATAAATAGCTTAAGATTTAAGTTTTTAAGGAGCTTTTCTTTTCGGTTTTGATTAGGTAGTTTTGTAGAGAGCTCACCTTTACATTTTTGGCATTGTTGTCTTAATTCAAGAGAATTTGGGGAGGAGAATTGATCTCTCTTCTTCCTTGTTCTTGCTTGAATACTCTTTACTTTTCTTGCTTCGGATCTTGGGTGGAGAATTGAAGAAATTCTGTTTCAATCTCACCTTGGGATCTTGTTTAATTTTCCGCATCATTAAATTTCAGTTTCTGTTAATTGCTTCTACTTCTACTTTCTCTGCAATTTACATTTCTTCATTTCCTTTGCAATTGTTCTTGTTGGATCTAGGAAGGCATTGAGATCTAGACTTGGTTATCTAGTCTCTTGAGTTCTGAGATCTGGATTCCCATTCTCAATTTCTCTGTTTACTGCTTTTCAAGCTCTTTTATATTTCTGTTTTAGATCCGATTCAACCCAAGGCATCTTCTACTCTTCTGTGTGTTGAATTTTACTCTTCCTTGTTTAATTTCTGCAAATCCAATTCCCAATTCCCTTTACAATTCAAGCCATTTACATTTCTTGCACTTTAAGATTCTGCAATTTACATTTCTTGCGTTCTAAGTTTCTGCCATTTAATTTCTTGCCCTCTAAGATTTAGCACTTTAAATTTCAGTTCTCTTTAATTTCATGCAAATTTCCCATTCCTTTATTTTCCATGCAATTTAAATCCTGCAAATCACAAATCTCTCAACCAAATCTTGATTTGCTTGACTAAATCAACCACTAAACCAAAATTGCTCAATCCTTCAATCCCTGTGGGATCGACCTCACTCCCGTGAGTTATTATTACTTGATGCGACCCGGTGCACTTGCCGGTGAGTTTTGTGTCGGATCGTTTTCCGCACATCAAGTTTTTGGCGCCGTTGCCGGGGATTGATTAGATTGACAATGATTAAGTGAGGTGGTGATCTAGATCTAGCATTTTTATTTTCTGTTTCTCTAATCTTTGACTAACACGCTAACTGTTTGAAATTTTGCTTAAACTAAACTTCGTTCTAGCAATAGACTGAAGAGTTATTGGTGGTGTTTCTTTTGTTTTGTTTGTATGTCAGGTACAGGGAGATCCATTCCTGTTTTATCTGAAACTGACCAGAGAACTCTTAGAAGGTTGAAAAGAGCTGAAAGAGGGAAAAATATTGTTGGAGAGGAAGAATCTGAGGAAGAATATCACGAGATGGAAGGAGATCCATCTAATCCAGGAGGAGGGGTTAACAATAACCCACAGCAGAGGAGAGTATTGGCCTCCTATACCTTTGCAAATGCTAGACATTGTGGAAGCAGCATTCTCACCCCTAATGGCAATGCAAATAACTTTGAATTGAAGCCATAACTCATTACATTGGTCCAAAACAACTGCTCGTTTGGGGGAGAACCATTGGAGGATCCAAATCAGCATCTATCTACCTTCTTAAGGATTTGTGACACTGTCAAGTCCAATGGCGTGAATCCTGAAACTTACAAGCTTCTGCTGTTCCCTTTCTCATTAAGGGACAAGGCCGCACAATGGCTTGAAACTTTTCCTCAAGGAAGCATCACTAGCTGGGATGATTTGGTGACTAAATTTCTAGCCAAATTCTATCCACCTCAAAGAGTCATCAGGCTGAAGACTGAGGTGCAAACATTCACGCAATTGGATGCTGAAAATCTGTATGAAGCATGGGAGAGATACAAGGCTCTGCTGAGGAAATGTCCACCAGAAATGTTCACTGAGTGGGACAAGCTACAGAACTTCTATGAAGGACTCACTCTAAAGGCTCAAGAATCACTTGACCACTCAGCTTGAGGATCATTGCAACTGATGAAAACAGCAGAAGAAGCTCAAAATCTTATTGACATGGTGGCCAACAATCAATATTTCTTTGCTCATCAAAGAAATCGTCAACCATCACAAAGGAGAGGAGTAATGGAGCTAGAAGGGGTGGACTCAATCTTGGCTCAAAACAAGATGATGCAGCAGCAAATTCAACAACAATTTGAGCAAATGACCAAGAGGATTGATAGCCTCCAAGTTGCAGCAGTTAACACAAGCCAACCATCATCCACATGGGGGCAAAATGAAGAAACTCAAGAAGAACAACAACAAGAGCAAGTACAGTATATGCACAACCAAGGACCAAATGAAGTGTATGGTGATACATACAATCCATCCTGGAAGAACCACCCAAACCTCAGATGGGGAGATAATCACACCCAAAACCAACAACCATGGCAGAGGAACTCAAACCAAAACACTTCAAGAAACAACCAAAACCACAACCAGCAGCAAACTAACCAGAACCCCTACAGAAAACCTCAAAATAATTACCCCAACCCCAACCAGTACCAATCCAATAACCAATCTACCAACCAAAATGCCTACCATCCACCACCCACATCTCACAACCCACCACAAGCATCACCTGAATCTCAAAGACTCACTAACTTGGAGACCTTGATAGACAAAATGTTGAAACACCAGGAAATAACAACCAAGAACCATGAAGCCTCCATGAAGAGCCTAGAGAGGCAGATTGGGCAGATCTCCAAACAGATTTTTATTGAGAGACCTTCAAGCTCACTGCCGAGTGACACAATCCCAAATCCTAAGGAAGAATGCAAGGCAATACAATTAAGGAGTGGGAGAACATTGAAGAGCAGCAAGAGACCACTAGAAGAGGAACAGCCAACACACACAAAGGAAGCCAATGATGATGATGCAATGGCAAGCAAGCAAGCTTCAAAGCAAACTCAAGAAAAGGAGGAACAATCAAAAATTCCAAAAAAGGGGAATGAAGCAATTGAAGAGCCAACAAAGAATCAAAAGCAACAAGCAGAGAAGACCTTTGTACCTCCACTGCCATATCCCCAGAGATTCAACAAGGAGGCAAAGGACCAACAATTTCACAAGTTCCTTGAGACTTTCAAGAAGTTGGAGATAAATATTCCCTTGGCTGAGGTACTGGAGCAGATGCCCTTATATGCCAAGTTCATGAAGGAGCTAATCAGCAAGAAGAGAAGTTGGCAAGAAAAGGAAACTATCATGCTCACTGAAGAATGTAGCGTTGTGATCCAGATGGGTATCCCACCAAAGCTCAAAGATCCAGGGAGTTTTGTAGTCTCATGCACCATAGGCAAGATAACATTGGAAAACGCCCTGTGTGATCTAGGTGCCAGCATCAATTTGATGCCTCTATCATTGATGAGAAAGCTTGCCATAGAAGAAATTAAACCCACCAGGATGTCACTAGTCATGGCTGATAGATCAATCAAGACACCCAATGGTATTGTGGATAATTTACTAGTGAAGGTTGGAAAGTTTATCTTTCCCGCAGACTTCATAATCTTAGACACAGAAGGGGAAGGAAGCAGCTCAATCATCTTGGGGAGACCATTTCTAGCCACAGCAAGAACCACTATTGATGTGGAGAAGGGAGAAATGACCTTCAGGGTGCATAATGAACAAATGGTAATCAATGTCTTCAAATCAATGCAACACCCCTCAGAGCAAGAAAACTACATGAATGTGGATATGATAGAAGGGATGGTAGAAGAAATGTTTGAAGACGACTATTTGGAGCATCAGAAAGAACAAAGAGAGGAAGTGATAGAAATACTCATTGAAGACAAGAAAGAGGATAAACCAAAACAGGAGTTGAAACCTCTCCCTCCTCACCTCAAATACGTGTTTCTTGGGGAAGCAGAGGCATTACCAGTGATTATAAATTCCTCTTTGAACATGGATGAGGAAGCAAGGTTGATTGAAGTATTAAAAACTCACAAAACAGCCTTGGGGTGGACAATTGAGGACATCAAAGGCATCAGCCCTGCTATTTGCATGCATAAAATTTTATTGGAGGAAGAATCAAAACCTGTGGTTCAACCTCAAAGAATACTCAAACCAACCATGAAAGAGGTGATTCAAAAAGAAGTGATGAAGCTATGGAATGCAGAGATAATCTTCCCAATCTCAGACAGCTCTTGGATGAGTCCGGTTCAAGTTGTGCCAAAAAAGGGAGGAATGACAGTCATCACCAATGAAAAGAATGAGTTGATCCCCACTAGGACAGTGACTGGGTGGAGAATGTGCATAGACTACAGGAGATTGAATGATGCAACAAGAAAAGATCATTTTCCTTTGCCATTCATCGATCAAATGTTGGAAAGACTAGCAGGCCATGCTTATTATTGCTTCCTGGATGGGTATTCTGGTTACAATCAAATAGTGGTGGACCCCAAGGATCAAGAGAAGACCTCCTTCACATGCCCATTTGGAGTTTTTGCCTATAGAAGGATGCCCTTTGGGCTGTGCAACGCCCCAGCCACTTTTCAAAGGTGTATGCTTTCTATTTTTTCTGATATGGTGGAAAAATTTTTAGAAGTCTTCATGGATGACTTTTCTGTTTTTGGAAATTCATTTAACACTTGCTTGCATAACTTAACTCTTGTTTTGAAAAGATGCCAAGAAACTAATTTGGTGTTGAATTGGGAAAAATGCCATTTCATGGTTCCGGAAGGAATAGTTCTTGGGCATAAAGTGTCATGTAGAGGTATAGAAGTTGATAAAGCTAAAATAGAAGTTATTGAAAAACTCCCTATACCTGTTAATGTGAAAGCAGTAAGAAGTTTTCTTGGGCATGCTGGCTTCTACAGAAGGTTCATCAAGGACTTTTCAAAAATAACAAAACCATTGAGCAATTTACTAATGAATGATGTTCCCTTCATTTTTGATGATAACTGTAGACATGCCTTTGAAACTCTCAAGAGAAAGCTCATTACAGCACCAATCATCACACTCCCTGATTGGAATTTACCTTTTGAACTTATGTGTGATGCAAGCAACCTTGCTATCGGTGCTGTACTGGGACAAAAGAAGGACAAATTACATCATGTCATATATTATGCTAGCAAAGTGTTGAATGAAACACAGAAAAATTATACCACCACTGAAAAAGAACTTTTAGCAATTGTATATGCATTTGATAAGTTTAGACAATACTTGATCGGCTCAAAAGTTATAGTATACACTGACCATTCTGCTCTCAAGTATTTAATGTCTAAACAGGATTCAAAGCCAAGGCTTATTAGGTGGGTGTTGCTGCTACAAGAATTTGATATTGAAGTGAGGGATAGGAAGGGAAGTGAAAATCAAGTAGCAGATCATCTATCAAGAGTGCCACAAGAAGCTAAGCAAGACAAACCACATCAAGTAAATGAGAACTTCCCTGATGAATATCTTTTCCAAATTCAACAAACACCTTGGTTTGCTGACATAGCAAACTACAAGGTAGGAAGGAAGATACCTCAAGAATTTTCCAAGCAACAAATGAAGAAATTACTCAATGAAGCAAGGAAGTTCTTGTGGGATGAACCTTTTCTATTCAAGAGATGCTCTGATGGAATGATTAGGAGGTGTGTCCCTGAAAGTGAAATGAAGGACATACTATGGCATTGCCATGGCTCAGCATATGGTGGACACTCTGGACCAGAGAGAACAGCTGCAAAGGTATTACAGAGTGGGTTTTATTGGCCAACCATCTTCAAGGATGCCAGAGAGTTTGTTCACCAATGCAATGAATGTCAAAGAACTGGAGGATTGACAAAGAGAAATGAGATGCCTCAAAATTTCATCCTGGAAGTGGAGGTGTTTGACTTATGGGGCATTGATTTCATGGGACCTTTTCCTCCTTCCTACTCTTTCAGATATATCCTGGTGGCAGTAGAGTATGTATCAAAGTGGGTGGAAGCAATAGCCACAACCACCTGTGATGCACAGATTGTCCTCCAATTCCTTAAAAAGCACATTTTCACAAGATATGGAGTGCCCAAGGGGCTAGTTAGTGATGGTGGTGGTCACTTTTGCAACAAACAGATGGAGAAACTCCTCCACAAATATGGAGTAATCCATAAAGTAGCCACACCTTACCACCCTCAGACTAATGGCCAGGCTGAACTCGCAAATAGGGAACTGAAGAAGATCTTAGAGAAAACAGTGGGAAGCACGAGAAAGGATTGGGATAGGAAGTTAGAAGATGCCTTATGGGCATATAGGACAGCTTACAAAACCCCTATTGGCAAGTCACCCTTTCAGTTATTATATGGCAAATCCTGTCACCTCCCTGTAGAGCTGGAACACAGAGCTTTTTGGGCCACTAAACTCCTCAACCTTGATTCCCAAGCTGCAGGAGAGAAAAGGTTGTTACAACTAAATGAGTTAGATGAATTCAGGCTAGAAGCCTATGAGAGTGCTAAGATATACAAGGAAAGAGCTAAGAGGTGGCATGATAAGAAGATCACAAAGAAGGAGTTCAAGCCAGGACAACAAGTGCTCCTGTATAACTCAAGGCTTAAGATCTTCCCTGGCAAACTTAAGTCTAAGTGGACTGGCCCGTACTTGGTGACAAAGGTTTTTCCTTATGGGAGTATTGAATTGCTAGATGAAGCAACAAAGAGTCAATTTACAGCAAACGGTCACAGAGCAAAGCTGTACTTGGGAGGACAATGGGATAAGGAAAAAGAGGTTCAGAACCTACAACCTTCTTGAAAAGAATTGAAGAATGTCAAGCTAATGACAATAAAGAAGCGCTTGTTGGGAGGCAACCCAACCTGAGGTAATTTTCGTTTTATAGCTATTTCAATAAAAAGGTTGAATGATTGGTATGTATTGCAAGGAGCTAAGTTTGGTGTTTTACACCAAAACAATTTAAGGGAGAATAAAGGATTCTAAGTTTGGTGTTCCACAAAAATCTCATTTCAAAGCACATTCTCACCTTCTGCACAAAGGGTTACTAGCTCCAAGCAATCTGATAAATCATTTAATCATTGTTTTTTTTAGTTTTATTACCTTTAGCAAAGACTTAAGCTTTCACATATGGATATTTTAATGCATGAGAAACATGACAAGGGATTAAGTTTGGTGTTCACACACCAATGTAAGTTCAAACGCCTACAAGAAAGTCTTACACACTAATCAGTCACCTAAGGGCTTGAGAAACAAGCAACTTCCATTAACACTGCAGGAATTCAATTACTCTCTTGGGAAGGCTACACACCATTAGCTGAGAGAAAAGAAGAAGAAGCCACCAAGAGGTTGTATTGTCACTTAACTCCATCAGCATTGAATTGCTTTAAATTGGAAGTGTGAATATGCCCATCTTAACAGTAACTGTTAGTTTAGTAGTCTTTGCATTATGTTTGTTTCTCTTAAAATAAGTAAGCTAGCCTATGTGTGTGCTTGTGTGTTTACTTTCACTGAACAAAAAGCATGCTTTGTCCCCTGCATCTTTAATTCAATAAAAGAAATGTTTGAATGTGAAGTGAGATAGTTCTCTGTTAGATAGAAGTACAATAAAAGTAAGTGGTGGTATGAATGTGTGATTGCATAATAGCTCACTTTTAATGAATAAGAGAACTAGGATGTCTCCTCTTAAGTAGAAAGTGGCCTACTGTCTATGAATCTCAATCAAATAAAAGTCCTTGGTTAAAAAGAAAAACAAAAAAAAAGAGAGAAAAGAAAAAGCCAAAAATGGCAACAGAACAAAAGAAAAACAAAAAGAAACAAAGCTAGACACCAATAGCTTGAACCTTAGAATATATGCCTGTGGTGTCTTTGTACTAGGATCTGCTTGGATTATTAAGCTCTTTGGAGTGCATCAACACTTGGTGACTTGGGTTAACTAACCCGGGATCATCAGCTGAAAATCCACTATCAAGAGCAACCTAACTACAAGGCATTTAGTAACCCAAAGAGGTGATGGGCATCAATGTTTTAAGAAGGAATGTGAGCCAAGTGTCTATAGTGAATAATGTGTCAAGTATAAAAAAATCAATGAACTTGTTACACATGACACTCAAATAAAGCTTATGAACAAAATAATAGCCAAGGATAAAGGAATAATGAGAGGTCATAGCAGTGTGTTGCTTGATGCTTGAAGAAGACTTTCTAGGCCTAAGAGTCAATAAGAAGTGAGTGTTTACATATCCACATAAAACCCCATGAACTACCAATAATACTCTGCTAGCATGAACATCATCTTCCATTTCATTCTTTCTTCTCAATAATTCATTTCTTGCTTGGGGACAAGCAAGCTTTAAGTTTGGTGTTGTGATGTCAAGTCATCTTAGCCTAGTTTCACTAGCCTTTTTCTTTTGTTTTCAATTGATTTATGCACTTTCTTGAGCCATAAGCAAGCCAATTGGGTAGATTTCCATGTTTCCTTTGATTTAATCAACCATAGATGAATTAATGCAATTTCATGAGGATTTATGCTATAATTGCCACATATTATGAAAGAATGATAAACTCGTGATTTTGAGCATAGCTTTGATGTGTTTGGTTGATTGATGATAGGTGAAGAAAGCTTGGAGAAAGGTTGAAGCAAGAAGGAATAGCTAGGAGCAAGAGAGAACAAAAAGTTTGAGCAAAAGTTTGCCTCAAACTTTAGCTCAAACTTTCAGAATAAGTGAAAACACACCAGGGAACAAAAAGCTTGAGCAAAAGTTTGCCTCAAACTTTAGCTCAAACTTTTGGGAGAAAAGCTTGAGCCAACGTTTGCCTCAAACTTTTTGGCAAACGTTGGCATCACAAATCAATACCCTGGAGGACAAAAGTTTGCGCCAACGTTTGCCTCAAACTTTTTGGCAAACATTGGCGCCATCAGCAACACACCCTGGAGACAAAAAGTTTGCGCCAACGTTTGCCTCAAACTTTTTCGCAAACGTTGGCGCCATGAGTGTGCATAAGGGGGCCAACGTTTGAGCAAAAGTTTGACCCCAAACTTTAGCTCAAACGTTGGTAGCAGCAAGAATGGGGCAGCTGGTGTAAAAAGTTTGCCTCAAACTTTTACTCAAACTTTTACTCAAGCTTTTATAATTCCCAACCCGGTTCACTTCGGTTCTCTCTCCAACTCCAAGAGCAATCAACCAAGGCCTCTATCAACCCAATTCCATTAAGAGCAAAGGCCCAATTCAAGGCTTGAAGACCATTTGAAGAAAGTGTATAAATAGCTTAAGATTTAAGTTTTTAAGGAGCTTTTCTTTTCGGTTTTGATTAGGTAGTTTTGTAGAGAGCTCACCTTTACATTTTTGGCATTGTTGTCTTAATTCAAGAGAATTTGAGGAGAAGAATTGATCTCTCTTCTTCCTTGTTCTTGCTTGAATACTCTTTACTTTTCTTGCTTCGGATCTTGGGTGGAGAATTGAAGAAATTCTGTTTCAATCTCACCTTGGGATCTTGTTTAATTTTCCGCATCATTAAATTTCAGTTTCTGTTAATTGCTTCTACTTCTACTTTCTCTGCAATTTACATTTCTTCATTTCCTTTGCAATTGTTCTTGTTGGATCTAGGAAGGCATTGAGATCTAGACTTGGTTATCTAGTCTCTTGAGTCCTGAGATCTGGATTCCCATTCTCAATTTCTTTGTTTACTGCTTTTCAAGCTCTTTTATATTTCTGTTTTAGATCCGATTCAACCCAAGGCATCTTCTACTCTTCTGTGTGTTGAATTTTACTCTTCCTTGTTTAATTTCTGCAAATCCAATTCCCAATTCCCTTTACAATTCAAGCCATTTACATTTCTTGCACTTTAAGATTCTACAATTTACATTTCTTGCGTTCTAAGTTTCTGCCATTTAATTTCTTGCCCTCTAAGATCTAGCACTTTAAATTTCAGTTCTCTTTAATTTCATGCAAATTTCCCATTCCCTTTATTTTCCATGCAATTTAAATCCTGCAAATCACAAATCTCTCAACCAAATCTTGATTCGCTTGACTAAATCAACCACTAAACTAAAATTGCTCAATCCTTCAATCCCTGTGGGATCGACCTCACTCCCGTGAGTTATTATTACTTGATGCGACCCGGTGCACTTGCCGGTGAGTTTTGTGTCGGATCGTTTTCCGCACATCACTACTATGAATTCTCACCACTTTGGCTATGAGTTTGGTTCTAACTATGTTGTAGGGAATGGAAATTATAATGAGAACATGCATCAAGGATGGAACAGTCAAAGGTGGGAGGAGCCTCAAGCATATGATCAATCTTCATGGCAACAACCTCCACCAATGTACTATGAGCAAGAGTCATTCCAAGATGCATACCAATCCAATGGCTATTGTGGACCGCCTTATGATTATCAACAACCACCACCATATGCTTGTGAACCACCTTCTCAACATAGTTTTGAAGCACTATACTCACAAGCCTCCTACCACCAAACACCTCCATATGACCCTAATCCTTATCTACCATACCAACCACCTTATGAGCCATATGAACCATACATAGAACCACAATCATTCCAACACCATTACTCCCAAGAATCACCTCGATATACACCATCTCCATACCCTTACCAAGATGAACCACCTTCCAATTATGAACCCTTTCTCCCAAACAATGAACCCTCTCTTCCACCACCGCCTTCAGGGGATGAAGCTTTTCATGCCTTCTTGCAAGAATAACAAAGAGATATTAGCTCTTATATCCAAAGGTAAGAAGAGAAGCAAAAGGAGCTAAACAAGCTAGAAGTCATGGTTGCTACCATGGCGGAAGCCATTAACCACATGGCCTCCCATCTAAGCTCATGCATCCCAAGTACTCTGATGAGTCCATATTTGATGGTAAATTTTTGCGTTCAATTGGATAAATTTCATCACATAAACTCACACTTAAGCACCAAAATAGCATACTTTTATGTTTGATCCCTAAATTAAACTTAAATGTGAAAACATGTGTTTTTATGCTTAAGTTAGTGATTTTAATTCCACTTTCATGCCATTCGATACCGTGATATGTTTTATGAGTGATTTCACGTCATTTAGGCAAGAATGGGTTGGTAAAAGTGGAAGAAAGCATATACAAGGAAGAACACATGAAGAAAACAAGGAAAAGCATACACAGTCAAGTGTGCGTGCGCACAATCTCCCATGTGTACGCACAAGAAGGAATTATGATGTGTGCGTGCGCACAACCCTCTGTGCGTACGCACAGGCAAACATTCAGTAAAGTGTGCGTACGCACAAATCCCTACACGTGGTTTCATTAATGAAACATGTGATCCGCGATTTTGGGGGCCTTTGGCCCAGTTTTGGAAGGCTTGATGCTGAATGGGAAGTGTTATATCAAGGGAAATTGAAGCCATATGAAGACATAAGCTTTCATATTAGGTAGTTTTACAACATAATTAAGAGTAGGAATAAGAGTAGGAGTAGTGTAGAAATTCTCTCCTAGGGTTTCATTTCTATTTCCATTGTAGCATTTTATAGTTTCAAGCTTTGATCTTAGATTTTGCTTCTTTTATTGTAAGTATTCTCAATTTCTCTTTAATTACATCTTTTGCTTTTATTTTCTTATGGTTCAAGTTACTTTGTTTATATATGCAATTTTGGTATCTTAAAGTTTTGATTGATGAATTTAGTGTTTTAAGCTTTCTTTATGCTTGGTTGATTGTCTATTGTTCATATTGTGAATATTTTGGTTATAGTTTTCATTTTCCTTTGCAATTTCTTATATTTTGGTTTTATAACCCACCAAGTGTTTGTGAAAATGCCACTTGGTAATTTTGAGTAGATTTTCACACCTTGACTTGGAATTTGAGTTCCTAGGATTCTAGAGTCATAATGTCCGACATTTAGTGGCAATTCTTGGGTAGTTAGTTGACTCTTGTTTCTATTGACGCTAGATTTTTACCAATTAATTTGGTAAGTTAGCTAGGACTTATGGATTAAGGTCAATTATACTTGCTTGACCTACTCCTCGATGTTCGAGGTTAACTAAGTGAGATTGACTCATCATAGTTGTTATAGTTGTGGTGATGACGATGATAGGATTCCTTGGATCCTCTTATTCCCAAGTCAAGGCTTTTCATGCATTAATAGCATTTTCTCTAAGTTTTGATCTAGCTTCCTTTTTATTTGCATTTATATCAATTTTGATCATTTGTTAGTTCTTTTATTTCTTAGTTCTTTTAATCTTTTATTTCTTGATTTCAAAACCCCTTTGTCCTCACAACCAAGAGCGTAACACTTCAATTGCATCCATGAGGGAGAACGACTCGAGGTTGAAAGACTCTCGGTTTATATGTTTTGAATTGGAAAAGATCAAACTTTGATTGAGAGGATAGATTGTCGATTTGGACTATACTCACAACGGAATTATTTTATCTAATTTCCGAACTGGCTCAAATCTTCTCTATCATACTCCCATTGACGAATGTGGAGGATCAACCAAGGAGCATAGTGAGGGAGTGAACTTGGAGCTTCAAGATGAAGAAGAGGAGTTAAAGTAAGAATTAGAACAATTGGAGGAAGCCGTATAGGTTAAAGACGAAGAAGTGGTTGAAGACCTAGGAGATGTTGAAAGTCCATGGAACCAAAAGTTAAAGAGCCCTCAAAGGTTGAAGAGGTTGATCAAGAGATGGATTCAATCATTGATGAGTTTCTATCTACAATTGAATCCTCTCCCGTTGGACATGAAATTGAGGTCATAGAAGAATGTGCACAACCTCCCATACCCTTGGTAAGCAATGAAGAAGAGATTGAATTAGAAGAAAGCTACCAAGAGGAAGAGGTTGAAATTGAAGAAGCTTGCAAAGAGGTGGAAGTTGTCAAGGAAGAGCACAAGGGAGTAGAGCTTGCAAGGACATGGGAGACACCTCTCCCCAAGCCATCACCATCCATCCTTTCACTCAAGTGGGTAAATCTCTTATCTCTAAACTTTATGATTCCACTTGAATATGGCTTACTTGAGACGGATGGGAAACTTAGAGCTCTTTGTGACTTAAAGAGCAAAAGGGAGATGGTTAGTGGTTGGAAATATCATTCTAGGTTCAATATGGTTGCATGCTCAAAGTTGAATTGCAAGGGTTGGAGTCATGCTACATTGAATGGGTCTAGGAAGTTGTTTGGAAGCTTAAATGAGAATTCCAAGGCTAAACCACCCGGATGGAATCATGATTATCAACTTGAAGACGGGTGTTAAAACAAAGTGTGGGATCCCAGATCACACAAAGATAATCAATTTTGGGAGCTCATGGTTTGTGAAGAACTCTATCAAAGCTTGGAGCTATTAATTTTGAATGATGGAGCTTATTGGAAATTCAAGCATTGGTGGAAGTTCCAAGATGAATTCAAGCACAAGCCACCTTGATGAGAGCTCCCCATAAGTCCAACTTAAGGACAATAAATAAAAGTGTTAGGTGGGAGACACCCCACCATGGTAACATCTTTTCATTTTTCTTTTTTGTAAATGTTGGTAAAATTAGTTTGATTTCATGTTTTGTTTAGTTAGTTAAGTTTATTTAGTAGTCTAGTATGTTAAATAAGGTTTTATGGTGTTTTGGTAGCTATTTGGAGGTCTGGAATGCTTGGTTTGGTGCTAGAACTTGGAAAATTTTGAAAAACAGGGCACCCAGCCACGCGTACGCGTCAATCACGCATACGCATGACCCCAAGAATTTCAACCCCTCACGCGTACGCCTCGCCCACGCGTATGCATCACATCCAAATTTTTCAGGCGCAGTCCAAAAACCAGGGAGTTACGCGGGTAGGGTGCTGAAATTGTGCGTCTAGCACAATTTGGACCCACGCGTACGCGTGATCCACATGTACGCGTCATTTATCTCTCTCTTCACTCACGCGTGTGCGTCGACGATGCGTACGCGTCGCACCTCGCTTCTGCAATTCACACGTACGCGTGACATGAAGCGTACGCGTGACCCCTGCCCTGTTTCACCCACCTCCTTTTCTTCTCTTCTTTCCATTTCTTTCCTTCTTCCCTCTTCTCTTCTTTTCTTTCCCTCCTTCAACCATCATCCAACACTACTAATCACCATCTATCACCAACTCCTTTAGTTAGTTAGTTAGTTAGTTAGTTAGTTATTTAGTTAGTTTAATTTCTGTTTAATTTTCTATTTCCATTATAAGTGTTGCATTATTAATCTTGTTTACTGTTTATTGCTGCTAATTACTATAGGGTGTTATTTTGGCATCATTTTTGTTAATAGTTATTGTTGGATTCTTTTTGAGGTTACAATTTGTTACTTGGTTTTGAGTTCTTAATGCTTAATTTTGAGCATACCAAGTACTTGTACACTGCCTTCAAGCTTTCTAAATCTTTTAAATTGCATGTTTTGGCCACCATGTGATTTGATCTCATTATTTATGATGAGGCAATTTGTGAATTATCAATGCATTTTTTTTGTTAGGTGATGATACATGTTTATGATTGCCCTTCATTTACATCACCTATTTCATGCATTAAGATTTTGGAATTGTGGAATTGGATCGAAAACTTACCTAGTGACATATTTTTGAGCTTTTCCACTACAAAAAATGATATAAAATGGCATTAATATTATGGGGGTTCTATAAAAACGTCCTAATACTTGAATATTATGTCATTTCTTACTGTTGCTGTAATTAATTTGTAATTAACAGCGGTTGTTTTGGATTCTGGTGGTTTTAAAATGCCATTATCAACTTGTATAAAATGCGCAACCCTAAATTAACCCCTCTGATGACTTGCATCATCTACCCTTCTTTCTTGTATAAAGAGGACCATAAAAGAGCGTAAATCTCATTTGATCATTGCAATTCATGCATTATTTGATGAATATTATGGTACATTGCTTTGAGATGAGTTGTGCTGAATTTCAGGTGAAAAAGACATAAAAAATGGGAAGAAAGCAACAAAGAAGCTGGTCGTGTGAAACTGGCGTGGCACTTGGAGCAAACGTCACAAAAAATGCAGTGGCGTGGCACGCCAGGAGCTAGGCATGGCACGCCAGTACTAAAATTCAGAAGGGAGTCTCAAGCATTCACATGGCATGGCACGCCAGGGACTGGGCATGGCACGCTAGTACTAAGTTCCAGAGAGCAACAATGGAGGACACTTAAGGGGCGTGGCACACCAGGTTGGGCGTGGCACGCCTAACCCATCACCTACTATGGGCGGGCCACTTGAGCCAAGGGGCGTGGCACGCTAGCTCATCACTCCAGGAGGAACCTTCACTATGGCGTGCCACTTGGTATCGAAGGTGTGGCACGCTGATAACGAGGTTTGCTCGATGGTCTAGAATTTCTTCTTATAGAAAAGAATTACTTCGTTGTAAACATACCTCCAAACCAACGAACAACTCTCACTATCAAAAAATTATCGGTTGTCACAAAGAACAAACCCCAATAAGAATTAACCGAAGTATTTAGACTCCGGATCGTCTCCCTAGGAAACAATGTAGTGCTTAGTTATTGGCTATGAAGGGGTAAAAAGGGGGGGGTTTTGGTTCATGAGATGGCAAGAAAGTAAATCAAGCAAGTGAGTAAAGTAAGCAAAATAGAGAACTCTTGGCTAAGACTTAGGTAATCGAGATCACCATCCTTGTCAACAAACCGAATATTGATAATTATGAGAGGCCAACCTATTAAGTCTACTTTCCAAAAGCTTTGAGTATGTAACATTTACTCCTAAGCTTGAAGTACGTCAAATAGGTTTGATCACATCAACTCTTAAGTCCTAACCTACCTACTAATTAACTTAGTAGTGGGTTAGCATCAATGGGTATCAAATTGATCACCATGAGTTCTCAATGCACCAATTCCATCATACTCAATGACTCAAGTTTACCCAATTCCATATTCAAAGGAGCATAACTTGAGTTGTAGATGTCCAATTGAGGTGATTCCAATTGGGTTAGAAAGCTGACATTTAGAGCTTTCCAACCATATATAATAGTTTATAGTGGGCATAAAATTGACAACGTTGACAAGAGGACAAAGTAGCGCCATGAGTGTGCATAAGGGGGCCAACGTTTGAGCAAAAGTTTCAACCCAAACTTTAGCTCAAACGTTGGTAGCAGCAAGAATGGAGCAGCTGGTGTAAAAAGTTTGAGTAAAAGTTTACCTCAAACTTTTACTCAAACTTTTACTCAAGCTTTTAAGATTCACAACCCGGTTCACATTGGTTCTCTCTCCAACTCCAAGAGCAATCAACCAAGGCCTCTATCAACCCAATTCCATCAAGAGCAAGGGCCCAATTGACACCACTCAAAGGCACAAGAGATTGTTAGAATAGAAATTTTATTTTAATTATAATTTGTTTTGAATTTCATTTTTGTAAAAATGCCTATAAATAGGTATCTGTTTCATTTTATTTGGGGGGGCGAGCTCCACTAGGGAGCATTAGGAATACAGAACTCTCTCTCTTTAGTTTTTCTTTTTGTTTTGAATCTTGGGTTGAGAATTGAAGAAATTCTATTTCAATCTCACCTTGAGAATTCTCTTTGTTTTCTTCTTCTGCAAACTTTCAAGTGAATTGTGATTTGAATCAAAGTTCGTTTCATCGCTTTCATCTTTAATTTTCCTGCATCTTGTCTGCTAGCGGATCAAGGAAGGAATTGAGATCTAGACTTGTTTTCTAGTCTCATTGATTTCCTGAGATCTTCAACCTCTCATTTAGATTTTGCAATTGAGCTGCATTTCATTTTCTGTTCGGTTCCTCAATTCAATTTACATTAAGCCTGCTGCAAATCTCATTTACTTTCCTGCACGTGTGTTCCTCTGCATTTTACATTTGAGCCACTGTGATCTGAATTTACTTTTCATGCAATTTTAATTTCCTTGCAATTGTTCTAAGCTTTGATTTACTGCTTTCATTTAATTTCCCTGCACCCAGTCCCCTTTACTTTCATGCAATTTATATTTCTTGCAATTTAAGTTTCAGCTATTTTACTTTCTTGCTCTTTAAGTTACTTGCCAATTTACATTCTGCAACTTTAAATTCATTGTCCTTTACTTCCTGTTGGTTACAATTTCACCCAATCTCACTTAAATGATAGCTTGACTAAACTAATCACCCACTAAAGTTGCTTGATCCATCAATCCCTGTGGGATCGACCTCACTCCCGTGAGTTATTATTACTTGATGCGACCTAGTGCACTTGCCGGTTAGTTTTGGGTGTTTTGGAGAAATTCGTTTTTCCACAAAAATACTCATCAAGTTTTTGGCGCCGTTGCCGAGGATTGATTAGATCAACAATGATTAAGTGGGTGAGAAGTCTAGATCAAGCATTTTCTTTATTTTTGTTCTCTGTTCTAAGTTGAAACCAAGGTGTTTGAGTTATTGCCTCACTAAGAAATTCTTTCTCTATGACATGAATTTCAAATTTCATTGATGTTTACAAAATACAAATGGAGTTCAACTCATCTTATGGTCAAACAAAATTTTATGGGATATCACCCACCATCACCAATCTCTAATGGTGGTTGGGAATATCACCAAGAAACTTCAAATTCTGGGCATTCCAATTCATGGAGCTATGCTTCAGAACCACAAGATGAGAAAGAAAATCATATGGGATATTTCCCTCCACCACAAAATGATGCAAGTCATGATTCTAATGGTGGCTGGGAAGGGAATTCTAGTGCTCCATATGATATTCATCCAAAGATATCATCACTTGACCATACTTCAACCGAAAGCCCCTTTCAAAACTCACCACCCACACAAACTTCCATGAACCACTCAAGGCTTTCAGAACTTGAGTCCATGTTCAAAAAAATGAGGAGGAGGCAATGAAAGCCTGGAAAAGGGAAGAAATCATCCGTCAGAGGACGAATGAGCACCTGGAGAACATAAGGAAACACTTAGAACCATCAAACAGTAAAAATCAATCTGTGGGAGAGGAAGTGGAAAAACAAGAACAAAAGGTCCTTATGTCAAGTGAAAGTGCAATGAAGAAGGAGGAAAAACAAGAGGAAGAGGCTACTGAGTCAAGTGGATTTTTAATGAAGAATGAGGTGGTTAAAAATGAAACTACACTTGAGATGACAAAGGAACATGAAGAATCACAACTCTCGCAAATTTCCCTGGACCAAAACACCTCAACACTTGAATCCATGATTGAAAGGTATGAAGAGGAGATGAAGAAAGCTTGGGAAGATCAACAAACCTCCTCCATAAAAGAGCTATTAAAACAAATTTTGAGTGTAAAAGAGGAAGTGGAGGAGCAAGAAAGTGAAGAAGTCATTCCAAACTCAACTGAGGCAGAGAAGTACATAAAGGAGGAGTTCATGGAACCACCAATACAAGAAACTACCAAAGACTTAGATTCAAAGAAGTGAAGGCAATTAAGAAAAGCACCAAGAAGAGGATTGTGACTAAACTACCAAGGACAACATTCAAGAGGAGGTCAACCACAAGCAATCCAACCCCTGGACCAATAGCAAGCAAGCTCAATCAAGCCATGTACAAAAGAAAGCTTGCTGAGGAGAGACCAAGACAGGGGGTAATAGCTGAATCTTCTCCTCCTTTGAAGTCATTTCTCTTAACAAATTGGAAGAAGAGGAAGAAAGTAAAGAACAGGTAGACAGTAGGTACATTTCCTTTCCTTGCTTTGTTTAAATTTCAATAAATTGGCATATGGTTACATTCTAAGTTTGGTGTTGCCTTGCAACAAATTATTTTCAATCTTTTTGGATGATTGTATCAAATCAAAAATGAAAGTGACACACCAAGATTCTAAGTTTGGTGTGCCACCTATTTTTCTATGCAAATCATTCAGCAACACCACTTGTCTGCATAATCATAATGTCTTTGCAGTGTTAATTTTCTTTTGGTTTGATATTTTGTTATTCTGTTTACTTTAGTTAATTCTTTGTTTTTAATGCTTTCATTTTAGTTTGCTTATTTGCTGTGTTTATTAATACATCACCAAGAGAGCTTTATTAATGACAGATTCTTGGCTTAGTGATTGTATTTAATAAAGAACAGTTTCATTTGCTTGGTTTTAATTCAAATAAATGGACATAGGATTGCATTCTAAGTTTGGTGTTGCTATGCAACACAATTTGCTTCAAATCTTTACTGGATACTTGCATTGATTCCAAGTGAAAGTGTCACACTAAGTTTGGTGTGCCACTTATTCTTTATGCAAAGTATTATGCTCACCTTCTTAAGCTTGCAATCACAATGTCTCTGTCTCTTGTGCCTTGATTATTATCTTTAATTTTGCTTGCTTGAAACACATGTACTACTAACATTTCTTGTGTAAGACATTCATGATCCATCTTAGCCCTATAGCTACGGTTCTAATAGTTGCTTGAGGATGAGCAAGCATTCTGAGTTTGGTATGGGAAGGAGGAGAATGGGAGGAAAATGACAACAATAGAGAAGATGAACTACAAGGTTGTAAAGTTCCTTTTCCTCTCATTTGTTTCAAGCACTATAAACTGCATGATTGTCTTTACCTTCTCTGTATGCATGTGTGTATGAAAAGGCATAGTTTGATTTTTAAATTGCAACATGGTGCCGTGCCATTGTGATTACCAACTTAAGTTTTGTGAATTCAAAAGCAGTAAAGCATCATGATCATAAACAAACAAGGAACTAAAGAAGAGTTTAGCATGTGCATACAAGTATTGGAAAGCTAGTATGATTAATTGTTGCTCAATTGCATTGGATTTTATTTAATTGAAGTTTTCATCTAGAACATTTTGTGAAATCTTTTAAAATCATGAAAACCTTGAAGAAGCAAATGCAAAATAAAGCAAGAAAAGAAAAAGGGAAAGAATGAGAAAGCTGAAGGCTCTGAGTACCAATGGCTATTCATTTGTTAAGTACTTGTGGTGTTTATGTATCAAGCCAAATGCTTGAAAACAAAACACTTAGAAGTCAAGGTTAGGCTCAAAGTGCAAAAGCACTCCCTCAAAGCTCAAGGCTCTGAGCATAAATGATTAGAAAGTCAAGAAAAGAAAAGAAAAATGAGCTTAATAAAGTCCTCTAATCAAATGCTTGTGGTGCTTATGTATCAAGTGGTAATACTTGAAAACAAAGCATTTAGAAGTCGTAGCTTTGTTATCAACTCATGTGGCAAAGCACCCAAAAGGAGAAGCTAATAAGAAAATCAAAAGCTTGTTTCAAGGAAGAAATATAAGAAAAAGATTTCATAAATTGCGCTAGATGGAAGCATCAATCATTTACATTTCTTTTGTGATTGTAGCATGCTTAGAAAACTAGCTTACCATGAACATTGAGTTGCTATTCTTCTTGCCTTGGATTGTCAATCTTTATTGCATGATTCTTTTCTTGCTTGGGGACAAGCAAGGTTTAAGTTTGGTGTTGTGATGACATGTCACCATGTCATGTTTTTCTATGCTTTTTCATTTGTTTTCAATAGGTTTTATGCACTTTCTTGAGCCATAAGCAAGCCAATTGGGTAGATTTTCATGTTTCCTTTGATTTAATCAACCATAGATGAATTAATGGAATTTCATGAGGTTTTATGCTATAATTGTCATATATTATGAAAGAATAAATATCTCATGATTTTGAGCATAGCTTTGATGTGTTTGGTTGATTAATGATAGGTGAAGATAGCTTGGAGAAAGGTTGAAGCAAGAAGGAATGGCTAGGAGGAAAAGAGAACAAAAAGCTTGAGCAAAAGTTTGCCTCAAACTTTAGCTCAAACTTTTGGAATAAGTGAAAACGAACCAGGGAGCAAAAAGCTTCACCAAAAGTTTGCCTCAAACTTTTGTGCAAACTTTTGGGCAAAAAGCTTGAGCAAAAGTTTGCCTCAAACTTTTTGGCAAACTTTTGGCATCACAAATCAACACCCTGGAGAGCAAAAGTTTGTGCCAACGTTTGCCTCAAACTTTTTGGCAAACGTTGGCGCCACACCAACACACCCAGGGGAGAAAAGCTTGCGCCAACGTTTGCCTCAAGCTTTTTGGCAAACGTTGGCGCCACAAGGCATACAAGGGGTATACTTCCAACAAGAATAACTTGAGCTACAGAGCTCCAAATGAGGTGATTCAAAAAGCAATGGAAAGTAGGAATCGAGAGCTTTCCAAGCATATATGGCACTGCATGGTGGACACTAAAATTGAGGGAGAAAACTGCCCCGCAATGAGCATAAACGAACATGGTGGCAACCTGCAGTGAGGCCAACTGACCTCTACACCTTCGACGGAGTATAACTCGAGCTGTAGAGCTCCAAATGATGTGCTCCCAACGGCATTGGAAAGTAGACATCAAGGGATTTCCATCAATATATAATAGTATGGGGTGGACAATACGTTTGAGCCTCCAAAAATGGCGTTTTCAACCACGTTTGAGGCAAACTTTACCTCAAACATTGGGCACCAAAGCCAGCAACCCTGTCCTCTTCAAAGGAGCATAACTTGAGTTGTAGATGTCCAATTGAGGTGATTCCAATTGGGTTAGAAAGCTGACATTCAAAGCTTTCCAACCATATATAATAGTCTATAGTGGGCATAAAATTGACAACGTTGACAAGAGGACAAATTAGTGCCACATATATGTACTAGGGGGCCAACGTTTGAGCAAAAGTTTGACCCCAAACTTTGGCTCAAACGTTGGTAGCAGCAAGAATGGGGCAGCTGGTGTAAAAAGTTTGAGTAAAAGTACTTTTACTCAAGCTTTTAAGATTCACAACCCGGTTCACATTGGTTCTCTCTCCAACTCCAAGAGCAATCAACCAAGGCCTCTATCAACCCAATTCCATCAAGAGCAAGGGCCCAATTGACACCACTCAAAGGCACAAGAGATAGTTAGAATAGAAATTTCATTTTAATTGTAATTTGTTTTGAATTTCATTTTCATTTTTTGTAAAAATGCCTATAAATAGGCATCTGTTTCATTTTATTAGGGAGGCGAGCTCCACTAGGGAGCATTAGGAATACAGAACTCTCTCTCTTTAGTTTTTCTTTTTGTTTTAAATCTTGGGTTGAGAATTGAAGAAATTCTGTTTCAATCTCACCTTGAGAATTCTCTCTGTTTTCTTCTTCTGCAAACTTTCAAGTGAATTGAGATTTGAATCAAAGTTCGTTTCATCGCTTTCATCTTTAATTTTCCTGCATCTTGTTTGCTAGCGGATCAAGGAAGGAATTGAGATCTAGACTTGTTTTCTAGTCTCATTGATTTCCTGAGATATTCAACCTCTCATTTAGATTTTGCAATTGAGCAGCATTTCATTTTCTGTTCGGTTCCTCAATTCAATTTACATTAAACCTGCTGCATCTTTTACTTCTCTATTTGATTGTTATTTACACTTCCGTGTTTGATTTCATGAATCCCAGTACCCAATTTCCTTTATTCTTCTTGCAATTTAACTTTTCAGTTACTTGATCTACTGCTTCCTTTTAATTTCCAGCACCTACTCCCCTTTAATTTCATGCAATTTACATTTCTTGCAATTTAAGATTCTTGCAATTTACATTTCTTGCCCCTTAAGTTACTTGCCAATTTACATTCTGAAACTTTAAATTCATTGTCCTTTACTTCCTGTTGGTTACAATTTCACCCAATCTCACTTAAGTGATAGCTTGACTAAACTAATCACCCACTAAAGTTGCTTGATCCATCAATCCCTGTGGGATCGACCTCACTCCCATGAGTTTTATTACTTGATGTGACCCGGTGCACTTGCCGGTTAGTTTTGGGTGTTTTGGAGAAATTCGTTTTTCCACAAAAATACTCATCAAGTTTTTGGCGCCGTTGCCGGGATTGATTAGATTGACAATGATTAAGTGAAGTGGAGATCTAGATCTAGCATTTTTATTTTCTGTTTCTCTAATTTTCAACTAACCCACTAACTGTTTGAATTTTTGCTTAATCTAACTAAAACTTCATTCTAGCAAGTAGATTGAAGTGTCACTGGTTTGTGTGTTTCTTATGTTCTGCGTGTATGTCAGGTACAAGAAGAACCACACCCACTTTTCATGAACAAGACGAAAGAACTCTCAGGAGGTTAAGAAGAGCTGAAAGAGGGAAAAATATTGTTGGAGAAGAGGAATTAGAAGAAGAATTCCAAGATATGGAGGAACATTCAACCAATCCACCTGGTGGAGCAGACAATAACAACAATAACCCACCCCAGAGGAGAGTTTTGGCCTCCTACACCTTTGCAAATGCTAGGCATTGTGGAAGCAGCATTCTCACCCCTAATGTCAATGCAAACAACTTTGAATTGAAGCCACAACTCATTACATTGGTCCAAAACAACTGCTCGTTTGGGGGAGGACCATTAGAGGATCCAAATCAACATCTATCAACCTTCTTAAGGATTTGTGACACTGTCAAGTCCAATGGCGTGAATTCTGAGACCTACTAGCTTCTGCTGTTCCCATTCTCATTAAGGGACAAGGCCGCACAATGGCTTGAGACTTTTCCTCAAGGAAGCATCACTAGCTGGGATGATTTGGTGACTAAATTTCTAGCCAAATTCTATCCACCTCAAAAGAGTTATCAGGCTGAAAACTGAGGTGCAAACATTCACACAATTGGATGCTGAAAATCTGTATGAAGCATGGGAGAGATACAAGGCTCTGCTGAGGAAATGTCCACCAGAAATGTTCACTGAGTGGGACAAGCTACAGAACTTCTATGAAGGATTCACTCTAAAGGCTCAAGAATCACTTGACCACTCAGCTGGAGGATCATTGCAACTGATGAAAACAGCAGAAGAAGCTCAAAATCTTATTGACATGGTCGCCAACAATCAATATTTCTTTGCTCACCAAAGAAATCGACAACCATCACAGAGGAGAGGAGTAATGGAGCTAGAAGGAGTGGACTCAATCTTGGCTCAAAACAAGATGATGCAGCAGCAAATTCAACAACAATTTGAGCAAATGGCCAAGAGGATTGATAGCCTCCAAGTTGCAGCAGTTAACACAAGCCAACCATCATTCACATGGGGGCAAAATGAAGAAACTCAAGAAGAACAACAACAAGAGCAAGTACAGTATATGCACAACCAAGGACCAAATGAAGTGTATGGTGATACATACAATCCATCCTGGAAGAACCAGCCAAACCTCAGATGGGGAGATAATCACACCCAAAACCAACAACCATGGCAGAGGAACTCGAACCAAAACAACCCAAGAAGCAACCAAAACCACAACCAGCAGTAAACTAACCAGTTTCCCTACAGAAAACCTCAAAACAACTACCCCAACCCCAACCAGTACCAATCCAATAACCAACCCACCAACCAAAATGCCTACCATCCACCATCCACATCTCATAACCCACCTCAAGTATCACCTGAATCTCAAAGACTCACTAACTTGGAGACCTTGATGGATAAAATGTTGAAACACCAGGAAATGACAACCAAGAACCATGAAGCCTCCATAAAGAGCCTAGAGAGGCAGATGGGGCAAATCTCCAAGCAGATCTCTATTGAGAGACCTTCAAGCTCTCTGCCGAGTGACACAATTCCAAATCCTAAGGAAGAATGCAAGGCAATACAAGTAAGGAGTGGGAGAACATTGATGAGCAATAATGACACTACAAAGAAGCAAGCAGAGAGCAGCAAAAGGCCAATAGAAGATGAGGAGCAAACAAAGGCAGATGAAACCAAGGATCAAGTTGTGATGCCAAACAAGAGCATTGAGAAACTCAAAGAGAAGGACAACCAACCACACGGTTCAAAAGAAGTAACTCAGGGACAGCAGCAAATAGGAAAGAGCATCACACCTCCACTGCCATATCCCCAGAGGTTCAACAAAGAAACTAAGGACCAACATTTTCATAAGTTCCTTGAGACTTTCAAAAAGCTGGAAATCAATATTCCCTTGGCTGAAGCACTTGAGAAAATGCCTCTGTATGCCAAGTTTTTGAAGGAGCTTATCAATAAGAAAAGAAGTTGGGATGAGAAAGAAACCATACTGCTTACTGAGGAATGCAGAGCCTTGATTCAAAAAGGACTTCCTCCTAAGCTTGAGGACCCAGGGAGCTTTTTGCTTCCTTGCACCATCGAGGAATTAACCATCACTAAAGCAATGTGCGATCTAGGAGCAAGTATCAACTTAATACCATCCTCCTTGGTAAAAAAGTTGCATATAGAGGAAGTTAAACCAGTACAGATATCTCTAGAGCTAGTAGATAAGTCAACGGTATACCCTAGGGGTATGATTGAAAACCTTCTGGTCAAGGTGGACAATTTCATATACCCTGCAGATTTTGTGGTTCTGGATTCAGATGGGGATGATGGTGATTCTATTATATTGGGAAGGCCATTCTTGGCCACTGCTAGAGCTATCATAGACATAAAGCAAGGAGAACTAACTCTCAGGATGCATGATAAGAGTGTCACTCTGAAGGTGTTACCAGAAGCACAGTTTGGTAATGAGAAGAAAAACTATATGGAACTTGACAAGGAAGAATCACAGTTAAAGGAAGAAAGCAACAAGGCGATTCACAACAACATCCCAAGGCAAAAGATTGTGCAAACTGATGAAGAAGTCCAAGAGAATATTGGAGTATTAGCCACTGAAAGAATGAAAGATCCCCAAGGTAAGCCTACGGCCAGAAAAGAAAGATCAACAAAAGAAAAGATGAAACGCAGAAACAAAACAAAAAGGGGTTGGAAGAACAGGAAGATTCCAACAGAGGGGCTTTCCAAAGGTGACAAAGTGCAACTGATATATCAACCGCTGGGAACAAGCCAACAGACTGATGACTATTACACTGTCAGCAACATACTCTCATTAGAGCACGCTGAAATTGAACACCAGAGAACAAAAAGGAGGATCACAGTCAGGGGAGACAAGTTGAGGCACTACAAGCACCAACCTCCATAAAAGAAAGCCCCAATGTCAAGCTAGTGACAATAAAAGAGCGCTTGTTGGGAGGCAACCCAACCTGAGGTAGTTTTCTTTTCATAGCTTTTTCAATAAAAATGTTGAATAATTAATATGTATTGCAAGGAGCTAAGTTTGGTGTTGCACACCAAAAACAACTCAAGGGAGAATGGAGGATTCCAAGTTTGGTGTTCCACCAAAACCTCATTCAAAAGCACATTTTAACTTCCTGCACACTACTAGTTCCAAGCAATCAAACAGATTATTCAACCACTTAACTTTTTTTTTTAGTCTTAAAACTTCATAACCTTTAGCAAGGACACAAAATTTTGCCTAGAGTTAACCTGCTGTATCCAGAAAAGTGGCAAGAAATTAAGTTTGGTGTTCCCACACCAAATTGAATCCACAAGCCACAATCAATTCATGCATACTAACTGGTCATCTAAGGGCTTGAAAAGCAAGCAACTTTTGAGAATTATGCAGGGAATTCACCACCATTTGAAGACACTATGCATCATAACTCAAAAGGGCACAACAGAAGGAAGGACAAAGGAACTGCAAACCAATAGGTTGTATTTACACTCAACTCTTACTGTTGAAAAATGTTTTGACTTGTGTTTTGTTAAAGTGTTCATCTAATACAAGTAGAATCACTCTTAGAATAAGTAAGCTAGTCTATGTGTGTGCTTGTGTGTTTACTTTCACTGAACAAAATGCATGCTTTGTCCCCTGCATTTTCAATTCAATAAAAGAAATATTTGAATGTGAAGTGAGATAGTTCTCTGTTAGATAGAAGTACAATAAAAGTAAGTGGTGGTGTGTGTGTGTGATTGTATAATAGCTCACTTTAGTGAATAAGAGAACTAGGATGTCTCCCTCTAAGTAGAAAGTGGCCTACTGTCTATGAATCTCAATCAAATAAAAATCCTTGGTTAGAAAGAAAAACAAAAAGAGAAAGAAAAAAAAAGGGAGAAAAAGAAATAGCCAAAGAGTGGCAGAACAAAAGAAAAACAAAAAGAAACAAAGCTGGACACCAATAGCTTGAACCTCAGAACATATCCCTGTGGTGTCTTTGTATTAGGATCTGCTTGGATTATTAAGCTCTTTGGAGTGCATCAACACTTGATGACTTGGGTTAACTAACCCGGGATCATCAGCTGAAAGTCCACTATCAAGAGCAACCTAACTACAAGGCATTTAGTAGCCCAAAGAGATGCTGGGCATCAATGTTCTAAGAAGGAATGTGAGCCAAGTGTCTATAGTGAATAATGTGTCAAGTATAAAGAAAAGGAAATGAACTTGCTACACATGACACTCAAATAAAGCTTATGAACAAAATAATAGCCAAGGATAAAGAAATAATGAGAGGTCATAGCAGTATGTTACTTGAAGCTTGAAGGAGACTTTCTAGGCTTAAGAGTCAATAAGAGGTGAGTGTTTACATATCCACATAAAACCCCATGAACTACCAATAACACTCTACTAGCATGAACATCCTCTTCCATTTCATTCTTTCTTCTCAATAAATCATTTCTTGCTTGGGGACAAGCAAGCTTTAAGTTTGGTGTTGTGATGACAAGTCATCTTAGCCTAGTTTCACTAGCCTTTTTCTTTTGTTTTCAATTGAATTATGCACTTTCTTGAGCCATAAGCAAGCCAATTGGGTAGATTTTCATGCTTCCTTTGATTTAATCAACCATGTATGAATTAATGCAATTTCATGAGGTTTTATGCTATAATTGTCACATATTATGAAAGAATGAATATCTCATGATTTTGAGCATAGCTTTGATGTGTTTGGTTGATTAATGATAGGTGAAGAAAGCTTGGAGAAAGGTTGAAGCAAGGAGGAATAGCTAGGAGGAAGAGAGGACAAAAAGTTTGAGCAAAAGTTTGCCTCAAACTTTCGCTCAAACTTTTGGAATAAGTGAAAATGAACCAGGGGGCAAAAAGCTGGAGCAAAAGTTTGCCTCAAACTTTTTGGCAAACTTTTGGCATCACAAATCAATACCCTGGAGAGCAAAAGTTTGCGCCAACGTTAGCTCCTAACTTTTTGGTGTGCAACACCAAACTTAGCTCCTTGCAATACATATTAATTATTCAACATTTTTATTGAAAAAGCTATGAAAAGAAAACTACCTCAGGTTGGGTTGCCTCCCAACAAGCGCTCTTTTATTGTCACTAGCTTGACATTGGGGCTTTCTTTTATGGAGGTTAGTGCTTGTAGTGCCTCAACTTGTCTCCCCTGACTGTGATCCTCCTTTTTGTTCTCTGGTGTTCAATTTCAGCATGCTCTAATGAGAGTATGTTGCTGACAGTGTAATAGTCATCAGTCTGTTGGCTTGTTCCCAGCGGTTGATATATCAGTTGCACTTTGTCACCTTTGGAAAGCCCCTCTGTTGGAATCTTCCTGTTCTTCCAACCCCTTTTTGTTTTGTTTCTGCGTTTCATCTTTTCTTTTGTTGATCTTTCTTTTCTGGCCGTAGGCTTTCCTTGGGGATCTTTCATTCTTTCAGTGGCTAATACTCCAATATTCTCTTGGACTTCTTCATCAGTTTGCACAATCTTTTGCCTTGGGATGTTGTTGTGAATCGCCTTGTTGCTTTCTTCCTTTAACTGTGATTCTTCCTTGTCAAGTTCCATATAGTTTTTCCTCTCATTACCAAACTGTGCTTCTGGTAACACCTTCAGAGTGACACTCTTATCATGCATCCTGAGAGTTAGTTCTCCTTGCTCTATGTCTATGATAGCTCTAGCAGTGGCCAAGAATGGCCTTCCCAGTATAATAGAATCACCATCATCCCCATCTGAATCCAGAACCACAAATTCTGCAGGGTATATGAAATTGTCCACCTTGACCAGAAGGTTTTCAATCATACCCCTGGGGTATACCGTTGACTTATCTACTAGCTCTAGAGATATCTGTACTGGTTTAACTTCCTCTATATGCAACTTTTTTACCAAGGAGGATGGTATTAAGTTGATACTTGCTCCTAGATTGCACATTGCTTTAGTGATGGTTAATTCCCCGATGGTGCAAGGTAGCAAAAAGCTCCCTGGGTCCTCAAGCTTAGGAGGAAGCCCTTTTTGAATCAAGGCTCTGCATTCCTCAGTAAGCAGTATGGTTTCTTTCTCATCCCAACTTCTTTTCTTATTGATAAGCTCCTTCAAAAACTTGGCATACAGAGGCATTTGCTCAAGTGCTTCAGCCAAGGGAATATTGATTTCCAGCTTTTTGAAAGTCTCAAGGAACTTATGAAAATGTTGGTCCTTAGTTTCTTTGTTGAACCTCTGGGGATATGGCAGTGGAGGTGTGATGCTCTTTCCTATTTGCTGCTGTCCCTGAGTTACTTCTTTTGAACCGTGTGGTTGGTTGTCCTTCTCTTTGAGTTTCTCAATGCTCTTGTTTGGCATCACAACTTGATCCTTGGTTTCATCTGCCTTTGTTTGCTCCTCATCTTCTATTGGCCTTTTGCTGCTCTCTGCTTGCTTCTTTGTAGTGTCATTATTGCTCATCAATGTTCTCCCACTCCTTACTTGTATTGCCTTGCATTCTTCCTTAGGATTTGGAATTGTGTCACTCGGCAGAGAGCTTGAAGGTCTCTCAATAGAGATCTGCTTGGAGATTTGCCCCATCTGCCTCTCTAGGCTCTTTATGGAGGCTTCATGGTTCTTGGTTGTCATTTCCTGGTGTTTCAACATTTTATCCATCAAGGTCTCCAAGTTAGTGAGTCTTTGAGATTCAGGTGATACTTGAGGTGGGTTATGAGATGTGTATGGTGGATGGTAGGCATTTTGGTTGGTGGGTTGGTTATTGGATTGGTACTGGTTGGGGTTGGGGTAGTTGTTTTGAGGTTTTCTGTAGGGGTTCTGGTTAGTTTACTGCTGGTTGTGGTTTTGGTTGCTTCTTGGGTTGTTTTGGTTCGAGTTCCTCTGCCATGGTTGTTGGTTTTGGGTGTGATTATCTCCCCATCTGAGGTTTGGGTGGTTCTTCCAGGATGGATTGTATATATCACCATACACTTCATTTGGTCCTTGGTTGTGCATATACTGTACTTGCTCTTGTTGTTGTTCTTCTTGAGTTTCTTCATTTTGCCCCCATGTGGATGATGGTTGGCTTGTGTTAACGGCTGCAACTTGGAGGCTATCAATCCTCTTGGCCATTTGCTCAAATTGTTGTTGAATTTGCTGCTGCATCATCTTGTTTTGAGCCAAGATTGAGTCCACTCCTTCTAGCTCCATTACTCCTCTCCTCTGTGATGGTTGGCGATTTCTTTGGTGAGCAAAGAAATATTGATTGTTGGCCACCATGTCAATAAGATTTTGAGATTCTTCTGCTGTTTTCATCAGTTGCAATGATCCTCTAGCTGAGTGGTCAAGTGATTCTTGAGCCTTTAGAGTGAGTCCTTCATAGAAGTTCTGTAGCTTGTCCCACTCAGTGAACATTTCTGGTGGAAATTTCCTTAGTAGAGCCTTGTATCTCTCCTATGTTTCATACAGATTTTTAGCATCCAATTGTGTGAATGTTTGCACCTCAGTTTTCAGCCTGATGACTCTTTGAGGTGGATAGAATTTGGCTAGAAATTTAGTCACCAAATCATCCCAGCTAGTGATGCTTCCTTGAGGAAAAGTTTTAAGCCACAGTGTCACAAATCCTTAAGAAGGTAGATAGATGTTGATTTGGATCCTCCAATGGTCCTCCCCAAACGAGCAGTTGTTTTGGACCAATGTAATGAGTTGTGGCTTCAATTCAAAGTTATTTGCATTGACATTAGGGGTGAGAATGCTGCTTCCACAATGTCTAGCATTTGCAAAGGTATAGGAGGCCAAAACTCTCCTCTGGGGTGGGTTGTTGTTGTTATTGTCTGCTCCACCAGGTGGATTGGTTGAATGTTCCTCCATATCTTGGAATTCTTCTTCTAATTCCTCTTCTCCAACAATATTTTTCCCTCTTTCAGCTCTTCTTAACCTCCTGAGAGTTCTTTCGTCTTGTTCATGAAAGGTGGGTGTGGTTCTTCTTGTACCTGACATACAAGCAGAACATAAGAAACACTCAAACAAGTGACACTTCAATCTACTGCTAGAATGAAGTTTTAGTTAGCTTAAGCAAAAATTCAAACAGTTAGTGGGTTAGTCAAAATTAGAGAAAAATAAAGAAAAAGTGCTTGATCTAGATCACCACCTCACTTAATCATTGTCAATCTAATCAATCCCCGATAACGGCGCCAAAAACTTGATGTGTGGAAAACGATCCAACACAAAACTAACCGGCAAGTGCACCGAGTCGCATCAAGTAATAATAACTCACGGGAGTGAGGTCGATCCCACAGGGATTGATGGATCAAGCAACTTTAGTGGGTGATTAGTTTAGTCAAGCTATCATTTAAGTGAGATTGGGTGAAATTGTAACCAACAGGAAGTAAAGGACAATGAATTTAAAGTTGCAGAATGTAAATTGGCAAGTAACTTAAGGGGCAAGAAATGTAAATTGCAAGAATCTTAAATTGCAAGAAATGTAAATTGCATGAAATTAAAGGGGAGTAGGTGCTGGAAATTAAAAGGAAGCAGTAGATCAAGTAACTGAAAAGTTAAATTGCAAGAAGAATAAAGGAAATTGGGTACTGGGATTCATGAAATCAAACACGGAAGTGTAAATAACAATCAAACAGAGAAGTAAAAGATGCAGCAGGTTTAATGTAAATTGAATTGAGGAACCGAACAGAAAATGAAATGCAGCTCAATTGCAAAATCTAAATGAGAGGTTGAAGATCTCAGGAAATCAATGAGACTAGAAAACAAGTCTAGATCTCAATTCCTTCCTTGATCCGCTAGCAAACAAGATGCAGGAAAATTAAAGATGAAAGCGATGAAACGAACTTTGATTCAAATCTCAATTCACTTGAAAGTTTGCAGAAGAAGAAAACAGAGAGAATTCTCAAGGTGAGATTGAAACAGAATTTCTTCAATTCTCAACCCAAGATTTAAAACAAAAAGAAAAACTAAAGAGAGAGAGTTCTGTATTCCTAATGCTCCCTAGTGGAGCTCGCCTCTCTATAAAATGAAACAGATACCTATTTATAGGCATTTTTACAAAAATGAAAATGAAATTCAAAACAAATTATAATTAAAATGAAATTTCTATTCTAACTATCTCTTGTGCCTTTGAGTGGTGTCAATTGGGCCCTTGCTCTTGATGGAATTGGGTTGAAGATGGTCTCTGTTGATTGCTCTTGGAGTTGGAGAGAGAACCAATGTGAACCGGGTTGTGAATCTTAAAAGCTTGAGTAAAAGTTTGAGTAAAAGTTTGAGGCAAACTTTTACTCAAAATTTTTACACCAGCTGCCCCATTCTTGCTGCTACCAACGTTTGAGCTAAAGTTTGGGGTCAAACTTTTGCTCAAACGTTGGCCCCCTAGTGCATATATGTGGCGCTAATTTGTCCTCTTGTCAACGTTGCCAATTTTATGCCCACTATAGACTATTATATATGGTTGGAAAGCTCTGAATGTCAGCTTTCTAACCCAATTGGAATCACCTCAATTGGACATCTACAACTCAAGTTATGCACCTTTGAAGAGGACAGGGTCGCTGGCTTTGGTGCCCAACGTTTGAGGTAAAGTTTGCCTCAAACGTGGTCGAAAACGCCAGTTTTGGAGGTTCAAACGTATTGTCCACCCCATACTATTATATATTATTGGAAAGCCCTGGATGTCTACTTTCCAATGCGTTGGAAGCGCATCATTTGGAGTTCCACAGCTCGAGTTATACTCCGTCGAAGGTGCAGAGGTCAGTTGGCCTCACTGCAAGTTGCCACCATGTTCGTTTATGCACATTTCGGGGCAGTTTTCTCCCTCAATTTTAGTGTCCACCATGCAGTGCCATATATGCTTGGAAAACTCTCGATTCCTACTTTCCATTGCTTTTTGATTCACCTCATTTGGAGCTCTGTAGCTCAAGTTATTTTTGTTGGAAGTATACCCCTTGTATGCCTTGTGGCGCCAACGTTTGCCAAAAAGCTTGAGGCAAACGTTGGCGCAAGCTTTTTCTCCCCTGGGTGTGTTGGTGTGGCGCCAACGTTTGCCAAAAATCTTGAGGCAAACGTTGGCGCAAGCTTTTGCTCCCTCCAGGGTGTAGTCAAGCTCCTCCAAAAGTTTGAGCTAAAGTTTGAGGCAAACTTTAGCTCAAGCTTTTTTTGTCCTCTCTTGCTCTTTGTTTTGAGCCACGCTTTTCTTCCTTTGGGCCACGCTTCTCTTCCTTGATTTGGTCATGGGTCACGCTTTTAGAAGCGTGGCCTAAGCCTCCAAAGTGTGCTCCAACTTCAAAGTGTGCCCAAAATTCCTCTTTTCTTCTTTTTAGCTTATTTTGTGCTCTTTTTGCTTCTTTTTCTTCTTATTTCCTACAAAGTTTATCAAATCAAAAGATCAAAGAAATATACCATTTAAGCACCAAAGAATGCAATATTTAAGTACTAATCATAAATTTCTTGTATGAAAAAGCATAGAAAAACATGACATGATGACATGTCATCACAACACCAAACTTAAACCTTGCTTGTCCCCAAGCAAGAAAAGAATCATGCAATAGAGATTGACCATCCAAGGTAAGAAGAATAGCAACTCAATGTTCATGGTAAGCTAGTTTTCTAAGCATGCTACAATCACAAAAGAAATGTAAATGATTGATGCTTCCATCTAGCTCAATTTATGAAGTCTTTCTCTTATATTTCTTCCTTGAAACAAGCTTTTGATTTTTTTATTAGCTTCTCCTTATGGGTGCTTTGCCCCATGAGTTGATAACAAAGCTACGACTTCTAAATGCTTTGTTTTCAAGTATTACCACTTGATACATAAGCACCACAAGCATTTGATTAGAGGACTTCATTAAGCTCATTTGTTTCTTTTCTTTTCTTGATTCTCTAATCATTGATGCTCAGAGCCTTGAGCTTTGAGGGAGTGCTTTTGCACTTTGAGCCTAACCTTGACTTCTAAGTGTTTTGTTTTCAAGTATTTGGCTTGATACATAAACACCACAAGCACTTAACAAATAAATTTCCATTGGTACTCAGAGCCTTCAGCTTTCTCATTCTTTCCCTTTTTCTTTTCTTTCTTTATTTTGCATTTGCTTTCAAGGTTTTCATGATTTTAAAAGATTTCACAAAACGTGCTAGATGAAAACTTCAATTAAATAAAATCTAATGCAATTAAGCAACAATCAAACATACTAGCTTCCCAATACTTTTATGCACATGCTAAAATCTTCTTTAATGCCTTGTTTGTTTATGATCATGATACTTTGTTGCTTTTGAATTCACAAAACTCAAGTTGGTAATCATAATGACACAGCACCATGTTGCAAATCAAGATTTAAGTCATGCTTTATTCATACACACATGTAAACAGAAAGGATGAAGACAATCATGCAATTTAAGTGCTGGAAACAAATGAGGAGGAAAGGAACTCTACAACCTTGTAGTTTATCTTCATTATTGTCGTCCTTTTTCCTCTATTCTTCCTCCTTCCCTTGCCAAACTCAGAATGCTTGCTCATCCTCAAGCAACAATTAGAACCATGGCTATGGGGCTAAGATGGATCATGAGTGTCTTACACAATGAAAAGTTAGTAGTACATGTGTTTCAAGCAAGCAAAAGATAACAATCAAGGCATAAGAGATAAAGACATTGTGATTGCAAACTTAAGAAGGTGAGCACAATACATTGCATAAAAGATAAGTGGCACACCAAACTTAGTGTGACACTTTCACTTGGAATCAATGCAAGTATCAAGTAAAGATTTGAAGCAAATTGTGTTGCATAGCAACACCAAACTTAGAATGCAATCCTATGTCCATTTATTTGAATTAATACTAAATAAAAAAAAGAAAGACTGTTTATATGTTAAATACAATCACCAAGTCAAGAATCTGTCATTAATAAAGCTCTCTTGGTGATGTATTATTAAACACAGTAAATAAGCAAACTAAAATGAAAGCATTAAAAACAAATAATTAACTAAAGTAAACAGAATAACAAAATATCAAACCAAAAGAAAATTAACACTGCAAAGACATTATGGTTATGTAGACAAGTGGTGTTGCTGAATGATTTGCATAGAAAAATAGGTGGCACACCAAACTTAGAATCTTGGTGCGTCACTTTCATTTTTGATTTGATGCAATCATCCAAAAAGATTGAAAACAATTTGTTGCAAGGCAACACCAAACTTAGAATGTAACCATATGCCAATTTATTGAATTTAAACAAAACAAAGAACGAAAACAAAGCAGAGAAGAGAAATTATACCTATGGTTGACATGTTGTTCACTTTCTTCCTCTTCTTCCAGTTTGTTAAGAGAAATGACTTCAAGAGAGGAGAAGATTCAGCTATTGCCCCATGTCTTGGTTTCCTCTCAGCAAGCTTTCTTTTGTACATGGCTTGATTGAGCTTGCTTGCTATTGGTCCAGGGGTTGGATTGCTTGTGGTTGACCTCCTCTTGAATGTTTTCCTTGGTAGCTTGGTCACAATCCTCTTCTTGGTGCTTTTGTTAATTGCCTTCACTTCTTTGAATCCAAGTCTTGGTGGTTGTGTGATTGTTGGAGTCTTCTTTTCATCAAGAGTCTCTTGTATTGGTGGTTCCATGAACTCCTCCTTTATGTACTTCTCTGCCTCACTTGAGTTCGGAATAACTTCCTCACTTTCTTGCTCCTCCACTTCCTCTTTTACACTCAACATTTGTTTTAATAGCTCTTTCATGGAGGAGGTTTGTTGATCTTCCCAACATTTCTTCATCTCCTCTTCATATTTCTCGATCACAGATTCAAGTGTTGAGGCGTTTTGGTCCAGGGAGGTTTGTGAGAGTTGTGAGTTGCCATGTGCTCTTGTCATCTCAAGTGCAGTTTCAGGTTCAACCACCTCATTCTTCATTGAAAGTTCACTTGGTGCAGTGGCCTCCTTATCTTGCTCTTCCACTTTCTCCTTCATATCCATCAATTGGCCTTCATTTTTCTTGCTCAGTGGTTCTAAGCTCCTCCTTATTTTCTCTAAATCTTCATTCATATTTTTGGAGAGAGCTTCTTGCCTTTTCCAGGATATTTGTGCTTCTCTCTCATATTTTTCAAACATGATCTCAAGCTTTGAGAGGCCTTGGTTCATTGAAATTTGTGTGGGTGATGAGCTTTGGCAAGAATTTTGTGTGGAGCCAAAGTCCAGTGATGAAAAATTTTCAGATGAAAAACTGGAAGGTGAGGTTGGACAATTTTGCATAAGTGAATTGGAGGTACGTTCAAGTGAAGATGGCTCTTGATAAGTGAAATATGGGTTCTCAAATGTTTTCTGGTTTTGCTCCCCCCAGCCACCATTAGAATCATGACTTGCATCATTTTGTGATGGAGGGAAATATCCCATATAATTTTCTTTCTCATCTTGTGGTTCTGAAGCATAGCTCCATGAATTGGAATGCCCAGAATTTGAAGTTTCTTGGTGATATTCCCAACCACCATTAGAGATTGGTGATGGTGGGTGATATCCCATAAAATTTTGTTTGACCATAAGATGAGTTGAACTCCATTTGTATTTTGTAAACATCAATAAAATTTGAAATTCATGTCATAGAGAAAGAATTTCTTAGTGAGGCAATAACTCAAACACCTTGGTTTCAACTTAGAACAGAGAACAAAAATAAAGAAAATGCTTGATCTAGACTTCTCACCCACTTAATCATTGTTGATCTAATCAATCCCCGGCAACGGCGCCAAAAACTTGATGTGTATTTTTGTGGAAAAAGGAATTTCCCAAAACACCCAAAACTAACCGGCAAGTATACTGGGTCGCATCAACTAGTAAAACTCACGTGAGTGAGGTCGATCCCACAGGGATTGATGGATCAAGCAACTTTAGTGGGTGATTAGTTTAGTCAAGCTAACATTGAATGATTTGAGTGACAATTGAAGCCAACAAAATGTAAACTTGCAGGAATTATAAAGTGCAGAAAGTAAAATTGCAAGTAACTTAAAGAGCAAGAAAGTAAAATAGCTGAAACTTAAATTGCAAGAAATGTAAATTGCATGAAATTAAAGGGGAGTAGGTGCTGGAAATTAAAAGGAAGCAGTAGATCAAGTAACTGAAAAGTTAAATTGCAAGAAGAATAAAGGAAATTGGGTACTGGGATTCATGAAATCAAACACGGAAGTGTAAATAACAATCAAACAGAGAAGTAAAAGATGCAGCAGGTTTAATGTAAATTGAATTGAGGAACCGAACAGAAAATGAAATGCAGCTCAATTGCAAAATCTAAATGAGAGGTTGAAGATCTCAGGAAATCAATGAGACTAGAAAACAAGTCTAGATCTCAATTCCTTCCTTGATCCGCTAGCAAACAAGATGCAGGAAAATTAAAGATGAAAGCGATGAAACGAACTTTGATTCAAATCTCAATTCACTTGAAAGTTTGCAGAAGAAGAAAACAGAGAGAATTCTCAAGGTGAGATTGAAACAGAATTTCTTCAATTCTCAACCCAAGATTTAAAACAAAAAGAAAAACTAAAGAGAGAGAGTTCTGTATTCCTAATGCTCCCTAGTGGAGCTCGCCTCTCTATAAAATGAAACAGATACCTATTTATAGGCATTTTTACAAAAATGAAAATGAAATTCAAAACAAATTATAATTAAAATGAAATTTCTATTCTAACTATCTCTTGTGCCTTTGAGTGGTGTCAATTGGGCCCTTGCTCTTGATGGAATTGGGTTGAAGATGGTCTCTGTTGATTGCTCTTGGAGTTGGAGAGAGAACCAATGTGAACCGGGTTGTGAATCTTAAAAGCTTGAGTAAAAGTTTGAGTAAAAGTTTGAGGCAAATTTTTACTCAAACTTTTTACACCAGCTGCCCCATTCTTGCTGCTACCAACGTTTGAGCCAAAGTTTGGGGTCAAACTTTTGCTCAAACGTTGGCCCCCCTAGTGCATATATGTGGCGCTACTTTGTCCTCTTGTCAACGTTGCCAATTTTATGCCCACTATAGACTATTATATATGGTTGGAAAGCTCTGAATGTCATCTTTCTAACCCAATTAGAATCACCTCAATTGGACATCTACAACTCAAGTTATGCTCCTTTGAAGAGGACAGGGTCGCTGGCTTTGGTGCCCAACGTTTGAGGTAAAGTTTGCCTCAAACGTGGTCAAAAACGCCAGTTTTGGAGGCTCAAACGTATTGTCCACCGCATACTATTATACATTGTTGAAAAGCCCTGGATGTCTACTTTCCAATGCCGTTGGAAGCACATTATTTGCAGCTCTACAGCTTGAGTTATACTCCGTCGAAAGTGCAGAGGTCAGTTGGCCTCACTGCAGGTTGCCACCATATTCGTTTATGCATATTGCGGGACAGTTTTCTCCCTCAATTCTAGTGTCCACCGTGCAGTGCCATATATGCTTGGAAAGCTCTCGATTCTTACTTTCCATTGTTTTTTAAATCACCTCATTTGGAGCTCTGTAGCTCAAGTTATTCTTGTTGGAAGTATACCCCTTGTATGCCGTGTGGCGCCAATGTTTGCCAAAAAGCTTGAGGCAAACGTTGGCGCAAGCTTTTTCTCCCCTGGGTGTGTTGGTGTGGCGCCAACATTTGCCAAAAAGTTTGAGGCAAATGTTGGCGCAAACTTTTGCTCTCCAGGGTGTTGATTTGTGATGCCAAAAGTTTGCACAAAAGTTTGAGGAAAACTTTTGCTCCAGCTTTTTGCCCAAAAGTTTGCCCAAAAGTTTGAGGCAAACTTTTGCTCCAGCTTTTTGCTCCCTGGTTCGTTTTCAATTAATCCAAAAGTTTGAGCTAAAGTTTGAGGCAAACTTTTGCTCAAACTTTTTGTCCTCTCTTCCTCCTAGCCATTCCTTCTTGCTTCAACCTTTCTCCAAGCCTTCTTCACCTATCATTAATCAACCAAACACATCAAAGCTATGCTCAAAATCATGAGATATTCATTCTTTCATAATATGTGACAATTATAGCATAAAACCTCATGAAATTGCATTAATTCATACATGGTTGATTAAATCAAAGGAAACATGAAAATCTACCCAATTGGCTTGCTTATGGCTCAAGAAAGTGCATAAAACCTATTGAAAACAAATGAAAAAGCATAGAAAAAACATGACATGGTGACATGTCATCACAACACCAAACTTAAACCTTGCTTGTCCCCAAGCAAGAAAAGAATCATGCAATAAAGATTGACAATCCAAGGCAAGAAGAATAGCAACTCAATGTTCGTGTAAGCTAGTTTTCTAAGCATGCTACAATCACAAAAGAAATGTAAATGATTGATGCTTCCATCTAGCTCAATTTATGAAATATTTTTCTTATATTTCTTCCTTGAAACAAGCTATTGATTTTCTTATTAGCTTCTCCTTTTGGGTGCTTTGCCCCATGAGTTGATAACAAAGCTACGACTTCTAAATGCTTTGTTTTCAAGTATTACCACTTGATACATAAGCACCACAAGCATTTGATTAGAGGACTTCATTAAGCTCATTTTTCTTTTCTTTTCTTGACTCTCTAATCATTGATGCTCAGAGCCTTGAGCTTTGAGGGAGTGCTTTTGCACTTTGAGCCTAACCTTGACTTCTAAGTATTTTGTTTTCAAGCATTTGGCTTGATACATAAACACCACAAGTACTTAACAAATGAATTGCCATTGGTACTCAGAGCCTTCAGCTTTCTCATTCTTTCCCTTTTTCTTTTCTTGCTTTATTTTGCATTTGCTTCTTCAAGGTTTTCATGATTTTAAAAGATTTCACAAAATGTTCTAGATGAAAAATTCAATTAAATAAAATCCAATGCAATTGAGCAACAATTAATCATACTAGCTTTCCAATACTTGTATGCACATGCTAAACTCTTCTTTAGTTCCTTGTTTGTTTATGATCATGATGCTTTACTGCTTTTGAATTCACAAAACTCAAGTTGGTAATTACAATGGCACAGCACCATGTTGCAATTTAGAAATCAAACTATGCCTTTTCATACACACATGCATATAGAGAAGGTAAAAACAATCATGCAGTTTATAGTGCTTGAAACAAATGAGAGGAAAATGAACTTTACAACCTTGTAGCTCATCTTCTCTATTGTTTTCATTTTCCTCTCATTCTCCTCCTTCCCATACCAAACTCAGAATGCTTGCTCATCCTCAAGCAACTATTAGAACCGTGGCTATGGGGCTAAGATGGATCATGAATGTCTTACACAAGAAATGTTAGTAGTACATGTGTTTCAAGCAAGCAAAATTAAAGATAATAATCAAGGCACAAGAGACAGAGACATTGTGATTGCAAGCTTAAGAAGGTGAGCATAATACTTTGCATAAAGAATAAGTGGCACACCAAACTTAGTGTGACACTTTCACTTGGAATCAATGCAAGTATCCAGTAAAGATTTGAAGCAAATTGTGTTGCATAGCAACACCAAACTTAGAATGCAATCCTATGTCCATTTATTTGAATTAAAACCAAGCAAATGAAACTGTTCTTTATTAAATACAATCACTAAGCCAAGAATCTGTCATTAATAAAGCTCTCTTGGTGATGTATTAATAAACACAGCAAATAAGCAAACTAAAATGAAAGCATTAAAAACAAAGAATTAACTAAAGTAAACAGAATAACAAAATATCAAACCAAAAGAAAATTAACACTGCAAAGACATTATGGTTATGCAGACAAGTGGTGTTGCTGAATGATTTGCATAGAAAAATAGGTGGTACACCAAATTTAGAATCTTGGTGTGTCACTTTCATTTTTGATTTGATGCAGTCATCCAAAAAGATTGAAAACAATTTGTTGCAAGGCAACACCAAACTTAGAATGTAACCATATGCCAATTTATTGAATTTAAACAAAACAAAGAACGAAAACAAAGCAGAGAAGAGAAATTATACCTACGGTTGACATGTTGTTCACTTTCTTCCTCTTCTTCCAGTTTGTTAAGAGGAATGACTTCAAGAGAGGAAAAGATTCAGCTATTGCCCCCTGTCTTGGTTTCCTCTTAGCAAGCTTTCTGTTGTACATGGCTTGATTGAGCTTGCTTGCTATTGGTCCAGGGGTTGGATTGCTTGTGGTTGACCTCCTCTTGAATGTTGTCCTTGGTAGTTTGGTCACAATCCTCTTCTTGGAGCTTTTGTTAATTGCCTTCACTTCTTTGAATCCAAGTCTTGGTGGTTGTGTGATTGTTGGAGTCTTCTTTTCATCAAGAGTTTCTTGTATTGGTGGTTCCATGAACTCCTCCTTTATGTACTTCTCTGCCTCACTTGAATTTGGAATGACTTCTTCACTTTTTTGCTCCTCCACTTCCTCCTTTACACTCAACATTTGTTTTAATAGCTCTTTTATGGAGGAGGTTTGTTGATCTTCCCAAGCTTTCTTCATCTCCTCTTCATACCTTTCAATCATGGATTCAAGTGTTAAGGCGTTTCGGTCCAGGGAGGTTTGTGGAGGTTGTGAGTGTTCAGGTTCTTTTATCACCTCAAGTGTAGTTTCATTTTCAACCACCTCATTCTTCATTAAAAATCCACTTGACTCAGTAGCTTCTTCCTCTTGTTTTTCCTCCTTCTTCATTGCACTTTCACTTAACATAAGGACCTTTTGTTCTTGTTTTTCCACTTCCTCTCCCACAGATTGATTTTTACTGTTTGATGGTTCTAAGTGTTTCCTTATGTTCTCCAGGTGCTCATTCGTCCTCTGACGGATGATTTCTTCCCTTTTCAAGGCTTTCATTGTCTCCTCCTCAATTTTTTTGAACATGGACTCAAGCTCTGAAAGCCTTGAGTGGTTCATGGAAGTTTGTGTGGGTGGTGAGTTTTGAAAGGGGCTTTCGGTTGAAGTATGGTCAAGTGATGATATCTTCGGATGAATATCATATGGAGCACTAGAATTCCCTTCCCAGCCACCATTAGAATCATGACTTGCATCATTTTGTGGTGGAGGGAAATATCCCATATGATTTTCTTTCTCATCTTGTGGTTCTGAAGCATAGCTCCATGAATTGGAGTGCCCAGAATTTGAAGTTTTTTGGTGATATTCCCAACCACCATTAGAGATTGGTGATGGTGGGTGATATCCCATAAAATTTTGTTTGACCATAAGATGAGTTGAACTCCATTTGTATTTTGTAAACATCAATGAAATTTGAAATTCATGTCATAGAGAAAGAATTTCTTAGTGAGGCAATAACTCAAACACCTTGGTTTCAACTTAGAACAGAGAACAAAAATAAAGAAAATGCTTGATCTAGACTTCTCACCCACTTAATCATTGTTGATCTAATCAATCCCCGGCAACGGCGCCAAAAACTTGATGGATATTTTTGTGGAAAAACGAATTTCTCCAAAACACCCAAAACTAACCGGCAAGTGCACCGGGTCGCATCAAGTAGTAAAACTCACGTGAGTGAGGTCGATCCCACAGGGATTGATGGATCAAGCAACTTTAGTGGGTGATTAGTTTAGTCAAGCTAAAATTGAATGATTTGAGTGACAATTGAAGCCAACAGAATATAAACTTGCAGGAATTATAAAGTGCAGAAAGTAAAATTGCAAGTAACTTAAAGAGCAAGAAAGTAAAATAGCTGAAACTTAAATTGCAAGAAATGTAAATTGCATGAAATTAAAGGGGAGTAGGTGCTGGAAATTAAAAGGAAGCAGTAGATCAAGTAACTGAAAAGTTAAATTGCAAGAAGAATAAAGAAAATTGGGTACTGGAATTCATGAAATCAAACACGGAAGTGTAAATAACAATCAAACAGAGAAGTAAAAGATGCAGCAGGTTTAATGTAAATTGAATTGAGGAACCGAACAGAAAATGAAATGCAGCTCAATTGCAAAATCTAAATGAGAGGTTGAAGATCTCAGGAAATCAATGAGACTAGAAAACAAGTCTAGATCTCAATTCCTTCCTTGATCCGCTAGCAGACAAGATGCAGGAAAATTAAAGATGAAAGCGATGAAACGAACTTTGATTCAAATCACAATTCACTTGAAAGTTTGCAGAAGAAGAAAACAAAGAGAATTCTCAAGGTGAGATTGAAACAGAATTTCTTCAATTCTCAACCCAAGATTCAAAACAAAAAGAAAAACTAAAGAGAGAGAGAGTTCTGTATTCCTAATGCTCCCTAGTGGAGCTCGCCCCCCTAATAAAATGAAACAGATGCCTATTTATAGGCATTTTTACAAAAAATGAAAATGAAATTCAAAACAAATTACAATTAAAATGAAATTTCTATTCTAACTATCTCTTGTGCCTTTGAGTGGTGTCAATTGGGCCCTTGCTCTTGATGGAATTGGGTTGGTAGAGGCCTTGGTTGATTGCTCTTGGAGTTGGAGAGAGAACCAATGTGAACCGGGTTGTGAATCTTAAAAGCTTGAGTAAAAGTTTGAGTAAAAGTTTGAGGCAAATTTTTACTCAAACTTTTTACACCAGCTGCCCCATTCTTGCTGCTACCAACGTTTGAGCCAAAGTTTGGGGTCAAACTTTTGCTCAAACGTTGGCCCCCTAGTACATATATGTGGCGCTACTTTGTCCTCTTGTCAACATTGCCAATTTTATGCCCACTATAGACTATTATATATGGTTGGAAAGCTGTGAATGTCAGCTTTCTAACCCAATTGGAATCACCTCAATTGGACATCTACAACTCAAGTTATGCTCCTTTGAAGAGGACAGGGTCGCTGGCTTTGGTGCCCAACGTTTGAGGTAAAGTTTGCCTCAAACGTGGTCGAAAACGCCAGTTTTGGAGGCTCAAACGTATTGTCCACCCCATACTATTATATATTTTTGGAAAGCCCTGGATGTCTACTTTCCAATGCCGTTGGGAGCACATCATTTGGAGCTCTACAACTCGAGTTATACTCCGTCGAAGGTGCAGAGGTCAGTTGGCCTCACTGCAGGTTGCCACCATGTTCGTTTATGCTCATTGCGGGGCAGTTTTCTCCCTCAATTTTAGTGTCCACCATGCAGTGCCATATATGTTTGGAAAGCTCTGGATTCCTACTTTCCATTGCTTTTTGAATCACCTCATTTGGAGCTCTGTAGCTCAAGTTATTCTTGTTGGAAGTATACCCCTTGTATGCCTTGTGGCGCCAACGTTTGCCAAAAAGCTTGAGGCAAACGTTGGCGCAAGCTTTTTCTCCCCTGGGTGTGTTGGTGTGGCACCAACGTTTGCCAAAAAGTTTGAGGCAAACGTTGGCGCAAACTTTTGCTCTCCAAGGTGTTGATTTGTGATGCCAAAAGTTTGCCAAAAAGTTTGAGGCAAACTTTTGCTCAAGCTTTTTGCCCAAAAGTTTGCACAAAAGTTTGAGGCAAACTTTTGGTCAAGCTTTTTGCTCCCTGGTTCGTTTTCACTTATTCCAAAAGTTTGAGCTAAAGTTTGAGGCAAACTTTTGCTCAAGCTTTTTGTTCTCTTTTCCTCCTAGCCATTCCTTCTTGCTTCAACCTTTCTCCAAGCTTTCTTCACCTATCATTAATCAACCAAATACATCAAAGCTATGCTCAAAATCATGAGATATTTATTCTTTCATAATATGTGACAATTATAGCATAAAATTTCATGAAATTCCATTAATTCATCTATGGTTGATTAAATCAAAGGAAACATGAAAATCTACCCAATTGGCTTGCTTATGGCTCAAGAAAGTGCATAAAACCTATTGAAAACAAATGAAAAAGCATAGAAAAACATGACATGGTGACATGTCATCACAACATCAAACTTAAACCTTGCTTGTCCCCAAGCAAGAAAAGAATCATGCAATAAAGATTGACAATCCAAGGCAAGAAGAATAGCAACTCAATGTTCATGGTAAGCTAGTTTTCTAAGCATGCTACAATCACAAAAGAAATGTAAATGATTGATGTTTCCATCTAGCTCAATTTATGAAATCTTTTTCTTATATTTCTTCCTTGAAACAAGCTTTTGATTTTCTTATTAGCTTCTCCTTTTGGGTGCTTTGCCCCATGAGTTGATAACAAAGCTACGACTTCTAAATGCTTTGTTTTCAAGTATTACCACTTTATACATAAGCACCACAAGCATTTGATTAGAGGACTTCATTAAGCTCATTTTTCTTTTCTTTTCTTGACTCTCTAATCATTGATGCTCAGAGCCTTGAGCTTTGAGGGAGTGCTTTTGCACTTTGAGCCTAACCTTGACTTCTAAGTGTTTTGTTTTCAAGCATTTGGCTTGATACATAAACACCACAAGTACTTAACAACTGAATTGCCATTGGTACTCAGAGCCTTCAGCTTTCTCATTCTTTCCCTTTTTCTTTTCTTGCTTTATTTTGCATTTGCTTCTTCAAGGTTTTCATGATTTTAAAAGATTTCACAAAATGTTCTAGATGAAAACTTCAATTAAATAAAATCCAATGCAATTGAGCAACAATTAATCATACTAGCTTTCCAATACTTGTATGCACATGCTAAACTCTTCTTTAGTTCCTTGTTTGTTTATGATCATGATGCTTTACTGCTTTTGAATTCACAAAACTCAAGTTGGTAATCATAATGGCACAGCACCATGTTGCAATTTAGAAATCAAACTATGCCTTTTCATACACACATGCATACAGAGAAGGTAAAGACAATCATGCAGTTTATAGTGCTTGAAACAAATGAGGAGAAAAGGAACTCTACAACTTTGCAGTTCATCTTCATTATTGTTGTCCTTTTTCCTCTATTCTTCCTCCTTCCCTTGCCAAACTCAGAATACTTGCTCATCCTCAAGCAACAATTAGAACAATGGCTATGGGGCTAAGATGTATCATGAATGTCTTACACAATGAAATGTTAGTAGCACATGTGTTTTAAGCAAGCAAAATTAAAGATAATAATCAAGGCACAAGAGACAGAGATATTGTGATTGCAAACTTAAGAAGGTGAGCACAATACATTGCATAAAAGATAAGTGGCACACCAAACTTATTGTGACACTTTCACTTGGAATTAATGCAAGTATCTTGTAAGAATTGGAACTAAATTTTGTTGCATAGCAACACCAAACTTAGAATGCAACCATATGTCAATTTATTTGAACTAAAACTAAACAAAAGAAACTGTTATATGTTAAATACAATCACCAAATGAAGAGTCTGTTATGAATAAGGATGTCTTGGTGATGTATTAACAAAAACAGTTAATGAAGGAAAGCATTAAAAACAAGTAAATAAATGAAACAAAGAGAAAACAAAAATTATCCAACTAAGAAGAAAAATAACACTGTAAAAGGCAATATGATTATGCAGACAAGTGATGTTGCTGGATTGATTTGCATAGAAAAATAGGTGGCACACCAAACTTAGAATCTTGGTGTGTCACTTTCATGTAAAATTGATGCAATCATCCATGAAGATGGAAAACAGTTTGTTGCAGGGCAGCACCAAACTTAGAATGTAACCATATGCCAATTTATTGAAATTTAAATAAAGCAAGGAAAAGAAATGTACCTACTGTTTACCTGTTCTTTACTTTCTTCCTCTTCTTCCAATTTGTTAAGAGAAATGACTTCAAAGGAGGAGAAGATTCAGCTATTACCCCCTGTCTTGGTCTCTCCTCAGCAAGCTTTCTTTTGTACATGGCTTGATTGAGCTTGCTTGCTATTGGTCCAGGGGTTGGATTGCTTGTGGTTGACCTCCTCTTGAATGTTGTCCTTGGTAGTTTGGTCACAATCCTCTTCTTGGTGCTTTTGTTAATTGCCTTCACTTCTTTGAATCCAAGTCTTGGTGGTTGTGTGATTGTTGGAGTCTTCTTTTCATCAAGAGTCTCTTGTATTGGTGGTTCCATGAACTCCTCCTTTATGTACTTCTCTGCCTCACTTGAGTTTGGAATGACTTCTTCACTTTCTTGCTCCTCCACTTCCTCTTTTACACTCAACATTTGTTTTAATAACTCTTTTATGGAGGAGGTTTGTTGATCTTCCCAAGCTTTCTTCACCTCCTCTTCATACCTTTCAATCATGGATTCAAGTGTTGAGGCGTTTTGGTCCAGGGAAATTTGTGAGAGTTGTGATTCTTCATGTTCCTTTGTCATCTCAAGTGTAGTTTCATTTTTAACCACCTCATTCTTCATTAAAAATCCACTTGACTCAGTAGCCTCTTCCTCTTGTTTTTCCTCCTTCTTCATTGCACTTTCACTTGACATAAGGACCTTTTGTTCTTGTTTTTCCACTTCCTCTCCTACAGATTGATTTTTACTGTTTGATGGTTCTAAGTGTTTCCTTATGTTCTCCAGGTGCTCATTCGTCCTCTGACGGATGATTTCTTCCCTTTTCCAGGCTTTCATTGCCTCCTCCTCATTTTTTTTGAACATGGACTCAAGCTCTGAAAGCCTTGAGTGGTTCATGGAAGTTTGTGTGGGTGGTGAGTTTTGAAAGGGGCTTTCGGTTGAAGTATGGTCAAGTGATGATATCTTTGGATGAATATCATATGGAGCACTAGAATTCCCTTACCAGCCACCATTAGAATCATGACTTGCATCATTTTTTGGTGGAGGGAAATATCCCATATGATTTTCTTTCTCATCTTGTGGTTCTGAAGCATAGCTCCATGAATTGGAGTGCCAAGAATTTGAAGTTTCTTGGTGATATTCCCAACCACCATTAGAGATTGGTGATGGTGGGTGATATCCCATAAAATTTTGTTTGACCATAAGATGAGTTGAACTCCATTTTGTATTTTGTAAACATCAATGAAATTTGAAATTCATGTCATAGAGAAAGAATTTCTTACTGAGGCAATAACTCAAACACCTTGGTTTCAACTTAGAACAGAGAACAAAAATAAAGAAAATGCTTGATCTAGACTTCTCACCCACTTAATCATTGTTGATTTAATCAATCCCTGGCAACGGCGCCAAAAACTTGATGTGCGGAAAACGATCCGACACAAAACTCACCGGCAAGTGCACCGGGTCGCATCAAGTAATAATAACTCACGGGAGTGAGGTCGATCCCACAGGGATTGAAGGATTGAGCAATTTTAGTTTAGTGGTTGATTTAGTCAAGCGAATCAAGATTTGGTTGAGTGAATTGTGATTTGCAGAATTTAAATTGCATGAGAAGTAAAGGGAATGGGTAAATTGCATGAAATTAAAGAGAACTGAAATTTAAAGTGCTGAATCTTAAAGAACAAGAAATTAAATGGCAGAAACTTAGAACGCAAGAAATGTAAATTGCAGAATCTTAAAGTGCAAGAAATGTAAATGGCTTGGATTGTAAAGGGAATTGGGAATTGGATTTGCAGAAATTAAACAAGGAAAAGTAAAATTCAACAAGCAGAGGAGTAGAAGATAACTTGGATTGAACCGGATCTAAAAACAGAATTGTAAATGAGCATTAAAAGCATTAAACAGAGAAAGTAAAATGAGAATTCAGGTCTCAGGACTCAAGAGACTAGATAACCAAGTCTAGATCTCAATGCCTTCCTAGATCCAACAAGAGTAATTGCAAAGGAAATGTAAATTGCAGAGAAAGTAGATGAGAGAGCAAGTAACAGAAACTGAAATTCAATTAAGCAGAAAATTAAACAAGATCCCAAGGTGAGATTGAAACAGAAGTTCTTCAATTCTCCACCCAAGATCCGAAGCAAGAAAATTAAAGAGTGCTGGGCAAGAACAAGGAAGAAGAGAGATCAATTCTCCTCCCCAATTCTCTTGAATTAAAACAACAATGCTAGAATGTAAAAGTGAGCTCTCTACAAAACTCCCCAATCAAACCCGAAAAGAAAGCTCTATGAAAACTAAAAGGGAAGCTCTCCGAAAAACTTAAATCCTATGCTATTTATACACTTTCTTCAAATGGTCTTCAAGCCTTCAATTGGGCCTTTGCTCTTGATGGAATTGGGTTGATAGAGGCCTTGGTTGATTGCTCTTGGAGTTTGGAGAAGAACCGAATTGAACCGGGTTTGGAATCATGAAAGCTTGAGTAAAAGTTTGAGTAAAAGTTTGAGGCAAACTTTTACTCCAACTTTTCACATCAGCCACCCTCTTTTGCTGATACCAACGTTGGGGCAAAAGTTAGGGGTCAAACTTTTGCTCCAACGTTGGCCTCCCCTTGCACACTCATGGCGCCTACGTTAGCCAAAAAGTTAGAGGCTAACGTTGGCGCAAACTTTTGCTCTCAAGGGTGTGTTGTTCATGCGCCAACGTTTGCCAAAAAGTTTGAGGCTAACGTTGGCGCAAACTTTTGCTCTCCAGTGTGTTGATTTGTGATGCCAAAAGTTTGCCAAAAAGTTTGAGGCAAACTTTTGATCCAGCTTTTTGCCCAAAAGTTTGCACAAAAGTTTGAGGCAAACTTTTGGTCCAGCTTTTTGCACAAAAGTTTGAGGCAAACTTTTGGTCCAGCTTTTTGCTCCCTGGTTCATTTTCATTTATTCCAAAAGTTTGAGCTAAAGTTTGAGGCAAACTTTTGCTCAAACTTTTTGTCCTCTCTTCCTCCTAGCCATTCCTTCTTGCTTCAACCTTTCTCCAAGCTTTCTTCACCTATCATTAATCAACCAAACACATCAAAGCTACGCTCAAAATCATGAGATATTCATTCTTTCATAATATGTGATAATTATAGCATAAAACCTCATGAAATAGCATGAATTCATACATGGTTGATTAAATCAAAGGAAGCATGAAAATCTTCCCAATTGGCTTGCTTATGGCTCAAGAAAATGCATAATTCAATTGAAAACGAAAGAAAAAGGCTAGTGAAACTAGGCTAAGATGACTTGTCATCACAACACCAAACTTAAAGCTTGCTTGTCCTCAAGCAAGAAAGGAATTATGCTCAAAGGTTCTTACAATCAGAATGGATTTGAAAAATTACATGTACTATCCTGTGAGTGAAGTGATCAAGTGACAGTGGGGTGAACTCTAAATCATGTGCTCATGCAAGGGCTTCAGTGCTTACTAGTCCTCACGTATTGGGAGTCTTAGGTCTTAGGATTTTCATCCAAATGGTATCATGGAGATCTCTTTATATGTAATCACCTTGAAGCAGCTTATAGTTTCTTTGCTTTGGCCTTGACTCTAAGTGTCATGTCTCAAAGCGGCTCTTTAGATAAGCTTTCAATCAATACTCCTAAACCAGTTGGTTTTAAGGTATTAGGTGTTAAAGCACCCCTAAGGATTTACTTGCTCAAGCCTCTTTCTTTGACACAATTCAACCACAAGCATTTACTAGGCTAACAACTCTTTGAGTTTTGTTTCTTCTTTCTTTTTCTGCCTAGTAATTGATGCTCAGAGCCTTGGGCCATGTTCTTTTTGTTTTTGTATTTTCTTTCTTTTCTTTTGTTTTGTTTGCTGCTTCTTGGATCAATAAATTTTTGAGAATCTCCACAATACTTCTTTGAACTTCATGTCCTGGCTATGAGCTCCCATGCAAGTTTTCATAAGCATGCAACCTCAATACATTATCATACAACTAGAACCGCCACTTCTCCTAATCTTTTGCTTGCCTCAAAATTGTTTAATTCCTCAATCCTTCTTTTCAAAGAACTTTCATGTGATGCATTTTTGAAGTATTGAGTGCAAACAAGTGTGAAAAGTGTAGTGTTGTAAATGATCAAGAATCTTAATTATTGAATTACAGAAAAACTATACTATGCAGACAGACAGGGGTACAATATCACTTTCAATCACAGCAATATCTGATGTAAAATAATCACTTAACAATACAACCTTTTGGAGTTTACTTGCTTTCCTCCTTCTCATCATCATCATTGCTGGTCTTCATATTCCTCTTTTATCTCCTTGATTGATGATGCTTAATTTTTCCAAAAGCTTGTATGATGCTCTGCAGTGATATTGAAAGTTGCTTGTTCCCCAAGCACTTAGAAACAATGGTTAGCATGCATGATTTATTTGTGGGCCTTTGAACTTACTTTGGTGTGGAACACCAAACTTAGTACTTTGCCAATGGTTCTCATGCATCGAATTAACCATGTGTGAAACTCTTTTTCTTTTTTTCTTTTCAAAAGCAATAAAACTGAAAACTAGGAAATAGCAGAATAGTTAACTAGTTCATCCAACATGCTTGAAGCCAGCATTATGCAGAAAGTGAGAATGTGTTTTATGATGGGATTTTGGTAGAACACCAAACTTAGAATCCTTCATTCTCCCTTAGATTGTTTTGGTGTGCAACACCAAACTTAGCTTCTTGCAATATAGATAAAACTAATTAACCTTTTTATTGAAATAGCTATGAAAAGAAAGTTACCTCAGGTTGGGTTGCCTCCCAACAAGCGCTCTTTTATTGTCACTAGCTTGACATCTTGCTCTTTGATTATGGAGGCTGGAAATCATAATGCCTCAGTTTTTCTCCTCTTGCTGTAGGATTCCTTTCCTCCATGACCTGCACAATCACAAACAATCCAAATGAAAATTGGATATTCTCATGCCAGAATGTAGTCAGAGGATTAGTTGACACCATGTGTCAAACAGTTGGTAAACTTGAGAGATTAATGAACGAAAATCACTTCTCTCATTTATTTATCAAGCTATGAGAATCATATTCAGCAAGATAAACCAAGAAAACTTCACTCTATTGCTAAAGTGAGGTTTCAATTAGCTCAGGAAAAAATTCAAACAGTTAGTGTGTCAGTCAAAAATTAAAGAAAAAGTGCTTGATCTAAATTGCCACCTCACTTAATCATTGTCAATCTAATCAATCCCCGGCAACGGCGCCAAAAACTTGATGAGTATTTTTGTGGAAAAACGAATTTCTCCAAAACACCCAAAACTAACCGGCAAGTGCACCGGGTCGCATCAAGTAATAATAACTCACGGGAGTGAGGTCGATCCCACAGGGATTGAAGGATTGAGCAATTTTAGTTTAGTGGTTGATTTAGTCAAGCGAATCAAGTTTTGGTTGAGTGAATTGTGATTTGTAGAATTTAATTTGCAGAGAAAGTAAAGGGAGTGGGTGAATTGCATGAAAGTAAAGAGAACTGAAATTTAAAGTGCTGAATCTTAAAGAACAAGAAATTAAATGGTAGAAACTTAGAACGCAAGAAGTGTAAATTGCAGAATCTTAAATTGCAAGAAATGTAAATGGCTTGAATTGTAAAGGGAATTGGGAATTGGATTTGCAGAAATTAAACAAGGAAAAATAAAATTCAACAAGCAGAGGAGTAGAAGATAACTTGGATTGAACCGGATCTAAAAACAGAATTGTAAATGGGCATAAAAAGCATTAAACAGAGGATGTAAAATTGGAATTTAGATCTCAGGACCCAAGAGACTAGATAACCAAGTCTAGATCTCAATGCCTTCCTAGATCCAACAAGAGTAATTGCAAAGGAAATGTAAGTTGCAAAGAAAGTAGATGAAGAAGCAATTAACCGAAACTAAAATTCAATTAAGCAGTGAATTAAACAAGATCCCAAGGTGAGATTGAAACAGAAGTTCTTCAATTCTCCACCCAAGATCCGAAGCAAGAAAATTAAAGAGTGCTGGGCAAGAACAAGGAAGAAGAGAGATCAATTCTCCTCCCCAATTCTCTTGAATTAAAACAACAATCCTAGAATGTAAAAGTGAGCTCTCTACAAAACTCCCCAATCAAACCCGAAAAGAAAGCTCTATGAAAACTAAAAGGGAAGCTCCCTGAAAAACTTAAATCCTATGCTATTTATACACTTTCGTCAAATGGTCTTCAATCCTTCAATTGGGCCTTTGCTCTTGATGGAATTGGGTTGATAGAGGCCTTGGTTGATTGCTCTTGGAGTTTGGAGAAGAACCGAATTGAACCGGGTTTGGAATCATGAAAGCTTGAGTAAAAGTTTGAGTAAAAGTTTGAGGCAAACTTTTACTCCAACTTTTCACATCAGCCACCCTCTTTTGCTGATACCAACGTTGGGGCAAAAGTTTGGGGTCAAACTTTTGCTCCAACGTTGGCCTCCCCTTGCACACTCATGGCGCCAACTTTAGCCAAAAAGTTAGAAGCTATCGTTAGCGCAAACTTTTGCTCTCCAGGGTGTGTTGTTCATGCGCCAACGTTTGCCAAAAAGTTTGAGGCTAACGTTGGCGCAAACTTTTGCTCTCCAGGGTGTTGATTTGTGATGCCAAAAGTTTGCCAAAAAGTTTGAGGCAAACTTTTGCTCCAGCTTTTTGCCCAAAAGTTTGCACAAAAGTTTGAGGCAAACTTTTGGTCCAGCTTTTTGCTCCCTGGTTCATTTTCACTTATTCCAAAAGTTTGAGCTAAAGTTTGAGGCAAACTTTTGCTCAAACTTTTTGTCCTCTCTTCCTCCTAGCCATTCCTTCTTGCTTCAACCTTTCTCCAAGCTTTCTTCACCTATCATTAATCAACCAAACACATCAAAGCTATGCTCAAAATCATGAGATATTCATTCTTTCATAATATGTGACAATTATAGCATAAAACCTCATGAAATAGCATGAATTCATACATGGTTGATTAAATCAAAGGAATCATGAAAATCTACCCAATTGGCTTGCTTATGGCTCAAGAAAGTGCATAATTCAATTGAAAACAAAAGGAAAAGGCTAGTGAAACTAGGCTAAGATGACTTGTCATCACAACACCAAACTTAAAGCTTGCTTGTCCCCAAGCAAGAAATGAATTTTGCTCAAAGGTTCTTTCAATTAAGACGAATTGAAGAAAAAATTGAAAGGTCCTGTGAGTGAAGTGATTAAGTGTCAGTGGGGTGAACTCTAAATCATATGCTCATGCAAGGGCTTCAGTGCTCACTAGTCCTCACATATTGGGAGTCTTAGGTCTTAGGATTTTCATCCAAATGGTATCATGGAGATCTCTTTATATGTAGTCACCTTGAAGCAGCTTATAGTTTCTGTGCTTTGGCCTCGACTCTAAGTGTCATGTCTCAAAGCGGCTCTTTAGATAAGCTTTCAATCAATACTCCTAAACCAGTTGGTTTTAAGGTATTAGGTATTAAAGCACCCCTAAAGATTTACTTGCTCAAGCCTCTTTCCTTGACACAACTCAACCACAAGCATTTACTAGGCTAACAACTCTTTGAGTTTTGTTTCTTCTTTCTTTTTCTGCATAGTAATTGATGCTCAGAGCCTTAGGCCATGTTCTTTTTGTTTTTGTATTTTCTTTTTCTTTCTTTTGTTTTGTTTGCTGCTTCTTGGATCAATAAATTTTTGAGAATCTCCACAATACTTCTTTGAACTTCATGTCCTGCCTATGAGCTCCCATGCAAGTTTTCACAAGCATGCAACCTCAATACATAATCATACAACTAGAACCGCCACTTCTCCTAATCTTTTGCTTGCCTCAAAATTGTTTAATTCCTCAATCCTTCTTTTCAAAGAACTTTCATGTGATGCATTTTTTTGAATATTGAGTGCAAACAAGTTTTGAAGAGAAAAATGTTGTGAATGATCAAGCATCTTGCTTATTGAATTATAGAGAACTATACTATGCAGACAGGCAGTGGTATTATATCACTTTCAATCATAGCAGTGCTTGATGTAAAATAATCACTTAACAATACAACCTTTTGGAGTTCGCTTGCTTTCCTTCTTCTCATCATCATTAGTGCTGGCCTTCCCGTTCATCTTTCATCTCTTTGGTTGATGATGCTTAATCTTCCCAAAAGTTTGTATGGTACTTTGCAGTGATATTGAAAGTTGCTTGTTCCCCAAGCACTTGAAAGAAGAAATGGTTAGCTTGCATGATTTATTTGTGGGCTTTTGAACTTACTTTGGTGTGGGAACACCAAACTTAGTACCTTGCCAGTGGTTCTCATGCATCGAATTAACCATGTGTGAAACTCTGTTTTTTTTTTTTTTCAAAAGCAATAAAACTAAAAACTAGGAAACAGCAGAATAGTTAACTAGTTCATCCAACATGCTTGAAGCCAGCATTATGCAGAAAGTGAGAATGTGTTTTATAATGGGATTTTGGTGAAACACCAAACTTAGAATCCTTCATTCTCCTTTATATTGTTTTGGTGTGTAACACCAAACTTAGCTTCTAGCAATATAGATAAAACTAATTAGCCTTTTTATTAAAATAGATATGAAAATATGGTTACCTCCGGTTGGGTTGCCTCCCAACAAGCGCTCTTTTATTGTCACTAGCTTGACATCTTGCTCTTTGATTATGGAGGCTGGAAATCATAATGCCTCAGTTTTTCTCCTCTTGCTGTAGGATTCCTTTCCTCCATGACCTGCACAATCACAAACAATCCAAATGAAAATTGGATATTCTCATGCCAGAATGTAGTCAGAGGATTAGTTGACACCATGTGTCAAACAGTTGGTAAACTTGAGAGATTAATGAACGAAAATCACTTTTCTTGTTTATTTATCAAGCTATGAGAATCATATTCAGCAAGATAAACCAAGAGAACTTCACTCTATTGCTAAAGTGAGGTTTCAATTAGCTCAGGCAAAAATTCAAACAGTTAGTGTGTCAGTCAAAAATTAAAGAAAAAGTGCTTGATCTAAACTGCCACCTCACTTAATCATTGTCAATCTAATCAATCCCCGGCAACGGCGCTAAAAACTTGATGTGCGGAAAACGATCCGACACAAAACTCAAAACTAACCGGCAAGTACACCGGGTCGCATCAAGTAATAATAACTCACGGGAGTGAGGTCGATCCCACAGGGATTGAAGGATTGAGCAATTTTAGTTTAGTGGTTGATTTAGTCAAGCGAATCAAGATTTGGTTGAGTGATTTGTGATTTGCAGAATTTAGATTGCATGGAAAGTAAAGGGAATGGGTAAATTGCATTGAATTTAAAGAGAACTGAAATTTAAAGTGCTGAATCTTAAAGAACAAGAAATTAAATGGCAGAAACTTAGAACGCAAGAAATGTAAATTGTAGAATCTTAAATTGCAAGAAATGTAAATGGCTTGAATTGTAAAGGGAATTGGGAATTGGATTTGCAGAAATTAAACAAGGAAAAGTAAAATTGCAACAAGCAGAGGAGTAGAAGATAACTTGGATTGAACCGGATCTAACAGAATTGTAAATGAGATTGAAAAACATTAAACAGAGGTTGTAAAATTGGAATTCCGGATCTCAAGACCCAAGAGACTAGATAACCAAGTCTAGATCTCAATGCCTTCCTAGATCCAACAAAAACAATTGCAAAGGAAATGTAAATTGTAAATTGCAGAGAAAGTAGATGAAGAAGCAATTAACCGAAACTGAAATTCAATTAAGCAGAGAATTAAACAAGATCCCAAGGTGAGATTGAAACAGAAGTTCTTCAATTCTCCACCCAAGATCTGAAGCAAGAAAATTAAAGAGTGCTGGGCAAGAACAAGGAAGAAGAGAGATCAATTCTCCTCCCCAATTCTCTTGAATTAAAACAACAATGCTAGAATGTAAAATGAGCTCTGCACTAAGTGCACTAATCAAACCGAAAAGAAAACTCTCTACTGCAATTATTGAAAATTCTAAAAAGGAAGCTCCCTTAAAAACTTAAATCCTATGCTATTTATACACTTTCTTCAAATGGTCTTCAATCCTTCAATTGGGCCTTTGCTCTTGATGGAATTGGGTTGATAGAGGCCTTGGTTGATTGCTCTTGGAGTTTGGAGAAGAACCGAATTGAACCGGGTTTGGAATCATGAAAGCTTGAGTAAAAGTTTGAGTAAAAGTTTGAGGCAAACTTTTACTCCAACTTTTCACATCAGCCACCCTCTTTTGCTGATACCAACGTTGGGGCAAAAGTTTGGGGTCAAACTTTTGCTCCAACGTTGGCCTCCCCTTGCACACTCATGGCGCCAACGTTAGCCAAAAAGTTAGAAGCTAACGTTGGCGCAAACTTTTGCTCTCCAGGGTGTGTTGTTCATGCGCCAACGTTTGCCAAAAAGTTAGGGGCTAACGTTGGCGCAAACTTTTGCTCTCTAGGGTGTTGATTTGTGATGCCAAAAGTTTGCCAAAAAGTTTGAGGCAAACTTTTGGTCCAGCTTTTTGCCCCCTGGTTCATTTTCACTTATTCCAAAAGTTTGAGCTAAAGTTTGAGGCAAACTTTTGCTCAAACTTTTTGTCCACTCTTCCTCCTAGCTATTCCTCCTTGCTTCAACCTTTCTCCAAGCTTTCTTCACCTATCATTAATCAACCAAACACATCAAAGCTATGCTCAAAATCATGAGATATTCATTCTTTCATAATATGTGACAATTATAGCATAAAACCTCATGAAATTGCATTAATTCATACATGGTTGATTAAATCAAAGGAAGCATGAAAATCTACCCAATTGGCTTGCTTATGGCTCAAGAAAGTGCATAATTCAATTGAAAACAAAAGAAAAAGGCTTGTGAAACTAGGCTAAGATGACTTGTCATCACAACACCAAACTTAAAGCTTGCTTGTCCCCAAGCAAGAAATGATTTATTGAGAAGAAAGAATGAAATGGAAGAGGATGTTCATGCTAGTAGAGTGTTATTGGTAGTTCATGGGGTTTTATGTGGATATGTAAATGATGCCAAGGCATCTTAGGCTAGTTTCACTAGCCTTTTTCTTTTATTTTTAGTTGTTTTATGCATTTTCTTGAGCCTTAAGTAATCATTTGGGCCAAATAGTCATGCTTGTCTTAAATCATTCAACATGAAGATTTTGATGCAAATTCCATGAGTTTTTAGTTATATTACTTGAATGCTATGAATGGAAGATTTCTCATGAAATTTTGCAAGACTTTGATGCAATTGTTTGGATGATTTCAGGGAAGAAGAGGCTAGGCAAGGAAGCAACAAAATCAATAAAGGAAGCTTGAATATCACATGTGGAGTTTAAGTTCCAGTTTAAGCTTAAACTGGAACTTAAACTACCAAGCCATATAATGCTGGAATTGAAGTTTAACCTCCAGTTTAACCTTAAACTGGAGGTTAAACGCCAGAAGTGAGAATCTCACCAGGGGAGCATTTCCACGTTTAACCTCCAGTTTAACCTTAAACTGGAGGTTAAACGCCAGAAGTATGAAAGGCACCAGGAGCATTCCACGTTTAAGCTCCAGTTTAACCTTAAACTGGAGCTTAAACGTGTTCGACTATTTTTCTCCTCCAGGGTTGCTTTCTCATTTCCACGTTTAAGCTTCAGTTTAACCTTAAACTGAAGCTTAAACGTGCTCGAGCTTGTGCCTCCAGGGAGTGCCAGCGTTTAAGCTCCAGTTTAAGCTTAAACTGGAGCTTAAACGTGTTATATGGAACAGCTTGACCATGCCTTCTTCAAACATAAATAACTTGAGCTACAAAACTCCAAATGAGGTGATTCAAAATGCATTGGAAAGAAGACATCTAGAGCTTTCCAAGCATATATGACATGCATGGTGGATACTAAAAATTGAGGGAGAAAACAGCCCCGTAATGTGCATAGAAGAGCATAGTACCAACATGCAATCAGGCCAGCTGACCTCTTCACCTTCCATGGAGTATAACTCGAGTTGTAGAACTCCAAATGATGCGCTTCCAGTTGCATTGGAAAGTAAACATCCAGAGCTTTCCAACGATGTATAGAAGTATGGGGTGGACAATGCAACTGAGCTCCCAAAATTGGCATTTTCGAGCACGTTTAAGTGACTTAAACGTTGGCTTAAACGCTGTCAAACCAACCAGCAACCTTGTCACCTTCAATCAAGCATAACTTGAGCTATAGAGATCCAATTGAGGTGCTTCCAGTTGCGTTAGAAAGCTGACATCCATAGCTTTCCAACGAGGTATAATAGTCTATATTTGGCATCAAATTGGCAAGGTTGACAAGAGAACAAAGTGACGACTCAAGAAAGGGGGGTGCAACGTTTGAGTGTAGTTTAATGGATCATTATCCTTTTTGGATCAATTATGTCACTCTACCCTTCAAGCAAGCAAGGCCCATCAACAACACCAAATCAAGGCCACAAGAATCATCTAGAATAGTTTATTTTCATTTGATTGTAATTTGCTTTGAATTTCATTTTCATTTTGTAATTTAGGGAGCCTATTTAAAGACCTTAGTTTCTGCATTTGAAGGGGGGATTGAGGGGGAATCCAGCCCCTGAGGGGGAAGTTTGGACACACGGAGAACTTTGGATCATTTTCTTTTAGTTTTGTAATTGAATTCAGAGCTATGACTCACTAAACCCCTTTCATTGGGTTAGGGAGCTCTATTGTAATTCAATGAATCAATAATAGTTTTATCTTCTTCTTCAATCTTTTCTCTTGAATTTTGTTAGAAAGCTTCTCGATCTAATTCCATTGGGTAGTTGTCTTGGGAAAGAAACTACCCATAATTGGAATCCTTCGGAACCTTGGGAAAGGAATGGAGGATTCATGCTAGAGAAGCTTTCTCACAGTGAATTGGATTGGGGTTTGGATGGATATTGTGACATGTAATCCTACCAAATTGTGGTTCATGAAACTGTGTGGTATAATCAGTGATCGAGCATCATCTCTTCTTATGAACATTTAAACCAAGGGATTGGGAATTTGTTTGTTTTTAGAGAGAATTGGTGAGCCAAGGGATTGGGATCCAATCATATAAGATTGCCAAGCAAAATTCAATGAATGCATTGATTGAGGAAGGAATAAAAATGTTTTGATTCGGAGATCTCAATATCTCCTAACACCCAATGAATTCCCCATTTCTGATCTACCACTTTCTCTTTACATTCTGCAATTAAATTCATGCAATCACCCCCATCCCTTTTAATTTCAGCAATTTAGCTTCTCGCTCTTTAATTCATGCAATTTTACATTCCGCAATTCTCATCTAAATCTTGATTCCGCTCAACTAGAACATACTTCTAATCCGAATTGCTCACTCAACCAATCCTTGTGGGATTCGACCTCACTCTATTGTGAGTTTTTACTTGACGATAACCGGTGCACTTGCCGGAAGGAATTTTGCCGATCGTGCAATTTCCTAAATCGTAGCATAACAAGTTTATGCGCATCAAGTTTATGGCGCCGTTGCCGGGGATTGGTTTTCGATTGACAATTCTCCAATTGGAAGTTAACTAGATTGAGCAATTTTTGTTTTCTTTTGTTAATAGTTTTTGTTTCAGTTTATTACTGCTAATTTCTGCAAATTTTAATTTGTTTTCTTTGCTTATTCACTTGTTAGCATACTAACCACTAGCTGTTTGTGATATTGCCTCACTATGGAATTTCCACTATCTTTGGATGAGTATTGTTTGAGACTGAGCACATTGCAAAAAAGAAAGGAGTATCCATCATCTTTTGGTCAATCAAAATTCATGAGAAACTCTCCACCACCACAGAATGATTCATGTTATTATGCTCATGGTGGGTGGGAGTATCAGGAACAGGAAACGGGGTACTTCCCAGAGCGAAAAAATGGTCCATGTTTTGGTGAATTTGATCACTACTCAAGTTGTGGCTGGGAAGATCAAAACCAAAGAGATTTCACTTATTCACACCCCATTCATCAAGAGCCATCACCTCTGAATTATCCAACCTCACCTCCTAGTTTTACATATCCAAATTCTTCATCACTTGAGCATTTCTCAGCACAAAATTCCTTCTCAAATTCATACAATTCATTTCACTATCCACAAGACTCATTCCACTACACACAAGATTCATACCACTACCAACACTCCAACCAAAGACTCTATCAGCCCACACAAAACACATACTCCCAGCCACCATATCACAGCCAAGATAATCAACCTCATCAACCTAATCCGAACCAACAATTTCAAGATCAATTAAACAGGATAGAAGGAATGCTTGCAACCATGAGTCAAGACATAACCGATTTGAAAAGCTTTAAGGAAGAAGTGATATCCAACTTACAAAATCATGGTGCTGCCATTCAAAAGCTAGAAGCACAAATTGGATATCTATCAAAGCAAATCCCTACCCACAATTCTTCTAGTGATACCATGGCAAACCCAAGGGAGGAATCAGAAGAACAAGAAAGGGAGAAAGTCAATCAAGGGAGATCACACTCCAATGACACAGAGAGTTGCAAAGAGGAAGGGTTCATTGAACCACAAATTCAGGAAGCTTTTGATGAACAGGATACTCCAACTGTCCAACAACAACCAAGTTCTGAGATCAAGGATGTGAAGGCAGTAGAAACAAGCACCAAAATGAGGATTGTGACCGAGAAACAAAGGATCATATCCATGAAGAAGAGAAGGTCGAAGAACAATCCAACTCCTGAGCCAACAAGCAAGTTCACTCAAGCCAATCACAAGGGAAAGCTTGCTGGAAAGAAGCATTCACAACAAGGGGCACTAACTAGCTCCTTTATCCACTTGAAGTCATTCCTCTTAACAAACTGGAAGAAGAGGAAGAAAGTCAGGAACAGCATGTCAAGCTAATGATGTTAAAGAAGCGCTTGTTGGGAGGCAACCCAACCAAAGGTAGTTTTTCTTTTCTAGTTATTTCAATAAAAGAGTTAAGTAGATTTATCTGTATTGCAAGGAGCTAAGTTTGGTGTTGCACACCAAAACAATTCAAGGGTGAATGTGAGATTCTAAGTTTGGTGTTCCACCAAAAAACTTCATTAAAAGCACATTTCTACCTCAGCATGACTAGTCACTAGCTCCAACCAATCAGGGAAACTACTTAAACAATAGTTTAATTTCTAGTTCATAGTTTCTTTTTCTAGTTCATAGTTATTTTCTTAATAAAAGCACATGAGGTTTTCTGCATATGATCCCAATTGCTGCATATGGCAAGGAACTAAGTTTCGTGTTCACACACCAATCTAAGTTCAGAGGCCTACAAACATCCATGCATGCTAACCAATTCTCAAAGTGCTTGGGGAACAAGCAACTTCTAATAGCTTTGCAGGAAGACAATCAATCTCATGGAAGGAATATACATCATCATCAAAGAGAACACCAAGGCTAGGAAGGATGATGAACAACAAAGAAGATGCTAAAAGGTTGTATTGTCACTTAATTACTTGTACTTTGAATTGCTGATATTTGAAGTTTGCATGCACCCCTGCTTTAAGTTTGAGTCATTGCAGTTTTTGTTTGTCTGTTTGTTTAATTTCCAAATAAGTGATAGTCTAAGTGTCTGGATAAACTTCACTTGCTTAAATGTATGCTTGCCATGCTTGTTCTGTTTCCATAAAATAAAAGAAATGTTTGAACAAAAGTAACTCAATTCCATTTAGTAAGAAATCAAATAAGATTAAGTGGTGGTATGCATGTTTGATTGAATAGTCAGCTCACTAAGAAATAAAGTTAGAATTGTCACTTTTAGTGGAAATTAGGATGCTGTCTATGGATCTTGATGAATAAATGTCTTTGGCCATGAAAAAGAAAGAAGAAGAAGAAGAAAAAGCCACTGAAAAAGGGCAACCAAAAAGCAAAAAATTGAGAAAATAAGCTAGGCACCAATGGTTTGAACTTCTGAGACAAATGCCTGTGGTGTTTATGTATTAAGGATATGCTTGGATGAATAGGTTCTGAGGAGTGTTTCAACACTTGGTAACTTGGGTTAACTAACCCGGGATTATCAACCAAAAGTCCATTATCAAGAGCAACCTAAATACAAAACATTTAGTCACACAAAGAGGTGCTGGGTACCAATGTCTCAAGAAGAAATGTGAACTAAAATGCCTGTAGTGGATATGTGTAGTGCACTGATAAGAAAAAGAAAATGCCAAAGGCTTGTGCAACACATGACACTGAGCAACAAGGAGCAAATAAGCTCAAAGAAAAAGAAAAACAAAGAAAAGAAACTTGCCAAGGATATGTGAATAACAAGAGGCCATAGCAGTGTTTTAGTGGAAACATAAAAAGTGACATTCTTACCTAAGAAACAATAAAGTGATGCTGCAACAACTTTCTGCATGAACACGCCATTAATCAATGTCAATTACTTACTGATATGGCTAATGAATTTACTTTCTGTTTCATTCTTTCTTCTCAATAATTCAGAACTTGCTTGGGGACAAGCAAGGATTAAGTTTGGTGTTGTGATGCCAAGGCATCTTAGGCTAGTTTCACTAGCCTTTTTCTTTTATTTTTAGTTGTTTTATGCATTTTCTTGAGCCTTAAGTAATCATTTGGGCCAAATAGTCATGCTTGTCTTAAATCATTCAACATGAAGATTTTGATGCAAATTCCATGAGTTTTTAGTTATATTACTTGAATGCTATGAATGGAAGATTTCTCATGAAATTTTGCAAGACTTTGATGCAATTGTTTGGATGATTTCAGGGAAGAAGAGGCTAGGCAAGGAAGCAACAAAATCAATAAAGGAAGCTTGAATATCACATGTGGAGTTTAAGTTCCAGTTTAAGCTTAAACTGGAACTTAAACTACCAAGCCATATAATGCTGGAATTGAAGTTTAACCTCCAGTTTAACCTTAAACTGGAGGTTAAACGCCAGAAGTGAGAATCTCACCAGGGGAGCATTTCCACGTTTAACCTCCAGTTTAACCTTAAACTAGAGGTTAAACGCCAGAAGTATGAAAGGCACCAGGAGCATTCCACGTTTAAGCTCCAGTTTAACCTTAAACTGGAGCTTAAACGTGTTCGACTATTTTTCTCCTCCAGGGTTGCTTTCTCATTTCCACGTTTAAGCTTCAGTTTAACCTTAAACTGAAGCTTAAACGTGCTCGAGCTTGTGCCTCCAGGGAGTGCCAGCGTTTAAGCTCCAGTTTAAGCTTAAACTGGAGCTTAAACGTGTTATATGGAACAGCTTGACCATGCCTTCTTCAAACATAAATAACTTGAGCTACAAAACTCCAAATGAGGTGATTCAAAATGCATTGGAAAGAAGACATCTAGAGCTTTCCAAGCATATATGGCATGCATGGTGGATACTAAAAATTGAGGGAGAAAACAGCCCCGTAATGTGCATAGAAGAGCATAGTACCAACATGCAATCAGGCCAGCTGACCTCTTCACCTTCCATGGAGTATAACTCGAGTTGTAGAACTCCAAATGATGCGCTTCCAGTTGCATTGGAAAGTAGACATCCAGAGCTTTCCAACGATGTATAGAAGTATGGGGTGGACAATGCAACTGAGCTCCCAAAATTGGCATTTTCGAGCACGTTTAAGTGACTTAAACGTTGGCTTAAACGCTGTCAAACCAACCAGCAACCTTGTCACCTTCAATCAAGCATAACTTGAGCTATAGAGATCCAATTGAGGTGCTTCCAGTTGCGTTAGAAAGCTGACATCCATAGCTTTCCAACGAGGTATAATAGTCTATATTTGGCATCAAATTGGCAAGGTTGACAAGAGAACAAAGTGACGACTCAAGAAAGGGGGGTGCAACGTTTGAGTGTAGTTTAATGGATCATTATCCTTTTTGGATCAATTATGTCACTCTACCCTTCAAGCAAGCAAGGCCCATCAACAACACCAAATCAAGGCCACAAGAATCATCTAGAATAGTTTATTTTCATTTGATTGTAATTTGCTTTGAATTTCATTTTCATTTTGTAATTTAGGGAGCCTATTTAAAGGCCTTAGTTTCTGCATTTGAAGGGGGGATTGAGGGGGAATCCAGCCCCTGAGGGGGAAGTTTGGACACACGGAGAACTTTGGATCATTTTCTTTTAGTTTTGTAATTGAATTCAGAGCTATGACTCACTAAACCCCTTTCATTGGGTTAGGGAGCTCTATTGTAATTCAATGAATCAATAATAGTTTTATCTTCTTCTTCAATCTTTTCTCTTGAATTTTGTTAGAAAGCTTCTCGATCTAATTCCATTGGGTAGTTGTCTTGGGAAAGAAACTACCCATAATTGGAATCCTTCGGAACCTTGGGAAAGGAATGGAGGATTCATGCTAGAGAAGCTTTCTCACAGTGAATTGGATTGGGGTTTGGATGGATATTGTGACATGTAATCCTACCAAATTGTGGTTCATGAAACTGTGTGGTATAATCAGTGATCGAGCATCATCTCTTCTTATGAACATTTAAACCAAGGGATTGGGAATTTGTTTGTTTTTAGAGAGAATTGGTGAGCCAAGGGATTGGGATCCAATCATATAAGATTGCCAAGCAAAATTCAATGAATGCATTGATTGAGGAAGGAATAAAAATGTTTTGATTCGGAGATCTCAATATCTCCTAACACCCAATGAATTCCCCATTTCTGATCTACCACTTTCTCTTTACATTCTGCAATTAAATTCATGCAATCACCCCCATCCCTTTTAATTTCAGCAATTTAGCTTCTCGCTCTTTAATTCATGCAATTTTACATTCCGCAATTCTCATCTAAATCTTGATTCCGCTCAACTAGAACATACTTCTAATCCGAATTGCTCACTCAACCAATCCTTGTGGGATTCGACCTCACTCTATTGTGAGTTTTTACTTGACGATAACCGGTGCACTTGCCGGAAGGAATTTTGCCGATCGTGCAATTTCCTAAATCGTAGCATAACAAGTTTATGCGCATCAGTAAACACTCACCTCTTATTGACTCTTAAGCCTAGAAAGTCTCCTTCAAGCTTCAAGTAACATACTGCTATGACCTCTCATTATTTCTTTATCCTTGGCTATTATTTTGTTCATAAGCTTTATTTGAGTGTCATGTGTAGCAAGTTCATTTCCTTTTCTTTATACTTGACACATTATTCACTATAGACACTTGGCTCACATTCCTTCTTAGAACATTGATGCCCAGCACCTCTTTGGGCTACTAAATGCCTTGTAGTTAGGTTGCTCTTGATAGTGGACTTTCAGCTGATGATCCCGGGTTAGTTAACCCAAGTCATCAAGTGTTGATGCACTCCAAAGAGCTTAATAATCCAAGCAGATCCTAATACAAAGACACCACAGGCATATGTTCTGAGGTTCAAGCTATTGGTGTCCAACTTTGTTTCTTTTTGTTTTTCTTTTGTTCTGCCACTCTTTGGCTATTTCTTTTTCTCCCTTTTTTTTTTCTTTCTCTTTATGTTTTTCTTTCTAACCAAGGATTTTTATTTGATTGAGATTCATAGACAGTAGGCCACTTTCTACTTAGAGGGAGACATCCTAGTTCTCTTATTCACTAAAGTGAGCTATTATACAATCACACACACACACACCACCACTTACTTTTATTGTACTTCTATCTAACAGAGAACTATCTCACTTCACATTCAAACATTTCTTTTATTGAATTGAAAATGCAGGGGACAAAGCATGCGTTTTGTTTAGTGAAAGTAAACACACAAGCACACACATAGACTAGCTTACTTATTCTAAGAGTGATTCTACTTGTATTAGATGAACACTTTAACAAAACACAAGTCAAAACATTTTTCAACAGTAAGAGTTGAGTGTAAATACAACCTATTGGTTTGCAGTTCCTTTGTCCTTCCTTCTATTGTGCCCTTTTGAGTTATGATGCATAGTGTCTTCAAATGGTGGTGAATTCCCTGCATAATTCTCAAAAGTTGCTTGCTTTTCAAGCCCTTAGATGACCAGTTAGTATGCATGAATTGATTGTGGCTTGTGGATTCAATTTGGTGTGGGAACACCAAACTTAATTTCTTGCCACTTTTCTGGATACAGCAGGTTAACTCTAGGAAAAATTTTGTGTCCTTGCTAAAGGTTATGAAGTTTTAAGACTAAAAAAAAAGTTAAGTGGTTGAATAATCTGTTTGATTGCTTGGAACTAGCAGTGTGCAGGAAGTTAAAATGTGCTTTTGAATGAGGTTTTGGTGGAACACCAAACTTGGAATCCTCCATTCTCTCTTGAGTTATTTTTGGTGTGCAACACCAAACTTAGCTCCTTGCAATACATATTAATTATTCAACATTTTTATTGAAAAAGCTATGAAAATAAAACTACCTCAGGTTGGGTTGCCTCCCAATAAGTGCTCTTTTATTGTCACTAGCTTGACATTGGGGCTTTCTTTTATGGAGGTTGGTGCTTGTAGTGCCTCAACTTGTCTCCCCTGACTGTGATCCTCCTTTTTGTTCTCTGGTGTTCAATTTCAACGTGCTCTAATGAGAGTATGTTGCTGACAGTGTAATAGTCATCAGTCTGTTGGCTTGTTCCCAGCGGTTGATATATCAGTTGCACTTTGTCACCTTTGGAAAGCCCCTCTGTTGGAATCTTCCTGTTCTTCCAACCCCTTTTTGTTTTGTTTCTGCGTTTCATCTTTTCTTTTGTTGATCTTTCTTTTCTGGCCGTAGGCTTACCTTGGGGATCTTTCATTCTTTCAGTGGCTAATACTCCAATATTCTCTTGGACTTCTTCATCAGTTTGCACAATCTTTTGCCTTGGGATATTGTTGTGAATCGCCTTGTTGCTTTCTTCCTTTAACTGTGATTCTTCCTTGTCAAGTTCCATATAGTTTTTCTTCTCATTACCAAACTGTGCTTCTGGTAACACCTTCAGAGTGACACTCTTATCATGCATCTTGAGAGTTAGTTATCCTTGCTCTATGTCTATGATAGCTCTAGCAGTGGCCAAGAATGGCCTTCCCAGTATAATAGAATCACCATCATCCCCATCTGAATCCAGAACCACAAAATCTGCAGGGTATATGAAATTGTCCACCTTGACCAGAAGGTTTTCAATCATACCCCTGGGGTATACCGTTGACTTATCTACTAGCTCTAGAGATATCTGTACTGGTTTAACTTCCTCTATATGCAACTTTTTTACCAAGGAGGATGGTATTAAGTTGATACTTGCTCCTAGATTGCACATTGCTTTAGTGATGGTTAATTCCCCAATGGTGCAAGGTAGCAAAAAGCTCCCTGGGTCCTCAAGCTTAGGAGGAAGCCCTTTTTGAATCAAGGCTCTGCATTCCTCAGTAAGCAGTATGGTTTCTTTCTCATCCCAACTTCTTTTCTTATTGATAAGCTCCTTCAAAAACTTGGCATACAGAGGCATTTGCTCAAGTGCTTCAGCCAAAGGAATATTGATTTCCAGCTTTTTGAAAGTCTCAAGGAACTTATGAAAATGTTGGTCCTTAGTTTCTTTGTTGAACCTCTGGGGATATGGCAGTGGAGGTGTGATGCTCTTTCCTATTTGCTGCTGTCCCTGAGTTACTTCTTTTGAACCGTGTGGTTGGTTGTCCTTCTCTTTGAGTTTCTCAATGCTCTTGTTTGGCATCACAACTTGATCCTTGGTTTCATCTGCCTTTGTTTGCTCCTCATCTTCTATTGGCCTTTTGCTGCTCTCTGCTTGCTTCTTTGTAGTGTCATTATTGCTCATCAATGTTCTCCCACTCCTTACTTGTATTGCCTTGCATTCTTCCTTAGGATTTGGAATTGTGTCACTCGGCAGAGAGCTTGAAGGTCTCTCAATAGAGATCTGCTTGGAGATTTGCCTCATCTGCCTCTCTAGGCTCTTTATGGAGGCTTCATGGTTCTTGGTTGTCATTTCCTGGTGTTTCAACATTTTATCCATCAAGGTCTCCAAGTTAGTGAGTCTTTGAGATTCAGGTGATACTTGAGGTGGGTTATGAGATGTGGATGGTGGATGGTAGGCATTTTGGTTGGTGGGTTGGTTATTGGATTGGTACTGGTTGGGGTTGGGGTAGTTGTTTTGAGGTTTTCTGTAGGGGTTCTGGTTAGTTTGCTGCTGGTTGTGGTTTTGGTTGCTTCTTGGGTTGTTTTGGTTCGAGTTCCTCTGCCATGGTTGTTGGTTTTGGGTGTGATTATCTCCCCATCTGAGGTTTGGGTGGTTCTTCCAGGATGGATTGTATGTATCACCATACACTTCATTTGGTCCTTGGTTGTGCATATACTGTACTTGCTCTTGTTGTTGTTCTTCTTGAGTTTCTTCATTTTGCCCCCATGTGGATGATGGTTGGCTTGTGTTAACTGCTGCAACTTGGAGGCTATCAATCCTCTTGGTCATTTGCTCAAATTGTTGTTGAATTTGCTGCTGCATCATCTTGTTTTGAGCCAAGATTGAGTCCACTCCTTCTAGCTCCATTACTCCTCTCCTCTGTGATGGTTGGCGATTTCTTTGGTGAGCAAAGAAATATTGATTGTTGGCCACCATGTCAATAAGATTTTGAGCTTCTTCTGCTGTTTTCATCAGTTGCAATGATCCTCCAGCTGAGTGGTCAAGTGATTCTTGAGCCTTTAGAGTGAGTCCTTCATAGAAATTCTGTAGCTTGTCCCACTCAGTAAACATTTCTGGTGGACATTTCCTCAGCAGAGCCTTGTATCTCTCCCATGCTTCATACAGATTTTCAGCATCCAATTGTGTGAATGTTTGCACCTCAGTTTTTAGCCTGATAACTCTTTGAGGTGGACAGAATTTGGCTAAAAATTTAGTCACCAAATCATCCCAGCTAGTGATGCTTCCTTGAGGAAAAGTCTCAAGCCATTGTGCGGCCTTGTCCCTTAATGAGAATGGGAACAGCAGAAGCTTGTAGGTCTCAGGATTCACGCCATTGGACTTGACAGTGTCACAAATCCTTAAGAAGGTAGATAGATGTTGATTTGGATCCTCCAATGGTCCTCCCCCAAACGAGCAGTTGTTTTGGACCAATGTAATGAGTTGTGGCTTCAATTCAAAGTTGTTTGCATTGACATTAGGGGTGAGAATGCTGCTTCCACAATGCCTAGCATTTACAAAGGTATAGGAGGCCAAAACTCTCCTCTGGGGTGGGTTGTTGTTGTTATTGTCTGCTCCACCAGGTGGATTGGTTGAATGTTCCTCTGGGGAAGCTCCCCGAAAAACTTAAATCCTATGCTATTTATACACTTTCTTCAAATGGTCTTCAAGCCTTCAATTGGGCCTTTGCTCTTGATGGAATTGGGTTGAGAGAGGCCTTGGTTGATTGCTCTTGGAGTTTGGAGAAGAACCGAATTGAACCGGGTTTGGAATCATGAAAGCTTGAGTAAAAGTTTGAGTAAAAGTTTGAGGCAAACTTTTACTCCAACTTTTCACATCAGCCACCCGCTTTTGCTGATACCAATGTTGGGGCAAAAGTTTGGGGTCAAACTTTTGCTCCAACGTTGGCCTCCCCTTGCACACTCATGGCGCCAACGTTAGCCAAAAAGTTAGAGGCTAACGTTGGCGCAAACTTTTGCTCTCCAGGGTGTGTTGTTCATGCGCCAACGTTTGCCAAAAAGTTTGAGGCTAACGTTGGCGCAAACTTTTGCTCTCCAGGGTGTTGATTTGTGATGCCAAAAGTTTGCCAAAAAGTTTGAGGCAAACTTTTGCTCCAGCTTTTTGCACAAAAGAGTGAGGCAAACTTTTGCTCCAGCTTTTTGCCCAAAAGTTTGCACAAAAGTTTGAGGCAAACTTTTGGTCCAGCTTTTTGCTCCCTGGTTCATTTTCACTTATTCCAAAAGTTTGAGCTAAAGTTTGAGGCAAACTTTTGCTCAAACTTTTTGCCCTCTCTTCCTCCTAGCCATTCCTTCTTTCTTCAACCTTTCTCCAAGCTTTCTTCACCTATCATTAATCAACCAAACACATCAAAGCTATGCTCAAAATCATGAGATATTCATTCTTTCATAATATGTGACAATTATAGCATAAAACCTCATGAAATAGCATGAATTCATACATGGTTGATTAAATCAAAGGAAGCATGAAAATCTACCCAATTGGCTTGCTTATGGCTCAAGAAAGTGCATAATTCAATTGAAAACAAAAGAAAAAGGCTAGTGAAACTAAGCTAAGATGACTTGTCAATAAGTTTTCTCCACAAAAATTCTCATCACCCAGGGAGCGTCTGGTGTGGCAATCACGCGTTTAAGCACCTCATAGTCAAAAGTCATTGAGAGAAGAGCTACCTCTTCCTGATGGTAGGCACAAGTGTCAGGAGTACAAACTCTACAAAGCAGTGCATCCCCTATGGCAGCCTCAGTGACCATAATCTCTCTACCCCTTAAGTGCACTGAATCCAAGCCTGCTCGGAAGAAGTTACAGTAGAACTCCTTAACCCATGAGATGTTAATCCTTTCCAAGTCCCTATCAACGAAATCTAGCCCCAACTCTGAGATGCGGGTGTTTATGGCACGCCTCACTTCATTGGGAAGGTTCAGCTTCTTCTCAATGTTTAGATTTTTCTTCTTATAACTGGAGAAGCGTAGCTCGCAGTAGAGGTTTGGGAATTTGATCGGGTCAGTGGGTGGCAGCAGCTGATTTTCCTTATCCTCTTCGTTTAACAGATTCTTGGCATAATTAGCATATGGTGAGGGGGTAGAGGTCTTGGAGTGCTTTCTCTTTTTGGAGGTAGTGGCTATAGCCTTTCCCTTGTCTGACATCCTAAAAAACAGAGATGATACAGTATAAGCAGATAACCAAATAGATACAAAGCACTCAAAGCAAAGCATATTCATGAAGTGAATAAAGTAAAGAGATTTCTTGGAATGCAAGCAACAGAATTCAGAATTCAAATCATACTTTAAACCAAGAATTCAAACCACATTTGCACATTATTCGTTCACTAAGCCTAGGAAATACCATATCCAAAATAATGATCAAAAGAGTTAGGTTGAAAACCAAAAGAAGTTAGTTGGTTAAACAAATTAAAGTTAGAAATCAGTTTGAAAATCAGTGATATGGTGGTTACTGGCTCAATTCAAAAGGAATGCACAAAATTCGAATGTAGGCACGTTCACAATCATGAAATGCATCAAGTCATTGATGATGAAATGTGGTATAGCTAGAAAGCAACTAATGAGAAAATAAGTCATCAATCAATGCAAGGATCACTAGAGTTATACGAATTGGAGTTGGTGAGAGCAAAATCTTGAGAAACAAGTAATTTAAGCACGTTTAACACCAATTCCAACCATGCATGCAAGTCACAGGGATTGAGGTGAGATTTGAAAATTCATGCGCCATGTGACCAAGGGTATATAGGAATTGAATCACAATGGCCACATAGGTAGAAGAAACCATCAATCTTGTGAAAGCAAGCAACTTGAGCTTAACTCTAAATGAAAATCAAGTTTATGGTAAATTTGAAAACTTACTCAATCATGCAATGCATATAGCAAATTAGCATTGCAAGCAAGTAAAGCGCATTAGGAGCATAACCAAAAACCTGTAAACATGCCCATGAGGATTTTTCAAAACCCTTTAGGTAACAAAATTCTAATTGATACAGAAATCATCAACTAGAGTTAGTTACACCAATCAAAGCATTGTTAATTCATGGAACGTGGTTAGAAAAAATCCGGCAGCATTTCAGTAGCAAATTGGCTATTTCAAAGTTTAAACAGCAAATCAGGTTCCATATGGATTCATCATCAATCAAAACACAAAACCATATATATGAATTCATATGAATGCAACAAACGGCCAATAGTTCAGCAGCAACGTAAATTAAACAGCACAAAGAACATCAGCAGTTCCTTTCATCAATCAAACACAGGCAAGCAGCATCAAAGATTAAACGAACATAGAATAATCCAAAAAAACAGAGCAATTTCACACAGCAGCAAAGATTCGGTTAATCTTAAATCCACTACTCAGCCCAGATTCCCTAACCACCTAAGTAAACTAAACTAACTAACTAAGCTAGCTAATTAATGAAATTAACATAAAGCAGTAAAAGGGAAGCAGAACAGGGGAGGGTATGGAACCTGGGACGCAGAAACTGAATGGCAAATGAAGAGAAGGTGAAGCGGAGCGACGGTTTGATGTCACAGTGGAGCTCACACAAGCGACAATGGGGTCGCGGCGGTGCTTGGGGTGGTGCTGAGGCTGGCTGTAAGAGAGAGCAGAGACAGAGAGGGTCGAGTGGAAGAGAGGGAGTGAGGAAGAGGGGGTTGGGCGCGCACGGCGACGGTGGTGGTGTGTCGGAGGTTGCTCGCCGGAGTGCTGGTTGTGGAGGGATAAGGGAAGAGAGACGTTGGTTGAGAGGGAGAAGGAGAAACATTAGAGCAGTGGAGAAGAGGATTTGCACGACTGTGCTAGGGCTTTGCGTCCCTGAGGTAAGTAAAAATTTGAATCCATGCGTGCGCGCACCATGCGCGTCCGCGTGGGTGGAGGTAATTAAGGATTGGCGTGGAAGCGCCATGTGCGCTTACGGGTAGATGGGAGAATTAGGGATCGGTGCGGATGCGTACGGTGCGCGTCCGCGCGGCTGTGCTGGGCCAGAGGCACAAAAGAGGCCCAGAGTTGTCATAACTCTCGGGTCTTTTGGCCTAGCTGATGCTAAGACGCGTCGAAGCGTGCACGCACTGTGCGCGTTCGCGTGGATGGCTTGAGCTTATGGAATGGGCGCGGAGGCGCCAAATACGCCAACACGTGGGTGAGAAAATAAGGAGTGGTGCGGACGCGTACAGCGTGCGTCCGCGTGGGTTAAGGCACAGAGTTGGCCCAAAAGTGGCACAACTCTCTGGTCTTTGGCCCAGAAAGGAAAAATGTGCAGCCGACGCGCGCGCGCACTATACGCTTGCGCGTGGCTTGTTTTTTTTTTTTTTTTAATGAGCATCAAAGATATCTCATAACCTTCCCATCCTTCTCTAAGACTTTAGACTAGCTAAGATGCAAAATTAAACACATTTTTAGAATATTGGTGATTTTTCAAACAAATTGAGGAGACTTGGAATTCAAACAAAAACTCAAGTTCAGAGAATTATCCCTAATTAAAGTATGGAATGTATAAACACCTTAGCAAGCAAGCAAAATATACTGAGAAGTAAAGAAATTATATACAATGGAACTCAACTCATTCATTCATTATATCTACAAGAGAATGAAAAGAGTTTACCATGGTGGGGTGTCTCCCACCAAGCACTTTTAGTTTAAGTCCTTAAGTTGGACATTGGGAGGCTTCTTGTCAAGGTGTCTTATGCTTGTATCCATCCTTGAACCTCCAAGAGTGCTTGTCCTTCAATCGGTTGTTAGAAGTTCTAACCTTCTTTACTAAGCTTGAGTGAGGTTCTCTCCAAGATATGAGCTCCCAAAACTGACTCTCATAGGGTAATCCAGGATCCCATATCTTGTCCTCGCACCCATCTTCTAGTTGATTGCCTTGACTTTGTCCGGGCGACGAGAAAGCAGAATTCTCATGAAAGCACCAAACTACTCTCCTGGACCCATTTAATTGAGCATTACACCAATCCATGTTCTTCAATTTTGAGCTTTCAACCATAATGAATCTAGATTTATAACGCCAACCACTAAACATCCTCCTCTTTCGCTTAATTCCACAAAGCGCCTTAAGTTGGCCATCCGTCTCAAGCAGACCATACTCAAGTGGGATAATAAAGCTGAGAGTTAGAAGTTTTACCCACTCAAGCGAAGGATTGGATGGCGAACTAGGTGGAGGAGTTCCCAAAGGTCTTGATAAAGCATGCTCTACTCCCGTCCATCTTCTTCTAGAGGCTTCCACCACTTGGCAAGGTTTTTCAAGTTTCTCCTCTTGCCAAGCTTCCTCATGTTCACATTCTTTTTCACCAACTTCTTCCATCTCCTCCCCATCACTCTCATCATAGATAGGAGGTCTAGTGAAGTCTACCTCACCATCAAGTCTAAGCATTTTGGGGAAAGACTTTTCAAATTCAAAAGGATCATATGTGGATGCGGAATCATCATAGACAGGAGGGCTTGTTGCTTGGAACACTTCTTCCAGTTCTTCACTTACAATGGGTTTTGGAGGTGGCACACCCTTCTCAACATTGCATTCTAATCCATTGGGAGAAGACTCCACAAGATCGTCAAGGGGATTGATCAATGTGGGCAAAAAATCACACTAGTGATGGAATCCACTTCTTGATCAATTTCCTTCAACTCTCCGTTTACTTTCGCAACTTTACTCTCCTCTTCAACATCCGTTATGTGCTCAACATATCTCAAACATCCATCCACTACTTCCTTTTGTTCGCTAATCTCTATCTTATCCTCTTGTTACTCTTCTTGCTTCAACTCTTCTTCCTCACCATGGAGCCTTAAGTTCATTTCCTCACCAAGCTCCTTGATTGTTTCTCCATATTCAACAATGGGGATACTTAGGGTGCATGAGCTTAGGTGGGATGTTAGGTGATTCACGGCTTCTACCATGCTAGCTATCCTTGCTCTTAGCTCCTTAAATTGAGTTTCATCCTCCTCTTGTCGCCTTAAGATGCGAGATTCAAGGTCTCTCAGTTCTAATATGAATGCTTCGTCGGGAGGTGGTGGTAGAAGGTTTGGTTCATTGTTTAAGGGAAGATTGTTAATATTGGAAGGTGGTTCATATTGGTGGGATTCTTGAGGTGGTGTATGTAGAATTTGTGGTTCTAGGGAGTATTGATGTTGGAATGGTGGTTGATATGGTGTGTATGAGTTATGGTCATATGGAGTTGAATGGTGGTGTGAGGCTTGTGAGTATGGTGTATGGCTATATTGAGGAGTGGGATCACATGCATATGATGATTGTGATTGACAGCCACAATGAGGGTCATCACACACATTAGATTGATACACATTAGGATCAGGATTATACTCATAAGAGTTCGTAGGAGGTTGTTGCCATGAAGGTGGTTCATAAGCTCGAGGTTCCTCCCATCTTTGATTTCTAAATCCTTGATGTATATCCTCATTGGAGCTTCCATTTCCTACAACATAGTTTGAACTACACTCAACCAAAAGGATGAGAATTCATAGTGAAAGAGAAAATAAAATAAAAACAAAGATTAATAAGAAACAAAGAAGATAAAATCCTAAACTAGCAAAAACTAGCAAATAAACCAAAATTCAAACTATTCACAATATATACAATAGCCAATAACATAGCACCATTGTGTCCCCGGCAACGGCGCCATTTTGATAACGAGGTTTGCTCGATAGTCTAGAATTTCTTCTTATAGAAAAGAATTACTTCGTCGTAAGCATAGCTCCAAACCAACGAACAACTCTCACTATCAAAAAATTATCGGTTGTCACAAAGAACAAACCCCAATAAGAATTAACCAAAGTATTTAGACTCCGGGTCGTCTCCCTAGGAAACAATGTAGTGCTTAGTTATTGGCTATGAAGGGGTAAATAGGGGGTTTTAGTTCATGAGATGGCAAGAAAGTAAATCAAGCAAGTGAGTAAAGAAAGCAAAATAGAGAACTCTTGGCTAAGACTTAGGTAATCGAGATCACCATCCTTGTCAACAAACCGAATATTGATAATTATGAGAGGCCAACTTATTAAGTCTACTTTCCAAAAGCTTTGAGTACGTAACATTTACTCCTAAGCTTGAAGTACGTCAAATAGGTTTGATCACATCAACCCTTAAGTCCTAATCTACTTACTAATTAACTTAGTAGTGGGTTAGCGTCAATGGGTATCAAATTGATCACCATGGGTTCTCAATGCACCAATTCCATCATACTCAATGACTCAAGTTTACCCAATTCCCTTGGCTTAGACCAAGAGTTGACAAAACTACTCAAAAACTAAGGAGAACATTTCATCAAACACATAGAATGCAATAAAAGTAAACATCATAATTTTGCCAAAATAATAAAATCTAATAACTACTAAGTGCAAGAAAAGTAAGATCACAACTCAATTCATCAATTAAAGAAATATCAACATCAAAATTGCATTAAATGTAAACCAAATCTAACATGAGTTCATCATTACAAAAGAGAGCAAAATGAGAAATTAGCATCACAATTAAGAGAATCAAGATGTAGAGATGAGAAATTATAAAAGAAACAAGATGTAATCAAGTAATTAAACATGAATCTAAGATAATCTAACACAATCCTAACCTAATTCTAGAGAGAAGAGGGAGCTTCTCTCTCTAGAAAACTAACTAAAGGCTCATGTTGGCTAAAACTAATTGCTCCCCCTTTGCTTGGACTTCAATTCTGCATGAAATACACTCAGAAACAAGTTGGATTTGGGCCTGGGTAGCTCAGAAATTGCCCCTAGCGTTTTGCCTTTAAGTGGGCCATGTAAGAGTATTGGCGCATGCGCGCCATGTGCGCGTCTATAGGCGAGACCACTTTTTGCGCGTGCGCGCCTTGTGCGCGTGCGCGCCTTGTGCGCGTGCGCGTCCTTTGATGCGTTCCCAATCTTTGTTTCTTCATGCATTCTCCACTTTGTATGCTTTTCTACTCATTTCTTCCATCCAATACTTGCCTTATAAACCTGAAATCACTCAACACACATATCAAGGCATCGAATGGAATTAAAGTGAATCAAAATTACCAATTTAAGGCCTAAAAAGCATGTTTTAACACTTAAGCAAAATTCAAGGGATAATTACAAAACCATGCTATTTCATTGAATAAATGTGGGAAAAGGTGGTAAAATCCCCTAAAATAATCACAAGATAAATCATGAAATCGGGGTTTATCACACGCCAGCTCCAAAAAGTCACTTAGTAGTGCCACTTGAGGAACCAGGCATGGCACGCCAAGCTTGAGAAGTCCACAATTGCATGGGCGTGCCACTTGAGCAGTATGGCGTGGCACGCTGGTACTAAATCCCAGAGAAAGGGCTAAAGGCCAATGAAGTCTGGGCGTGCCACTTTAGGACAAAGGCGTGGCACGCCAAGCTCTCAATCTCACTTAGGCGTGCCACTTGAGAGACCAGGCGTGGCACGCCAATGCACAAAGAGGGCAAAGCAAGGGCTGGGCGTGCCACTTGGCATCGAAGGCATGGCACGCCAGTCCAAGAATCTCACTATGGCGTACCACTTGAGTGCTGGGCGTGTGGTGTGAAAGAACTGAAGATTGATAGTTTAGAAGTTATAGTAAACTCTCGTTGCAAGTATAGTTACTAAACCAAGCAATCAACCTTTCTTACAAATGTTTTGGTTGTCACAAGTAACAAACCCCTAAATAAATTGAAAACCGAAGTATTTAAACCTCGGGTCGTCTTCTCAAGGAACTGCAGGGAAGTATGTTCTTGTTATTGGTTATGAAGATTGTAAATTGGGGTTTTTAAGATGAGGAACAAGTAATTTAAATTGCAATTGAAATAAGTAAAAGACTGTAAAGTAAATAAATAACTGTAAAATAAACTTTTGGCAAGGTATGAGAAATTAGAAGTCCTATCCTAGTTATCCTTATCAATGATGATGAAGATTGAATCTTAATTCCACTCAGTTAGTCTTTACTTAAAGTAAAGAAAGATCAAGTGACTAATTAGTTTGATCTTCAAATCCTAGTTAATCCCTAAGGAAAGATTGGGATTATTGAAGTTCAATTTAATTAGCAAAGATAACAATTATCAATCATGTTTGAGTTTGATAACTCCTGAGTTACTGATTTCTTAGCCAAGACCAAAAGGGGAAAGATAAATCTACTGGAATAAAAAATGTCTTCAGATTGGAAACAACAGTATTATAAATAAAAGAAAGCAATCATAAACTGAAATACCTCAATTAACATTAAATTCAAAGAGTAATCTTTAACATAGAAGAATTCATAAACTAAATTGAGAGGACAAGTAATTAAAAAGGAATGTTGAACCTGATAAAAAGAGATAGTCCTGAAAGCGAATAAAATCCTAAATCTAAATCCTAAAGGAGAGAGGAGAGAACCTCTCTCTCAAAACTACATCTAAATCATGAAAAGTAACTAAATTGGAGATTCTCCTCTGAATGGATGCATTCCCCCACTTCATAACCTCTGATCTGTGCCTTCTGGACTTGGATTTGGGCCAAAAAGGGCTTCAGAAATTCCTGGGGGCGTTTTCTGTAATTTTTGGTGCGTGGCCTCTGTCACGCATCCGGTCACGCGGTCGCGTCAATTGGAGTTTTCCTTGTCACGCGGTTGCTTCAGTCAGGCTCTGCGTCATATGCGTTTTGCTTAAGGCGCGCGGTCGCGTCAATCACGCGCTCGCGTCACTGCTATTTCGCGTTGGCACGCGGCCACGTCGTCCATGCGATCGCGTCACTGCCAGTTTCTTCCAAAACTCCATTTTGTGCTTTCCTTCCATTTTTGTATGTTTCCTTTCCATCCTTTAAGTCATTCCTGCCTTAGAGGATCTGAAACTACTCAACACACGAATCACGGCATCGAATGGAAATAAAGGGTAATTAAAATAATTACTTTTAAAGCATAAGAAATATGTTTTTCACATACATCACATAATAAGGAAGGGAAAGTAAAACCATGCAATTAACATGAAAAAGTGGGTGAAGGACTGAATAAATCACTTAAATTAGGCACAAAATATATCATAAAATATGGGTCTATCAACCTCCCCACACTTAAACAATAGCATGTCCTCATGCTAAATCCAAGATAAAGAGTAAGGTAAGGTTGAAGTGGTGGAATCTCATGCAATGCAATTTATCCTAAATGCAACTACCTAAATGAATCATGCAATTCTAATTTTTATTCACTTGTATATAAAACTTACATGTAGTCAAATTAATTCACATTCTCAAGGAATCATATATGCATAGCCAAACCTTAGATAATGATAAAGCACTTTTACAATTGAGATGGGAAAGAAAAATATTTTACAAACTTGCAAGACAATTAATAATTTAAGCATAGATATATGTTGATGAGCTATTGAACCCTTACTGGATTTTGTGTTTACTCTCTAGTCACTCAGTGTTTATTGGGTTAATCACTCTATTCTTCTTTTTATTCTTACTTTCTATAACTTTGTTCTTCATCTAACCAATCAACAATTATAGAATATAGGCATACAAAAATCATGAGGTCTTTACTCAAGGTTGTAATGGGGCCAAGATAAAGGTAAGGGTATATGTATAAGGCTAAGTGAGCTAATAAGTGAATCCTTGATTAGTCTAAGATCTCACCTAACATACATATTTTGTAAAGCAAAGCTTCTTTACCTATTTTCCCATATTTTTTCCACTTTTTATGTTACATGCTCATGCATTAGTCTTAATTTTGTCCTATGTGCATTTGCTTTATCTTGCATTTGGGGTGTTCTTTTGTATCCGCTTTATTCAAATACTGAATTTTTTTTTGATGCACATGGTAATTCAATTATTTTGATTTCACATGAGCATGCTTCCCAAAATTTTTATTTTGAATTATTTTATTCTTTTTAACTTTCTACCCTTTGTTTTTATCATCCATGTTCCCAATAGCTTTCCCATACTTTAAACAATACACTTTCTATCTTAAGCTAACCAAGGATTCAACTTGAGAGTTTTAATTTGTTTTTCTACTTAAGGCTAGTAATGTGGTTATAAAATAAGAGGGGAATTAAAGGCTCAAGGGGCTAACAAGGGTGATGTAAAAGGTAGGCTAATTTGGGAATAGTAAGCTAGAATCAAACAATGGCCTCAATCACTTTCTTGGTATGTATCTATATTCTATAATCGGACATATAGATTAAAACAAAGTAAAGAACATCAGAATAAAAAAGAAGGGCGGCACACACAGGAATAAAATATTATGGTTAAAATGTAACCATACAATTAAGCTCAAAACTCACAGGCTGTGTGTTCTCTAACTCAAAAATCATATATCAGTTATATATGTCATGCAAGTAAAAATTAAGAGTTCCCATTATTCTCAATGTAATTCATAAGGTGGCTCTAAAGTTTTAGTGTTTCTCCTTGATGAAATGTTGTTAACTAACTAACATGCAATGCTATATATACAAGGTGTGGATTGTTTTTATTCTGTTCAAGTCTCTAGTTTACTTCCTTTTTATTTTTTTCAATTTAAACTAAGTTATCTAAAAAGGGTAAACTATACTAATTAATCCACATTTTCTATAACTAATAAGTTAGAATTGTAACTAAACTAACTAGCTAAAATATGAACTAAGGTGCAAAATGCAAAAATAGAGTAAAAATACATGAAAATAGCAATGTATAAGTACTGAGAAAATAAAAATAAAAATAAAAGAGAAAAATATAGAAAAATAGCAAAATAAAATAAAAAGAGTCTGTAGTGGTTCACCAAAAAATACGCCAGAGATGGCGACCTCCCCTCACTTAAAATGAAGCATCGTCCCTGATGCTCACTCAAGCAGGGTATGAAGGGGTGTCATCACTGGAAGGGTGGGTAGCTGGAGTCTCTGTGGTGGTGGTCTGAGGATCTGCCTGCTGTAGAGGAGGTGCTGACTGAATAGAAATCTCTGGGTCGGAAGCCTGAATCTGATGCGGGGCCTACTGCTGTGATGCAGCCTGCTCTGTGCCTGCCTGCGTAGCCTCTCTCTGTGGATGGGTCTCTGCCTCGTGGTCATCTGCCTCCTCCTCAGATGGCTCGGATGGGGTGTCAGGCTCGGAGGGGATGTCGCTGCAAGAACGGATCATCAGCTTCAGGTGCTCATAGCGTCGCCTGCTGCGACGCTCAGATCTCTCGTATCGCCGCTGGTTGCGGTGCTCCATCTGGTCTAGCTGCCGAAACAGGTGGTGCACTAAGTGATAAACTGGCTCTGAGGCAGGTGGAGGTGCAGTGGTGGTAGCAGGGGTAACTGTAGAGTGAGGAATGGAGGTCTGTAGCCCAAAGCCAGAAAGTTCCTGTTGTGAGGTATAATTTTCTTGCGTTCTGCGGTAGGTGGTTTTTCATCAGCATCCTCCCAAGGCACGTCAACTCGACGGCCAAGCTGTGTAATCAGATATGGAAAGGGGAGAGTGCGTCGGACGTGGACCTTGGCCATGTAGTACCGAATGAAGCGTGGCAGGTACAGGTCCTTACCCTCCATCACACACCATAGGAGGGTGATCATAGAGGCAGGTAGCTCCGTCTCGTGAGTACTCGGCATAATAAAGTTGCTTAGGATCTGATGCCATAGCCGATCCTCATCGTTCAAGTAGATCCACTTAATTCCCTTTGGCATGGTGGTGTTCTGACCCATGATCCATGGAACGGTCGGGTCAAGGGCTATCCTGGTCTTGACTGCATCCCAATCAAAATTCATAAAGTGCATGTCCTCCTCAGCCTGTTGATAACCATCTGGCTGATCGAATTTAGGCAGGAGATTCAGAACATCCTCTATGGCCTCTTCAGTGACCAGTATCTGCTTCCCTCTTAGGTTTACTGCATCTAGGGAAGTTTTGAAGTAATTGCAGTAAAATTCCCTTACCCAAGATGCATTGACCTCAGTCAGGTTTCTCTCCAGGAAGAACCAGCCTCTTTGTTTGATCTGATCAGAGGTGTATTGCTGGAGTTCTTCTGGGATCTTCAGAGTCCTCTCTAGGTACAGGTTTCTGGAGGTTGCAAACACCGGATACTTCAGCTCGCAGTATCAGTTTGCAAACTTAATGGGATCAGTAGCAGGGAGTAGCTAGTCAGCCTTCTCCTGCGGGGTAAAGTGTTTCTCCTGCCAGGAGTCATCATGCGTGATGTCTAGGATAGACATGGAGGATTCACCTCTTTTCCGTTTGCCAGTTGTTGCCTTTTCTTTTCCCTTTCTTTGGGTGTCTGACATCCTGAAAAACAGAAAACCAGGATATAATAAAAATAGGAAAACAGGTAGGCAATTAATCAAAAGAAGCACATAATGGCAAATGAGCAATAGAAAAATGAGTTAAGTAAATGTGCATTAAGGATTGTATAGGAGTTAGAAAACTGAGAAGAGAAATTCACAATCCAAAATGTAATAGAATTCATGTTAATTAGGAAAAATTATCATCATGCCTTGGTTAGAAAGTGAAAGAGAATAGTGAAAAAAACCAAGATATATGTTGAAAGTTAGGTTGGTTAGGAATGAAAAAGAGTTTAGGAAGTTAAAATTAGTGAATTAGTAAAAAATGGATTAGATTAAGTGGCATGGAGATCATTCCCTAAGTAACGAAAATTCACAAATTAAAGCAACAGATAACTCATATTCAAACAAGGAAGGTAAGGATGATTCATATGGAAATAGCAAAAAAGTGGAATTGAATCATCCAAGATGCATCTTATAAACCAGGAAATTGAAAAGAATAAGAAAGCGTGCCCTGGCATTCATGAATTGAAAAGAATAAGAAATTGTGCTAAACGCACAATTCCAGCGTCGTTTCAGCGTAACTCTCTGTCTTCTTTGGGGTGTTATGCAATCCATGCGACGCGATCGCGTCGCTCACACTGTCGCGTGGGATTGGTGTTGTGCAAGTGACGCGATCGCGTGGGTGGCGCGATTGCGTGGGTCGTTTTGTGCGAAACGCACAATGGCCGCACGATTCCAGCCTAACTCTCTGAACGTTGGGGATTTACGCCGATCTCCAGATCACGCGGCCGCGTGAATGACGCGGAGCGTGGGGAGTGTTTTTCGCAACTGACGCGATCGCATGAGTGATGCGGTCGCGTCGCGCACCCTTTCTTCTTCTTTTTTTTTTTTATGTAGGTATGTAATTATGCAGTATGCAATGCGAATGAATAATATTCAGGTTCAATTGAAAATGATAATAAAAATAAATAACACAAAATAAAACTGAAAAAAAAGGAACGACCATACCGTGGTGGGTTGTCTCCCACCTAGCACTTTTAGTTAAAGTCCTTAAGTTGGACATTGGATGAGCTTCCTGTTATGGCGGCTTATGCTTAAATTCATCCAAAAATCTCCACCAATGCTTGGAATTCCAACAGCCTCCGGGGTCCCAAACTAGGCATGTAAAGCTTCTGAGCAGCTTCAAACAAATTCTCAGGCTCCCAGGGTGACGAATGTCAGAACAGATTTTAGGATCCCAAACCTTACTTTTAAATCCGCCTTCGTCTTGATCTATATTTTTCCATCCGGGCGGTTTAGAAAGTAGATTTTCACCAAGATGACCAAACGTTTTCCGAGATCCATTCGATTGATCATGATGCCAATCCGTGCACTTCGAATTGAAGCGTGGAACCTTATTGAACCTTGTGCACCAGCTCTGAGTGCGAGCCATTTCCCTCTTACTCTTAAAGCTGCAAAGAGCTCTAAGCTGGCCATCTGTTTCAAGCAAACCATATTCAAGTGGGAAAATAAGGTTAAAGGTTAAAGATTGTACCCATTTGAAGCTTGTATTAGGTGGTAATGGCCTTGGGATAGGTGTTTCCAGTGGTTCTGTGAGTTCTACTCCCTTGTGCTCTTCTGTGAATTTCTTCACTTCCTTGCAGACTTCCTCAATTGCATCCATGTCCTAATCAAAGCCTTCTATGTCTTCCTCGTCACTTAAGTCATAAACGGGAGGTTGAGAGAAATCTACCTCTGCATCATCTTCGTATTCACTTGGGAAAGATTCTTCGATCTCAGAGAATTCACTTACTGATGCAAGTTCACTACTGGGAGAACTTGAATTAAGATTATCATCATCAAGGAAACTTGCTTCTTGGATTATTCCATCTAGTTCTTCATAAAAGATTTGCTGTGGGAGTTGTGCACTATCCTCCTTAGCATCAATTGTAACATTCTTAACAGAATTCTCCACAACTTCGGATTCCCATGGAAGTTCGGCGTCTCCAAAGTCTTCAACCAACTCCTCTTCTTTCATAATGACAGCTTCCTCTACTTGTTCTAATACGAAGTCATGCTCTGTCTTGTCCACTGGAGTTTCTAGTATCTCCTTCATGCTATGCTCTTTATTAGATTGTCTACATGGGGCTCTGGGAGGCCCTTGAATGTTCGAACGTCTAGAAGATAATAGACTTACTGCTTGCTCCAGTTGATGAAGAGTTGTTTGAAGTTGATCTACTATTTCCTTGAGGCGAACCTCTGATTCTTGGGGTGATAGATTTGGACGTGGTACATGGGGAAGTGGTGGTGTTTGGGAGTAATTGGATTGGAATTTGGGTAGATGAGGATCATACGGTAGTGAATAGTGAAAAGGAGCTTGTGAGTGTGGTGGTGATGAGAGATACTTTTGCATGGTCTAGAAATTTGCGGATAAATCCTCGTTGCATGTATAGTTTCTAAACCTTCAAAAGTCCTTTCATACAAACTTTTTGGTTGTCACAAGTAACAAACCCCTAAATAAATTGATAACCGAAGTATTCAAACCTCGGGTCGTCTTCTCAAGGAATTGCAGGGAGGTGTTCTTATTATTGGTTAAGAGTTGTAAATTGGGGTTCTGGAGTTTGGGCAATGGGCACAGGTATATTTTCAAAGCAATTAAAATAAATAAATAACTGTAAAATAAACTCTTGGCAAGGTATGAGAACTGGAAGTCCTATCCTGGTTATCCTTATCAATTGTAATGAGAATTGGATTTTTCTCCCACTTTGTTAACCTCTAAGTTTGAAGGTAAGTTAAGTGGATGAATTAATTTTTATTCCTCAGGTCCTAGTCATTCCTTAGGAAAGGCTAGAGTTATTGGAACTTGAATTAATGAAATGAAGAAATCCAGTTTTCAATCAACAATGAGTTTGATAACTCAAGTGTCTCCAATGACTCAACCAAAGCCAAAAGGGAAAAAAGTCTACTTGAATGAAAATAATTTGGATAAACAAAGAGCATTAATAAATTAAAGAGAGCAATCATAAGTCTGAAATACCTCAAATTATATTAATAAAAGCAATCCAATCTAACATGAAAGATTTATGAATCAAATGGGCAACATAAGTAATTAACAAATAAAAGTATTAGAGTATCTAAAAGTAGAAGAGAAATATAAATTGAAGAACATTGAACCTGGGATTGAGAGTCACTCCTAAAACTAAGAGAGATCCTAAATCCTAATCCTAAGAGAGAGGAGAGAACCTCTCTCTAAAAACTACATCTACTCCTAAAATTGTGAATGTAAAAGCTTTTTTCATGAATGGATGCATTCTCCCACTTTATAGCCTCTAATCTGTGTTTTTTGGGCTGCAAACTGGGTCAGAAATAGCCCAGAATTCGCTGGTTGCGAATTCAAACACGCTGATTTTTCGTCACTGCAACGCGGCCGCATGGAACACGCGGTCGTGTCACCTAGCGTCAGGGAAACTATGGAATATTATATATGAAATCGAATCCCCGGACGTTAGCTTTCTAACGCAACTGGAACCGCGTCATTTGGACCTCTATGGCTAAAGTTATAGCCGTTTGAGTGCGAAGAGGTCAGGCTGGACAGCTTAGCAATTTCTCCAACTTCTTGTATTCCTTCCACTTTTGCATGCTTCCTTTCCATCCTCTGAGCCATTCCTGTCCTGTAATCTCTGAAATCACTTAACACACATATCAAGGCATCTAATGGTAATAAGAGAGGATTAAACATAGGAAACTTAAGGCCAAAGAAGCATATTTTCAATCAAAGCACATAATTTGGAAGGCAAATGTAAAACCATGCAAATAGTATGAATAAGTGGGTAAAGAGTTGATAAAAACCACTCAATTAAGCACAAGATAAACCATAAAATAGTGATTTATCAGGTGGTGCAAAATTATGTTGAGAGGATGGCCTATAAGCGCAGGGTGGGGCTTGTTGGTAACCACAAGGTTGTCCACCATGTCTATTTGCTTGGTATGCATTGTAGAATGGTCTTTGTCCATGATATCTTGGAGGGTGTTGTTGCCTAAAGGGTTGATCAGATCCTCTTGGCTCCATCCATCTTTGATTACTCTGACCTTGATGCATGTTCTTGTTATAACTTTCACTCCTTTCAACAATATTAGAACCAAACTCGAAGCGAGAGGGGTGAGAATTCATAGTAGCTAATGGAAATAAAAGGGGAAAATAAAGACAAATAAACAAGTAAAAGAAAAGTATTTACAATAACCAATAATAAGGCACACAATTGCAGTTCCCCGGCAACGACGCCATTTTGAAAGAACTGAAGATTGATGGTTTAGAAGTTATAGTAAACTCTCGTTGTAAGTATAGTTACTAAACCAAGCAATCAACCTTTTCTTACAAACGTTTTGGTTGTCACAAGTAACAAACCCCTAAATAAATTGATAACCGAAGTATTTAAACCTCGGGTCGTCTTCTCAAGGAACTGCAGGGAAGTATGTTCTTATTATTGGTTATGAAGATTGTAAATTGGGGTTTTTAAGATGAGGAACAAGTAATTTAAATTGCAATTGAAATAAGTAAAAGACTGTAAAGTAAATAAATAACTGTAAAATAAACTTTTGGCAAGGTATGAGAAATTAGAAGTCCTATCCTAGTTATCCTTATCAATGATGGTGAAGATTGAATCTTAATTCTACTCAATTAGTCTTTACTTAAAGTAAAGAAAGATCAAGTGACTAATTAGTTTGATATTCAAATCCTAGTTAATCCCTAAGGAAAGATTGGGATTGTTGAAGTTTAATTCAATTAGCAAAGATAACAATTATCAATCATGTTTGAGTTTGATAACTCCTGAGTTACTGATTTCTTAGCCAAGACCAAAAGGGGAAAGATAAATCTACTGGAATAAAAAATGTCTTCAAATTGGAAATAACAGTAATATAAATAAAAGAAAGCAATCATAAACTGAAATACCTCAATTAACATTAAATTCAAAGAGTAATCTGTAACATAGAAGAATTCATAAACTAAATTGAGAGGACAAGTAATTAAAAAGGAATGTTGAAACCTAATAAAAAGAGATAGTCTTGAAAGCGAATAAAATCCTAAATCTAAATCCTAAAAGAGAGAGGAGAGGACCTCTCTCTCAAAACTACATCTAAATCATGAAAAGTAACTAAATTGGAGATTTTCCTCTGAATGGATGCATTCCACCACTTCATAACCTCTGATCTGTGCCTTCTGGACTTGGATTTGGCCCAAAAAGGGCTTCAAAAATCGCTGGGGGCGTTTTCTGTAATTTCTGGTGCGTGGCCTCTGTCACGCGTCCGCGTGGGTCACGCGGTCGCGTCAATTGGAGTTTTCCTTGTCACGCGGTCGCTTCAGTCAGGCGTCCGCGTCATATGCGTTTTGCTTAAGGCGCGCGGTCGCGTCAATCATGCGGTCACGTCACTGCTATTTCGCGTTGGCACGCGGCCGCATCGTCCATGCGATTGCGTCACTGCCAGTTTCTTCCAAAACTCCATTTTGTGCTTTCCTTCCATTTTTGTATGTTTCCTTTCCATCCTTTAAGTCATTCCTGCCTTAGAGGATCTGAAACTACTTAACACATGAATCATGGCATCGAATGGAAATAAAGGGTAATTAAAATAATTACTTTTAAAGCATAGGAAACATGTTTTTCACATACATCACATAATAAGGAAGGGAAAGTAAAACCATGCAATTAACATGAATAAGTGGGTGAAGGACTGAATAAATCACTTAAATTAGGCACAAAATACATCATAAAATATGGGTTTATCATGGTGCACAAAATTGTGATTTAAAAACTTGGTATGGCAAAATAATGATTTCAACACTTCTTCACAACTCCGATGCAACTAACCAGCAAGTGCACTGGGTCGTCCAAGTAATACCTTACGTGAGTAAGGGTCGATCCCAGGGAGATTGTCGGCTTGAAGCAAGCTATGGTCATCTTGTAAATCTCAGTCAGGTGGATTAAAATGGTTATGGGATTTTGACACTTAAAATATAAATAAAACATAAAATGAGATAGAAATACTTATGTAATTCATTGGTGGGAATTTCAGATAAGCGTATGGAGATGCTTTGTTGCTTCTGAACCTCTGCTTTCCTATTGCCTTCTTCCAACCATGCATTACCTCCTTCCATGGCAAGCTGTATGATCCTCTCGGATGAAAACAAATCCATATGCGCTGTCACCGCACGGCTAATCATCTGTCGGTTCCCGCTAGCGTAGGAATAAGACCATTGTCCTTTTGCGCACTGTCACTTGCGCCCCACATTCGCAGGTTTGAAGCTCGTCACAGTCATTCCTTCCCAGATCCTACTCAGAATACCACAGACAAGGTTTAGACTTTCTGGATCCTGGATCCTATTCAGAATACCACAGACAAGGTTTAGACTTTCCGGATCCCAGGAATGGCTGCCAATAATTCTAGCCTATACCACGAAGGTTCTAATCTTAGATTAGAAACCCAAGAGATACGCACTCAAGGTATGACAGATAGAACAAAAGTGGTTGTCAGGCACGCGTTCATAAGTGAGAATGATGATGAGTGTCACGGATCATCACATTCATCAGGTTGAGGTGCAAGTGGATATCTTAGAGAAGAAGTAGGCGTGAATTGAAGAGAAAAATAATAGTACTTGTATTAATTCATGAAGAACAGCAGAGCTCCACACCGTAATCTATGGGTGTAGAAACTCCACAATTGAAAATACATAAGTGAAAGGTCTAGGCATGGCCGTGAGGCCAGCCTCCAAATGTGAAAAGATGATAGTCTATGATAGCATACGAATACATTAGTGAAAGGTCCTATTTGTAATGAACTAATGGCCTAGGGTCTACAGAAATAAGTAAATGATGCAGAAATCTACTTCCGGGGCCCACTTGGTGTGTGCTTGGGCTGAGCATTGAAGCTTTTTCGTGCTTAGGCTGTTCCTGGAGTTAAATGCCAGCTTTGGTGCCAGTTTGGGCATTTAACTCCAATTCTGGTGCCAGTTTGGGCGTTTTACGCTAGAATTCCTTGGGCTGACTTTGAACGCCAGTTTGGGCCATCAAATCTCGGGCAAAGTATGGACTATTATATATTGCTGGAAATCCCAGAATGTCTACTTTCTAACGCAATTAAGAGAGCGCCAATTAGGCTTCTGTAGCTCCAGAAAATCCACTTCGAGTACAGGGAGGTCAGAATCCAACAGCATCTGTAGTCCTTTTTCAGCCTCTGAATCAGATTTTTGCTCAGGTCCTTCAATTTCAGCCAGAAAATACCTGAAATCACAGAAAAACACAAAAACTCATAGTAAAGTCCAGAAATGTGATTTTTATTTAAAAACTAATAAAAATATAATAAAAAGTAATAAAAACATACTAAAAACTATGTAAAAACAATGTCAAAAAGTGTATAAATTATCCGCTCATCACAACACCAAACTTAAATTATTGCTTGTCCCCAAGTAACTAAAAACAAAATAGGATAAAAAGAAGAGAATATACAATAAATTCTGAAAACATCTATGAAGATCAGTCTTAATTAGATGAGTGGGGCTATTAGCTTTTTGCTTCTGAATAGTTTTGACCTCTCACTTTATCCTTTGAGGTTCAGAATGATTGGCATCTATAGGAACTCAGAATTTAGATAGTGTTATTGATTCTCCTAGTTCAGTATGTTGATTCTTGAACACAGCTACTTATTGAGTCTTGGCCGTGGCCCTAAGCATTTTGTTTTCCAGTATTACCACCGGATACATAAATGCCACAGACACATAACTGGGTGAACCTTTTCAGATTGTGACTCAGCTTTGCTAGAGTCCCCATTTAGAGGTGTCCAGAGCTCTTAAGCACACTCTTTTTGCTTTGGACCACGACTTTAACCGCTCAGTCTCAAGCTTTTCACTTGACACCTTCACGCCACAAGCACATGGTTAGGGATAGCTTGGTTTAGCCGCTTAGGCCATGATTTTATTCCTGTGGGCCCTCCTATCCATTAATGCTCAAAGCCTTGGATCCTTTTTCTACCCTTGCCTTTTGGTTTAAAGGGTTACTGGCTTTTTCTTCTTGCTTTTTTCATTTTTTTTTCTCTTTTTTTTTCGCATAAAATTTTTTTCTTTTCTTCAAGCTTTTCACTGCTTTTTCTTGCTTCAAGAATCAATTTTATGATTTTTCAGATTATCAATAACATTTCTCCTTTTTCATTATTCTTTCAAGAGCCAACAATTTTAACATTCATAAACTTCACTATAAAAAATATGCACTGTTCAAGCATTCATTCAGAAAAATAAAAAGTATTGCCACCACATCAAAATAATTAAACTATTTTAAAATTCAAAATTCATGTACTTCTCTTTCTTTTTCAGAAAACATTTTTCATTTAAGAAAGGTGATGGATTCATAGGACATTCATAGCTTTAAGGCATAGACACTAGACACTAATGATCATGTAATAAAGACACAAACATAGACAAGACATAAAGCATAATTTTCAAAAAACAGAAAAATAAAGAACAAGGAAATTAAAGAACGGGTCCACCTTAGTGATGGCGGCTAGTTCTTCCTCTTGAAGATCCAATAGAACGGTTGAGCTCCTCTATGTCTCTTCCTTGCCTTTGTTGCTTTTCCCTCATTGATATTTGATCCTCTCTAATTTCATGGAGAATAATGGAGTGCTCTTGGTGCTCCATTTTTAGTTGCTCCATATTGGAACTCAAATCTCCTAACGAGGTATTGATTTGCTCCCAATAGTTGTGTGGAGGAAAATGCATCCCTTGAGGCATCTCAGGGATCTCTTGATGAGGGACTTCCTCATGCTCTTGTTGAGGTCCATAAGTGGGCTCTCTCATTTTCTCCATCCTCCTTTTAGTGATGGGCTTGTCCTCTTCAATGAGGATGTCTTCTCCTATGACAACTCCAGCTAAATTTCATAGGTGACAGATGAGATGAGGGAATGCTAACCTTGCCAAAGTGGAGGTTTTGTCAGCCACTTTGTAGAGTTCTAGAGATATGACCTCATGAACTTCTACTTCCTCTCCAATCATGATGCTATGGATCATGATAGCCCGGTCTATTGTAACTTCAGACCGGTTGCTAGTAGGAATCATAGAGCATTGGATGAACTCCAACCATCCCCTTGCCACGGGTTTGAGGTCAAGCCTTCTTAATTGAATCGGCTTGCCTTTGGAGTCTCTTTTCCACTGAGCTCCTTCCACACATATGTTCATGAGGACTTGGTCCAACCTTTGATCAAAGTTGACCCTTCTAGTGTAGGGGCGTGCATCTTCTTGCATCATTGGCAAGTTGAATGCCAACCTTACATTTTTCGGACTGAAATCTAAGTATTTCCCCCGAACCATTGTAAGCCAATTCTTTGGGTTCGGGTTCACACTTTGATCATGGTTTTTGGTGACTCATGCATTAGCATAGAACTCTTGAACCATTAAGATTCTGACTTGTTAAATGAGGTTGGTGAGAACTTCCCAACCTCTTTTTCGAATCTCATGTCGGATCTCCGGATACTCATTCCTTTTGAGCATGAAAGGGACCTCAGGGATCACCTTCTTCTTGGCCACAACTTCATAGAAGTGGTCTTGATGGACCTTTGAAATGAATCTCTCCATCTCCCATGACTTAGAAAAGGAAGCTTTTGCCTTCCCTTTCCTATTTCTAGAGATTTCTCTGGCCTTAGGTGCCATAAATGGTTATGGAAAAACAAAAAGCAACACTTTTACCACACCAAACATAGAAGGTTTGCTCGTTCTTGAGCAAAAGAAGAAAGAAGGAAGTAGAAGAAGGAGAAAATGGAGGAGATGGAGAGGTATGAGTGGTTCGGTCAAGGGGGGAAAGGAGTGTTTATGATGTGTGAAAATAAAGGAGGGATGATGGGTTTATATAGGAGTGGAGAGAGGGGTAGGGTTCGTGTATTAGGGGTTGGGAAATAGTGATTTTGATTGTAAATTATGAGGTGATGGGAAAGGGGAATGGAGGTGATTGGTGAGGGGTATTTGGGGAAGGGTGTTATGGGAAGGTGTGAAGAAGAGAGAGAGAGAGTTGAGGTAGGTGGGGATCTTGTAGGGTCTACAGATCCTGAGGTGTCAAGGATTTCTCATCCATGCACCATTTTAGCATGCAAACGCCCCTTGGAGTGCCAATCCTGGCGTTAAACACCAGGTTGCTGCTCATTTCTGGCGTTAAACGCCAACTTTTCTTCCCTTTCTGGCGTTAAACGCCAGTCTGGTGCCCTTTTTCTGGCGTTGAACGCCCAGAATGGTACCAGACTGGGTGTTTAACGCCCATTCTGCTATCCTTACTAGCGTTTAAATGCCAGTAAGCTCATCCTCCAGGGTGTGCTATTTTCAATGCTGTTTTTCATTCTGTTTTTTATTTTGTGACTCCACATGATCATCATCCTAAAGAAAACATAAAATAACAATAAAAATTTAACATAGATAAGTCAAAATTGGGTTGCCTCCCAACAAGCGATTCTTTAATGTCAATAGCTTGACAGTGGGCTCTCATGGAGTCTCACAGATGCTCAGAGCATGATGATGGCATCCCAACACCAAACTTAGAGTTTGAATGTGGGGGCTCTGTTTGACTCTGCATTGAGAGAAGCTTGTCATGCTTTTTCTCCATGTGTACAGAAGGAGATTCTTTAGCTTTAAACACAAGGTAGTCCTCATTTACTTGAAGAACCAACTCTCCTCTGTCAACATCAATCACAACTTTTACTGTGGCTAGGAAGGGTCTGCCAAGGATGATGGATTCATCTTTATTCTTTCCAGTGTCCAGGATTATGAAGTCTGCAGGGATGTAAAGGCCTTCAACCTTTACCAAGACATCCTCTACAAGTCCATAAGCCTGTTTCCTTGAATTGTCTGCCATCTCTAGTGAGATTCTTGCAACTTGCACCTTAAGGATCCCTAGTTTCTCTATTACAGAGAGGGGCATGAGGTTTGTACTTGACCTAAGGTCACACAGAGCCTTCTCAAAGGTCATGGTGCCTATGGTATAAGGTATGAAGAACTTTCCAGGATCCGGTTTCTTCTGAGGTAATTTCAGTTGAACCAGATCATTTATTTCATTGATGAGCAATAGGGGTTCATTGATGCGCATAAACGTGTTATGCTACGATTTAGGAAATTGCACGATCGGCAAAATTCCTTCCGGCAAGTGCACCGGTTATCGTCGTCAAGTAAAAACTCACAATAGAGTGAGGTCGAATCCCACAAGGATTGGTTGAGTGAGCAATTCGGATTAGAAGTGTGTTCTAGTTGAGCGGAATCAAGATTTGAGATGATAATTGCGGAATGTAAAATTGGCGGGAAAAGTAAATGACAAGAAAATTAAATGGCTGAATCTTAAATTGCATGAATTAAAGAGCAGAATGTAAATTGCTGAAATTAAAAGGGAATGGGGATGATTGCAAGAATTGAATTGCAGAATGTAAGAGAAAGTGGAAATCAGAAATGGGGAATTCATTGGGTTTAGGAGATATTGAAATCTCCGAATCAAAACATGTAAATCTCTTCCTCAACCAATGCATTCATTGAATTTTGCTTGGCAATCTTATATGATTGGATCCCAATTCCTTGGCTCACCAATGCTCTCTAAAAACAAACAAATTCCCAATCCCTTGGTTTAAATGTTCATAAGAAGAGATGATGCTTGATCACTGATTATACCACACAATTTCATGAACCACAATTTGGTAGGATTACATGTCACAATATCCATCCAAACCCCAATCCAATCCACTGTGAGAAAGCTTCTCTAGCATGAATCCTCCATTCCTTTCCCAAGGCTCCGAAGGATTCCAAGTATGAGTAGTCTCTTTCCCAAGACAACTACTCAATGGAATTAGATCGAGATGCTTTCTAACAAAATTCAAGAGAAAAGATTGAAGAAGAAGATAAACTATTATTGATTCATTGAATTACAATAGAGCTCCCTAACCCAATGAAAGGGGGTTTAGTGAATCATAGCTCTGAATTCAATTACAAAGAAAAGGAAACTAGCTAAAAGTGAAAGTAAAAGTCCTCTCTAACTTAACTTCTATCCTATTTATACACTTTCTATATTGAGCTTCAGTTGTGCTTCTTGGGCTTTGAGGCCTCTCCTTGCTTTCCTTTTGCCTTGGGTTTATGATCCATAATCTTGATGAGGTTGTTGATCCAGATCCTGTAACATTTATTGAGCCAACTTAGTGATAATCAAATAATGACACATGACTCAATAAATTGAGATTTCAAACTCATCAATCCTTCAGGCCCAATCCCATAAACCATGATATTCAATTGGGTTTCATACCAAAGTAAGTTTAAGTTAATAATTGTGCTCAAAGACTAACTTAAATCACAATATTTTTGGCCCAGAAACCCTTTTCAAGAGTGGCGTTTAAGTTGTAGTTTAAGCTTAAACTGCAACTTAAACGCCAGACACTTCCAGTGAGGCCATTTGTAGAAGCACGTTTAAGCTTCAGTTAAGGTTAAACTGAAGCTTAAACGTGGAAATGGAAGAAGGTAGCCCTGGAGAGTCATGTAGTCGAACACGTTTAAGCTTCAGTTTAAGGTTAAACTGAAGCTTAAACGTGGAGATAGGAAGGGCAGCCCTGGAGGTCGAACACGTTTAACCTCCAGTTTGAGGTCAAACTGGAGGTTAAACGTGGAAAGGGGTGGAGGCATACTGGAGGTCGAACACGTTTAACCTCCAGTTTGAGGTCAAACTGGAGGTTAAACGTGGAAGCTTGGAATGGTGGCCCTGGAGGTGTCGAACACGTTTAACCTCCAGTTTGAGGTCAAACTGGAGGTTAAACGTGGAGGTGGAGAGAGCAACCCTGGAGTAGAAAAGCTATCGAACACGTTTAAGCTCCAGTTTGAGTCAAACTGGAGCTTAAACGTGGAATGGCCCCTGGTACTCTTCCTGGTTCTGGCGTTTAACCTCCAGTTTGAGGTCAAACTGGAGGTTAAACGTGGAACTCCTCCCTGGGTGGCATACTCATTCTGGCGTTTAACCTCCAGTTTGAGGTCAAACTGGAGGTTAAACGTGGAATGCTCCTTAAGTGAGGCTTTTCATTCTGGCGTTTAACCTCCAGTTTGAGGTCAAACTGGAGGTTAAACTTCAATCCCAGCATTTCTTATCCTTCATGATTTTGGCGTTTAAGCTCCAGTTTAGGCTTAAACTGGAACTTAAACTCCACATGTGATATACAAGCTTCCTTTATTGATTTTGTTGCTTCCTTGCTTAGCCTCTTCTTCCCTGAAATCATCCAAACAATTGCATCAAAGTCTTGCAAAATTTCATGAGAAATCTTTCATTCATAGCATTTAAGTAATATAACTAAAACTCATGGCATTTGCCTCAAAATCATATTGTTTGGATGGTTCATTACTTTGTTCTTCATTTAACCATTTTTGGTTACTTTAAGCTCAAGAAAATGCATAAAACAACTAAAACTAACAGAAAAATGCTAGTGAAACTAGCCTATGATGCCTTGGCATCACAACACCAAACTTAATACTTGCTTGTCCCTAAGCAAGTTCTGAGTTAATTGAGAAGAAAGTATGAAACAGAAAGCAATTACATTGGCTATATTAGCAAGCATTTGAAGTTCATCAGAAGGGTTTTATGCAGAAAGTTGCAGCATCACTTTTTCATACTTATCAGGTAGGATTATCACTTTTTCATTGCATCCATCAAAAATTGCTATGGCCTCTTGTTATTCTTATGTCTTTAGCACTTTTCTCTTCTTTGTTTTTCTTTTCTTTTTCTTAGAGCTTCTTTTGCTCCTTGTTTGCTTAGTGTCATGTGTTGCACAAGCCTTTGGCATTTTCTTTTTCTTATCAGTGCACTACACATATCCACTTTAGGCATTTTAGTTCACATTTCTTCTTGAGACATTGTTGCCCAGCACCTCTTTGTGTGACTAAATGTTTTGTATTTAGGTTGCTCTTGATAGTGGACTTTTGGTTGATAATCCCGGGTTAGTTAACCCAAGTTACCAAGTGTTGAAACACTCCTCAGAACCTATTCATCCAAGCATATCCTTAATACATAAACACCACAGGCATTTGTCTCAGAAGTTCAAACCATTGGTACCTAGCTTATTTTCTCAATTTTTTTACTCTTTGATTGCCTTTTTCCGTGGCTTTTTCTTTTCCTTTTTCTTTCTTTTTCATGGCCAAAGACATTTATTCATCAAGATCCATAGACAATTTTTACTTCTACATAAAAAATGATAATTCTACACTCTAATTTTAGTGATGTGACTAAACAATCAAGCATGCATACCACCACTTAATTCTACTTGATTTGTCACTAATTTAGCCAAGTTACTTTTGTTCAAACTTTTCTTTTATTTTTGAAACAGAACAAGCATGGCACGCACTTGTTTAAGAAGGTGAAGTTATATCCAAACATCTAAGCATTCACTTTATTCAAAGCAATTAACAAAAAAAACTACACATTCCAGAAAGATTCAACATTTACAGTTTAAACCAGAACACGCATGCTTTTGTTTAACCATTTTAAAGAATTATCAAGGAATAATACCACCTTGTGAAATTCCTTGTTTTCTCTTTGTTGTCAGGAAACACTTTGATTTCTCCTTCTTCTTCCTAAATGTTGCTTCTTGCTTTAAGGTTCTTGTTTCCTTTCCTGCAAAGAGTAATGAAGTTGCTTGCTCCTCAAGCACTTAAGTGGTTAGCTCAACTATGTGTGGGTAAGTATCGGATTCTTAAGTTGGTGTGTGAACACCAAACTTAGTCTCCCACTTACTTCTCTGTGTTCTTTGAATCCTTGAGTTATCTTGGAATGATGTTGCTACTAAGGGTTTTAAGCATTTCTGTGACTGCTTAGAATAGTTGTTCCTTTCACATAATTCAAAGGTTGTTGTGTTCAGTTGATCTTTATGGTGGAACACCAAACTTAGAGTCACACATTCCCCTTTGACTTATGGAGCCATGAATTCATTGTTTGGTGTGAAACACCAAACTTAATTCTTTGCAATGCACAGAAACTACTTTACCCTTTTTATTGAAACAAATAAAAGAAACAGCAAAAAGGTATTACCTCAGGTTGGGTTGCCTCCCAACAAGCGCTTGTTTAACGTCATTAGCTTGACGGTCAGCTTCCTCAGTTGAGGTGATATTTAACTTTGTCCTTCTCCTCCACATCTCCCAAGTAATGTTTGAGTCTTTGACCGTTAACAATGAAGGTTCGTTGCGACTTTTCTTCCATGATTTCTACTTGTCCATAGTTGGAGACCTTGGTGACAAAGAATGGTCCAGACCACCTTGATTTTAACTTCCCTGGAAATAGCTTTAGCCTAGAATTGTAGAGCAATACTTTTTGCCCTTCTTTAAATGTCCTTGGGGCTATGTTGCTGTCATGCTTCTTCTTTGCTCTTTCTTTGTAAATTTTGGCATTCTCATAAGCTTCCGCTCTGAATTCTTCCAATTCTTGAATTTGCAACATCCTTCTTTCTCCAGCGGCTTTGTTGTCCAAGTTCAGAAGTTTCAAGGCCCAGTATGCCTTGTGCTCCAACTCCAGTGGCAGATGGCAAGCTTTTCCATATACTAGTTGGTAAGGAGACATTCCAATTGGTGTTTTGAAAGCTGTCCTATATGCCCAAAGAGCATCATCTAGCTTAATCGACCAGTCCTTTCTTGAAGTTCCCACAGTTTTTTCCAGGATTCTTTTGAGTTCTCTGTTAGATATTTCGGCTTGCCCACTTGTCTGTGGATGGTATGGTGTGGCTACCCTGTGTTTGGCTCCATATTTTAGGAGCAATGCCTCTAATGGTTTGTTGCAAAAGTGGCTTCCTCCATCACTGATGATTGCTCTTGGAACCCCAAAACGGCAAAAAATGTGTTTTCTGAGGAAGTTCATGACTACCTTATTATCATTGGTTGGAGTTGCTATTGCTTCAACCCATTTGGAGACATAATCCACTGCCACAAGAATGTAATTATTCGAGTATGAGGAGGGAAATGGTCCCATGAAATCTATCCCCCATACATCAAACAATTCAAGTTCCAGAATGAATTGTTGTGGCATTTCATTTCTTCTTGGCAGGTTCCCAGCTTTCTGGCATTCAGGGCAGTGCTTCACTAATTCTTTTGCATATTTGAAAATAGTAGGCCAATAAAAACCACACTGCAACACCTTAGCTGCTGTTCTTTCCCCTGCAAAGTGCCCTCCATAAGTGGAGCCATGACAGTCCCATAAAACTTCCCTTCCTTCTTCCTCGGATATGCATCTTCTGAGTATGCCATCGGAACATTTTTTGAACAAGTATGGTTCATCCCAGATGAAGTATTTGGCATCATTTACCAATTTCTTCTTTTGATGTTTGTTAAATTCCAAAGGTAAACTCCCAGTGGCCTTGAAGTTTGCTATGTCTGCAAACCAGGGTGCTTTGTGAATTAGCATGAGTTGTTCATCAGGAAAACACTCATTTACATGTGTGCTTTGTGTGCTTCCTTCTTCACATGGTATCCTTGATAAATGATCTGCCACCTTGTTCTCTACACCCTTCTTGTCTATGATTTCAATGTCAAATTCCTGCAACAAAAGAACCCATCTAATAAGTCTCGGTTTAGATTCTTGTTTGGCAAGTAAATATTTTAACGCTGAATGATCAGTGAAAACAATGACTTTAGATCCAATGAGATAAGATCTAAATTTTTCAAATGCAAAGACTATTGCCAAGAGTTCTTTTTCAGTGGTTGTGTAATTCCTTTGGTTAGCATTCAAGACTTTACTGGCATAATAAATCACATGTACCAAATTGTCTTTCCTTTGTCCTAACACTGCCCCAATAGCAAGGTCTGATGCATCACACATCAGTTCAAACGGTAAGTTCCAATCAGGTGGGGCAATGATAGGTGCAGAGGAAAGTTTTTGCTTCAAAAGTTCAAAGGCTAACATGCAATTTCCATCAAATACAAAGGGTGTATCAGAGACAAGCAAGTTACTCAAAGGTTTGGCTATTTTAGAAAAGTCTCTAATAAACCTTCTGTAAAAACCAGCGTGGCCCAAAAAGCTCCTAACTGCCTTGACATTACTTGGTGGAGGTAGTTTTTCAATGATTTCCACCTTAGCTCTGTCCACCTCCATGCCTCTATTAGAGATTTTGTGGCCAAGGACTATTCCTTCTGTGACCATGAAATGACACTTTTCCCAGTTTAATACTAGATTAGTCTCTTGGCACCTCTTAAGCACCAAGGCAAGGTGGTGTAGGCAGCTGGGAAAAGAATCCCCAAACACAGAAAAATCGTCCATGAAGACCTCAATAAATTTTTCAATCATGTCCGAAAAGATGGACAGCATGCATCTTTGGAAAGTGGCAGGTGCATTGCACAATCCAAAGGGCATGCGTCTATAAGCAAAAACTCCATATGGACAAACAAATGATGTTTTCTCTTGATCACTAGGATCAACTACTATTTGGTTGTAGCCTGAATATCCATCCAAGAAACAATAGTAAGCATGTCCGGCAAGCCTTTCAAGCATCTGATCCATGAATGGGAGTGGGAAATGATCTTTTCTGGTGGCTTCATTGAGCTTCCTGTAGTCTATGCACATCCTCCACCCAGTAACGGTTCTTGTGGGTATGAGTTCGTTCTTCTCATTTGGCACCACCGTTATGCCACCTTTCTTGGGAACTACATGGATGGGACTAACCCATGGGCTATCAGAAATGGGATAGATTACCCCTGCCTGCCATAACTTCCTCACTTCCTTTTGTACCACTTCTTTCATGACGGGATTCAATCTTCTTTGAGCTTGAATGGAGGGTCTAGCATCTTCTTCTAACAAGATTTTATGCATGCATATGGATGAACTTATCCCCTTCAAATCAGCTAGGGTCCATCCAATGGCATCTTGATGAGTTTGCAGCACCTTGATCAATTCTTCTTCTTGTTCTTGGCTCAAGGCCGAGCTAATGATAACAGGGTGACTCTCATCACTACCCAAGTATGCATACTTGAGATTAGGGGGCAATGCTTTGAGCTCAGGTTTTGGTGCTTCCTTTTCTTCTTTCACTTTCTCTGGCCTGCTTAGCATAGTTGTGTCATCATCCTTGATATCACTAACTTCAATATCCTTGGTGAGCTCCTCCTCTGCCACTTCCTTTATTGTTTCCTCAAAAGTTTCTTGTACTGCAATGTCCACTACATCAACCCTCATGCATTCACTTAGTGATTCTGATGGATAGCTCATTGCCTTGAATACATTAAACACCAATTTCTCATCATGGAGTCTAAGAGTGAGTTCACCCTTTTGTACATCTATGATGGCTCCAACAGTAGCTAGGAAGGGTCTTCCCAGAATTATTGAAGCTTTGGCTTCTTCCTCCATATCTAACACCACAAAATCAGCAGGAAATATAAATTCTCCCACCTTCACCAACAAATCCTCAACTATTCCATGAGGGAATTTAAAAGTTCGATCTGCCAATTGGAGGGCCATTCTTGTTGGTTTGGCCTCTTCAATCTTCATTCTTTTCATCATTGTTAGCGACATCAAATTGATGCTGGCCCCTAAATCACACAAGGCCTTCTCCACCATGACTTCTCCTATAATACAGGGGATTTGGAAACTGCCTGGGTCCTTCAATTTCTGAGGCAATTTGTGCTGAATGATGGCACTGCATTCTTCGGTTAACAACACAGTTTCCTCATTTCTCCAGCTTCTCTTCTTGGTCATCAATTCTTTTAAGAATTTTGCATAGAGTGGCATTTGCTCTATTGCTTCAGCAAAGGGAATGTTGATTTGAAGCTTCTTGAAAATCTCCAAGAACCTGGAGAATTGGCCATCCTTTTCACTTTTCATCAAACGTTGAGGATAAGGTGCTTTAGGTGTGTAAGGCTTCAAGATCTCTTTTTCTTTTTCTTTTGTTGCAAACGGTGTAACAGATTGTCCTTGTTCTTTGTCTTTCACATTTTCCTTTACTTCATCCTCTGTGGTTTCCCTTGAAATCTCCTTTAGATTCTTTCCACTTCTGAGGGTTATGGCCTTACATTCCTCCCTTGCAATAGCCTTAACAGTATGAGAACTGCTTGTCCCAGGGGCTTGCTTAGTCAAATACAAAATTTGATTTTCTAGCTTCTGGATGGCAGCTCCTTGGTTTTGCAAGTTAGAATTTACTTCTTCCTTAAAAGCCTTTAATTCAATTATGTCTTGGCTCATGGTTGTAAGCATTCCTTCCATCCGGTTTAATTGATCTTGAAATTGTTGGTTCGGATTAGGTTGGGTATGTTGATTATTTTGGCCATGATATGATGATTGGGGGTAAGTGTTTTGTGTGGCTTGGTATGATCTTTGGTTGGAGTTTTGGTATGTGGAATTGTTTTGTTGGTTGTGGTTGTAAGGTTTGTGGTTTTGTGGTTGGGTTTGTTGGTTTCCCCACCCAAAGTTTGGGTGGTTTCTCCAGCCTGGGTTGTAAGTGTTGGAGTGTGGATCATATGATTGCCTTTGTTGGTTTCCCACATAGTTAACCTCATCCCAATCACCTCCTTCATGATCTTGTGTGTGTATTGCAGCCACTTGCTTTGTTTCTAATTGCCTGGTAAGCTCTGCTAGTTGCTTGGCAAACACCTTGTTTTGGGCTAGAATTGTATCAACATGGTTCAGCTCCATGACTCCCTTAGTGTTGTGCCTTTCTGATGCATAGTAGTACTCATTCTCAGCCACTGTCTCGATCACTTCAATGGCTTCTTCCACGGTCTTTTTCTTGTTCAATGAACCTCCTGATGAATGGTCTACAGCCTTCCTTGATTCATAAGAGAGCCCCTCATAGAAGATGTGCAATTGCACCCAATCATGGAACATGTTTGGTGGGCATTTCCTTGTCAAGTCCTTGAATCTCTCCCATGCCTCGTAGAGAGTTTCACCATCTTGTTGTCTAAAAGTCTGAACCTCAGATCGAAGCCTATTGACCTTTTGTGGAGGGTAGAAACGTGCCAGAAACTTGCCTTCCACCTCATCCCATGTGGTTAGACTCCCCCTTGGGAATGATTCCAGCCACTTAGCTGCCTTGTCCCTAAGTGAAAATGGGAACAAGAGCAGTTTATAGGCATCTTCCTGGACTCCATTGGACTTCACAGTGTCACAAATTCTCAGGAATTTTGTGAGATGTTGGTTTGGGTCTTCATTAGCACTTCCTCCAAAGGAACAATGATTTTCCACCAATGATATTAGCTGTGGCTTGAGCTCAAAATTGTTGGCCTGAATGGGTGGTTTCTGGATGCTACTACCACAATTCCCAGAGGTTGGGTTTATGTATGAACTAAGAACCCTCCTCTCAGGAATGGCATTGTTTCCATCAGCTCTCTCATGGTTGTGAACTTCTCTATCCATGTTGAGATCTAGAGCTTCCTCAAAATTGTCCTCAGATTCTCCTTCAGATTCCTCTTCTCCCACTACTCTCTTCCCTCTTGCTTCCCTTCTAAGTCTATGAAGGGTCCTTTCCGGTTCGGTATATGGAGGAGTTGATGTCTCTCCTCTCCTACCTGTCATACAAGAACACAGCTCAAACACAAACAAGTGAAATACTCTTGGTTAATGGAAGAGTATGGTTAGATCAATTGAGGAATTAAATCAAACAGTTAGTGAGTCAGTGAGTTAGTTGCATGGATTTAAAGGCATAAAGAAGGAAAGCATGTAACCAAGTGCAGAAATTAAAATTCAACAAGTATCTAGAACAGAATTAATCAAAGCAAGAGAAAATTGCTCAATCTAGTTAGCTTCCAATTTGAGAATTGTCAATCGAAAACCAATCCCCGGCAACGGCGCCATAAACTTGATGCGCATAAACGTGTTATGCTACGATTTAGGAAATTGCACGATCGGCAAAATTCCTTCCGGCAAGTGCACCGGTTATCGTCGTCAAGTAAAAACTCACAATAGAGTGAGGTCGAATCCCACAAGGATTGGTTGAGTGAGCAATTCGGATTAGAAGTGTGTTCTAGTTGAGCGGAATCAAGATTTGAGATGATAATTGCGGAATGTAAAATTGGCGGGAAAAGTAAATGACAAGAAAATTAAATGGCTGAATCTTAAATTGCATGAATTAAAGAGCAGAATGTAAATTGCTGAAATTAAAAGGGAATGGGGATGATTGCAAGAATTGAATTGCAGAATGTAAGAGAAAGTGGAAATCAGAAATGGGGAATTCATTGGGTTTAGGAGATATTGAAATCTCCGAATCAAAACATGTAAATCTCTTCCTCAACCAATGCATTCATTGAATTTTGCTTGGCAATCTTATATGATTGGATCCCAATTCCTTGGCTCACCAATGCTCTCTAAAAACAAACAAATTCCCAATCCCTTGGTTTAAATGTTCATAAGAAGAGATGATGCTTGATCACTGATTATACCACACAATTTCATGAACCACAATTTGGTAGGATTACATGTCACAATATCCATCCAAACCCCAATCCAATCCACTGTGAGAAAGCTTCTCTAGCATGAATCCTCCATTCCTTTCCCAAGGCTCCGAAGGATTCCAAGTATGAGTAGTCTCTTTCCCAAGACAACTACTCAATGGAATTAGATCGAGAAGCTTTCTAACAAAATTCAAGAGAAAAGATTGAAGAAGAAGATAAACTATTATTGATTCATTGAATTACAATAGAGCTCCCTAACCCAATGAAAGGGGGTTTAGTGAATCATAGCTCTGAATTCAATTACAAAGAAAAGGAAACTAGCTAAAAGTGAAAGTAAAAGTCCTCTCTAACTTAACTTCTATCCTATTTATACACTTTCTATATTGAGCTTCAGTTGTGCTTCTTGGGCTTTGAGGCCTCTCCTTGCTTTCCTTTTGCCTTGGGTTTATGATCCATAATCTTGATGAGGTTGTTGATCCAGATCCTGTAACATTTATTGAGCCAACTTAGTGATAATCAAATAATGACACATGACTCAATAAATTGAGATTTCAAACTCATCAATCCTTCAGGCCCAATCCCATAAACCATGATATTCAATTGGGTTTCATACCAAAGTAAGTTTAAGTTAATAATTGTGCTCAAAGACTAACTTAAATCACAATATTTTTGGCCCAGAAACCCTTTTCAAGAGTGGCGTTTAAGTTGTAGTTTAAGCTTAAACTGCAACTTAAACGCCAGACACTTCCAGTGAGGCCATTTGTAGAAGCACGTTTAAGCTTCAGTTAAGGTTAAACTGAAGCTTAAACGTGGAAATGGAAGAAGGTAGCCCTGGAGAGTCATGTAGTCGAACACGTTTAAGCTTCAGTTTAAGGTTAAACTGAAGCTTAAACGTGGAGATAGGAAGGGCAGCCCTGGAGGTCGAACACGTTTAACCTCCAGTTTGAGGTCAAACTGGAGGTTAAACGTGGAAGCTTGGAATGGTGGCCCTGGAGGTGTCGAACACGTTTAACCTCCAGTTTGAGGTCAAACTGGAGGTTAAACGTGGAGGTGGAGAGAGCAACCCTGGAGTAGAAAAGCTATCGAACACGTTTAAGCTCCAGTTTGAGTCAAACTGGAGCTTAAACGTGGAATGGCCCCTGGTACTCTTCCTGGTTCTGGCGTTTAACCTCCAGTTTGAGGTCAAACTGGAGGTTAAACGTGGAACTCCTCCCTGGGTGGCATACTCATTCTGGCGTTTAACCTCCAGTTTGAGGTCAAACTGGAGGTTAAACGTGGAATGCTCCTTAAGTGAGGCTTTTCATTCTGGCGTTTAACCTCCAGTTTGAGGTCAAACTGGAGGTTAAACTTCAATCCCAGCATTTCTTATCCTTCATGATTTTGGCGTTTAAGCTCCAGTTTAGGCTTAAACTGGAACTTAAACTCCACATGTGATATACAAGCTTCCTTTATTGATTTTGTTGCTTCCTTGCTTAGCCTCTTCTTCCCTGAAATCATCCAAACAATTGCATCAAAGTCTTGCAAAATTTCATGAGAAATCTTTCATTCATAGCATTTAAGTAATATAACTAAAACTCATGGCATTTGCCTCAAAATCATATTGTTTGGATGGTTCATTACTTTGTTCTTCATTTAACCATTTTTGGTTACTTTAAGCTCAAGAAAATGCATAAAACAACTAAAACTAACAGAAAAATGCTAGTGAAACTAGCCTATGATGCCTTGGCATCATTCATCCTCCCAAGTCTCATTACCAAATAACTTGGCATTCAGCTTCATGATTGCTCCCAGGTACTTAGCAACTTTCTCTTCAGTAATATCTTCATCCTCTTCAGAGGATGAATACTCATTAGAGCTCATGAATGGCAGAAGTAGGTTCAATGAAATCTCTATGGTCTCTGTATGAGCCTCAGATTCCCTTGGTTCCTCAAAGGGAAACTTCTTTTCGTTCAGAGGACATCCCATAAGGTTTTTCTCACTAAGAATCACGTCCTCCTTAGTCTCTCCAGGTTTGGCCATGTTGGCCATGGTTATGGCCTTGCACTCTCTCTTGGGATTTTCTTCTGTATTGCTTGGGAGAGTGCTAGGAGTAGTTTTAGTAATTTTCTTACTCAGCTGGCCTACTTTTGCCTCCAAATTTCTGATGGAGGATCTTGTTTCAGTCATAAAACTGAGAGTGGTCTTAGATAGATCAGAGACTACAATTGCTAAGTCAGAGTGGCTCTGCTTAGAATTCTCTGTCTATTGCTAAGATGATGATGGAAAAGGTTTGTTATTGCCAAACCTGTTTCTTCCACCATTATTATTATTGAAGCCTTGATTAGGCTTCTATTGATCCTTCCATGAGAGATTAGGATGATTCCTCCATGAAGGATTGTAAGTGTTTCCATAGGAATCTCCCATGTAATTCACCTCTGCCATTGCAGGATTCTCAGGATCATAGGCTTCTTCTTCAGAAGAAGCCTCCTTAGTTCTGCCTGATGCAGCTTGCATTCCAAACAGACTCTGAGAATTCATATTGACTTGCTGAGTCAATGTTTTATTCTGAGCCAATATGGCATTTAGAGTATCAATCTCCAGAACTTCTTTCTACTGAGTTGTCCCATTATTCACAGGATTTCTTTCAGAAGTGTACAGGAATTGGTTGTTTGCAACCATTTCAATGAGTTCCTGGGCTTTTTTAGGTGTCTTCTTCAGATAAAAAGATCCACCAGCAGAGTTGTCCAATGACATCTTGGACAGTTCAGACAGACCATCATAGAATATGCATATGATGCTCCATTCTAAAAGCATGCCAGAAGGACACATTCTGATCAATTGTTTGTATCTTTCCCAAGTTTCATAGAGGGATTCACATTCCTTTTGTCTGAAGGTCTGGACTTCCACTCTAAGCTTACTCAATTTTTGAGGTAGAAAGAACTTTGCCAAGAAGGCATTGACCAACTTTTCCCAAGAGTTCAGGCTTTCTTTAGGTTGAGAGTCCAACCATGTCCTAGCTCTGTCTGTTACAGCAAAAAGGAAGAGCATAAGTCTATAGACCTCAGGATTAACCCCATTGGTCTTAACAGTGTCACAGATTTGCAAGAATTCAGCTAAGAACTAATGAGGATCTTCCAATGGAAGTCCATGAAACTTGCAATTTTGCTGCATTAGAGAAACTAATTGAGGCTTAAGCTCAAAGTTGTTTGCTCCAATTGTAGGAATTGAGATGTTCCTTCCACAGAAGTCAGAAGAGGGTGCAATAAAGTCACCAAGCATCTTCCTTGCATTGTTGGCATTATTGTTATATTCGGCTGCCATGTCTTCTTCTTTTTCAAAAATTTCTGTTAGGTCCTCTCCAGAGAGTTGTGCTTTAGCTTCTCTTAGCTTCCTCTTCAAGGTCCTTTCAGGTTCAGGATCAGCTTCAACAAGAATGCCTTTGTCCTTGTTCCTGCTCATAAGAAAGAAAAGAGAACAAGAAAGTATGAAATCCTCTATGTCACAGTATAGAGATTCCTTGAGGTGTCAGAGGAAAATAGGAATAGAGGGATGGGGTAGGTAGATAAGAATTTGAACATATGAACAAGGAGAGAGAGTCCGAATTGCTAATTGAGGAGGAGTGTTAGTCCTTAAATAGAAAGAGGTGAGAGAGGGAATTTTCGAAAATTTTTAAAAGAAACAAAATAAAATTAAAATTTAAAACAATTAGTTAATTAAAAAGAATTTTGAAATATGGTTAATGGTTTTCGAAAATCAAAAGTGAGAAAGTGGTTAGGTGATTTTGAAGAAGATTTTGAAATCAGTAATAAAAAATATATGATTGAAAATTATTTTGAAAAAGATGTGGTTGAGAAGATATGATTGAGAAGATATGATTGAAAAAAAATTTAAAAAGATTTGAATATTTTTTTGAAAATCAAAGTTGATTACTTGACTAATAAGAAACTAAAAGATATGATTTTAGAATTTAAAAATTGAACCTTTCTTAATAGGCAAGTAACAACTTGAAATTTTTGAATTAAAATATTAATTGTTAGCATTAATTTCAAAAATTATGAAATAAAAATAAGAAAAAGATTTTGAAAATCAAATTTTAAAGTTTTCAAAAATATTAAGAAGGAAATTTAAAAAGATATGATTTTGAAAAAGTATGAAGATTTGAATTAAAAACTAACTTACCTCCCTTGTGTTGTCCTGGCGTTAAACGCCCAGAATGGTATCCATTCTGGCATTTAACGCCCAAAATACTACCCTTTTGGGCGTTTAATGCCCAGCCAGGTACCTTGGCTGGTGTTTAAACGCCAGTTTTCCTTCCTCACTGGGCGTTTTGAACGCCCAGCTTTTTCTCTGTAATTCCTCTGCTGTATGTTCTGAATCTTCAATTCTCTGTATTATTGACTTGAAAAGACATTATTTTGATTTTTTTTTGAATTTTTAATGATGAGAGAGAGCAACAACAAAATGAAACTAATCATGAATAACTAAGATTAAATAAATAATGCATGCAAGACACCAAACTTAGAAATTTTCATATTAGAGACACTAACAAATTGAGAATGCACATGAGAGACAACAAAAGACAAAAAACAAGAGAATTTAAAGATCAGACCCAAGAAAATCAACAAGAACAACTTGAAGATCAATGAAGAACATAATGCATATATTTATTATTATTATTATTTTTTTTTGTATTTTTTGAAAATTATTTTGAAAAGGAAAATAAAAAAATTCAAAATTTTTAATACGAATTCCAAGAATTATGCAATGTTAGTCTAAAGCTTCAGTCTAAAAAGATTAGACATGGCTAGCTAAGCTTTAGCAGGGCATTACATACAATAGCCAGATCGATGGGAATCAATTAGCTCCTGTGATGATAAAAGCATCATCTGAAACTCTAGAATTCATTCTTAAAAATTCTGAAGAACATAGAATAATTTATTTTTTGAAATTTTTTTTTGAAAATAAAAAGCTAAAAAAAATAAAATAAAATTATCTAATCTGAGTAACAAGATGAACCGTCAGTTGTCCAAACTCGAACAATTCCCGACAATAGTGCCAAAATTTGGTGCACGAAATTGTGATTTAAAAACTTGGTATGGCGAAATAGTGATTTCAACACTTCTTCACAACTCCGATGCAACTAACCAGCAAGTGCACTGGGTCGTCCAAGTAATACCTTACTTGAGTATGGGTCGATCCCACGGAGATTGTCGGCTTGAAGCAATCTATGGTCATCTTGTAAATCTCAATCAGGTGGATTAAAATGGTTATGGGATTTTGACACTTAAAATATAAATAAAACATAAAATGAGATAGAAATACTTATGTAATTCATTGGTGGGAATTTCAGATAAGCGTATGGAGATGCTTTGTTGCTTCTGAACCTCTACTTTCCTATTGCCTTCTTCCAACCATGCGTTACCTCCTTCCATGGCAAGTTGGATGATCCTCTCGGATGAAAACAAATCCATATGCGCTGTCACTGCACGGCTAATCATCTGTCGGTTCCCACTAGCGTCGGAATAAGACCATTTTCCTTTTGCGCACTGTCACTTGCACCCTACATTCGCAAGTTTGAAGCTCGTCACAGTCATCCCTTCTTGGATCCTACTCGGAATACCACAGACAAGGTTTAGACTTTCTGGATCCCAGGAATGGCTGCCAATAATTCTAGCCTATACCACGAAGGTTCTAATCTTATATTAGAAACCCAAGAGATACGCACTCAAGCTATTGCAGATAGAACAGAAGTGGTTGTCAGGCACGCGTTCATAAGTGAGAATGATGATGAGTGTCATGGATCATCTCATTTATCAGGTTGAAGTGCAAGTGGATATCTTAGAGAAGAAGTAGGCGTGAATTGAAGAGAAAAACAATAGTACTTGTATTAATTCATGAAGAACAGCAGAGTTCCACACCTTAATCTATGGGTGTAGAAACTCCACCGTTGAAAATACATAAGTGAAAGGTCTAGGCATGGCCGTGAGGCCAGCCTCCAAACGTGAAAAGATGATAGTCTATGATAGCATATGAATACATTAGTAAAAAGTCCTATTTATAAGGAACTAATGGCCTAGGGTTTACAGAAATAAGTAAATGATGCAGAAATTCACTTCCGGGGCCCACTTGGTGTGTGCTTGGGTTGAGCATTGAAGCTTTTTCATGCTTAGGCTATTTCTGGAGTTAAACGCCAGCTTTGGTGCCAGTTTGGGCGTTTAACTCCAATTCTGGTGCCAGTTTGGGCGTTTTACGCCAGAATTCCTTGGGCTGACTTTGAACGCTAGTTTGGGCCATCAAATATCAGGCAAAGTATGGACTATTATATATTGTTGGAAAGCCCAGAATGTCTACTTTTAAACGCAATTGAGTGCGTGCTAATTGGGCTTCTGTAGCTCCAGAAAATTTACTTCAAGTGGAGGGAGGTCAGAATCCAATAGTATCTGCAGTCCTTTTTCAGCCTCTGAATTAGATTTTTGCTCAGGTCCCTCAATTTCAGCCAGAAAATACCTGAAATCATAGAAAAACACACAAACTCATAGTAAAGTCCAGAAATGTGATTTTTATTTAAAAACTAAAAAAAATATAATAAAAAGTAATAAAAACATACTAAAAACTATGTAAAAACAATGCCAAAAAGCGTATAAATTATCCACTCATCACCGTGGCATGCCAGCTGCTGGAACCAAGGCAAGATCGTGGGCGTGGCATGCAGCTTTTAGGCGTGGCACGCTGGTACAAGTTTCCAGAAAGGATGAAGTAGGCCAAATACATGGGCGTGCCACTTGGTGTCGAGTGCGTGGCACGCCATTCACTATTCCTCACTTAGGCGTGCCACTTGAACCCCAGGCGTGGCACGCCAGTGTCATTCAGGAAGAAAAAGCCATTGGAGCATGCCACTTGAGTTCGTGGCGTGGCACGCCAAACAGAAGAATCACTTGCTTAGAAAGGGTGTGGCATGCCAGACCTTGGGCGTGCCACGCTAGTTCAACTTTCCAGAGAGCTTGTTCAAGCGTGCAGCAAAGGAGTGGCATGCCAGACCCTAGGCATGCCATGCTAGTTCAAGTCTCCAGAGGCAATAAGAAGAGGAAAGAGGCTAGGGCGTGCCACTTGAGCTCGAAGGCGTGACACGCTAGGCTACATGGGTATTAAAAGACCCTGGGCGTGCCACTTGAGCTCGAAGGCGTGGCACGCCAGGAATGTTATTGAAGAAGAGCGTGCCACTTGAGGGACTGGGCGTGGCACACCAAGCCAGAATTGGAGGAGCACGTGACACGCCACTGAAGCACCAGCCACACATTAGCTGGGAAGTCACGCTTATTGAGTTTCCTTTCCCTCCAAATTGTGATTTTCCTTTTTCACTTTTGTAATTCTTTTATTTTGAGAGCTAGGAGTAGTATAAATACCCCTAAAAAGTACTAAAAAAGGGGGGTTAAGCAGTTAGAGAGACTATTTTTAGATTCACTTTTACACTTCATCATCTTCTTCACTTTTGAGTACTTTTCTTTGAGCTATGAGTAGCTAAATTCCCTCTCATTGAGAGAGGGAGCTCTGTTGTACTTGATGGATTGATGATAGTGAAATTCTTCTTCTCTTCATCTTCTCTTTGATTTGCTAGAAGGAATTTCATTCTTAATGCTTAGTGTTCAATTATCTTGGAAAAGAGATTGAATGCAAAATGGGTTTCATGGGAACCTTGGGAAAGGAAACATGAAACCATGCTTGAAATCCCTTCTCACACTTGAGTAGAATCTGGGTTTTGGTGTTTGGATATGGTGACATATAATCCTCCCTCTACTTGGACCTATGATGATGTGTGGTATAATTAGGGACCAAGCATATATCTCTTCATGAACAATTAGACCAAGGAATTGGCTATTGATCAAGATCTGAGAGATTGAGTCACCAAGGAATTGGGGCTCAATCAATCATGATTTCCAAGAGGTCAATGAGTTGCATGATTGAAGAGGATATAAGCTAGAATTGATCCAAAGAGACAACATCTCCTGATCTCAATGAATTTTCCCATTCTTATCTATCACTTTCTTTATAGTTTGCTTTTACATTTTGCAATTCCCCATTCCCATTTACAATTAAGTCATTTATGATTCTGCACTTTACATTCTGCCATTTCCATTTCTACACTTTATTGCTTTCCTTTACATTTTAGCCATTTACATTTCTGCCATTTATAATTCTGCAAATCACAATCTATCTGTTCCACTTAACTAATTCATCAATTGATTAAAACTACTCAAATTTACCAATCTCTGTGGATACGATCCCACTCCACTGTGGGTTATTACTTGACGATAATTTTGGTGCGCTAGCCAAAAGAACCGATTCACCATTTTTGAATGGGGTGTGAATTCAGACTCATCACCCTCCTCATTCCCACTTTGAAACGCTGCCACTGTGAGAGAAATCTTAAAGCTATGCCATTGGAATCTCCTCTGTCACGATCTCTCCTCCAGCAACAATCCTCTCCAGCGATGACCTCCTCCAGCGAAGTCTCCTCCAGCAGCGACCTCCTCTTGCAACGTCTTCTCCAATGGCGATCTCCTCCTGCGATGATCTCCTCCTGCCAGCGGCGTCTCCTCCAGTGACGGTGATAAACCACTATTTTGTTGTTTATCTTGTGCTAATTTGAGTGGTTTTTATCAACTCTTCACTCACTTATTCATACTATTTGCATGGTTTTATAATACCTTCCTAGTTTTAAGCTATGATTGAAAACCTGCTTCCTAAGCCTTTAATTTGTGTATTTTAATTTCCCCTTTATACCAGCCAATGCCGTGATCTGTGAGTTAAGTGTTTCAGGCTTTATAGGGTAGGAATGGCTTAGAGAATGGAGAGAAAGCTTGCAAAAATGGAAGGAGCACAAGTATTCATACCCTGGGTCGAGTTACCCGACCTGGGATGATTGGCGACAAAGCGACCGACCTCTTCAGGTCAGGCTAGTCGACCTCTTCTCAAAGAGGTCGGCCAAATCGACAGGAGAGCCCAATAAAGGGCCCAAATAGAGGAACACGACCCAAATCCACAGGCCGTCCGAGCCTATAAAGATAAGGGCGGTTCCCTTGAAGATAAGCTGACCTCAACTCAAAGATAACGATAAGATAAGATAACTAACTTATCTTATCTAGAAAGGTCAGCTCACCCTACTATAAATACACTGGAGCACCCATGTATAACTCATACTCTAATTCTACATAAAACCTGTTTAATACCCATGCTAACTTAAGCATCGGAGTCTCTTGCAGGTACCTCCCACCCTCCGGTGGCCAAGGATCAGCAGTACAGCAAGTCCAATAAGTCGGACACCACAACTCCGGCCGCCATCAGCCAGCCGGACACGTCATCTCCGACCAGAACCGAAGATCTCATCCGAGATCGACCTCCAGTTTCAGGTAACCCTCGGAACATTGGCGCCGTTGCCGCGGACCTAGAAGTCATCCCAAAACCATGGCGGACGGCCATGACAACGACCACGACTCGGATCTGGAGAACAGAACACCGCATAAGAACGCGGACGCTACGCCAAAGGACACCTCAGAATCCAACGGGGACAAAAACTCACCCAACCTAGAAGCAATAGAAGCACTTCAAGATCGCTTAAAGCAACTTGAAAAAGAAACCCAGCAACAACAGGAGATCGGAAAGGATCTGCAAAGAGAGGTACGGCGATGTCGAGAACTGGAAGAAAAACTACAGCAACTAGAAGCCGACCTCAAAATAAAAGCTCCTCAGATCACTTCTGAGGAAAATTCACGCAAAGAACAAGATCCATTCACCAGGTAAATCTTGAAGACCAAAATCCCAAAAGATTTCAAGCTCCCGGATATGGTTTTGTATGATGGCACCATAGATCCCAACCATCATCTCAGCAATTTCAGAAGTAGAATGTACCTTACCGATGCCTCAGATGCCGTTCGCTGCAAAGCTTTTCCAACAACTTTCACGAAAACGGCGATCAGATGGTTCGACAATTTACCTCCGAAGTCCATCTCAAACTTCGACAACCTGGCCAAAAAGTTCCTGGCCAGATTCTCCATCCAGAAAGATAAGGCCAAGCACGCACCCAGCTTACTAGTGATCAAGCAAGGAGATCGGGAGAGCCTCCACAACTACATGAAAAGATTCAACAAAACATGTATGGACATACAAAGTTTACCAACAGAGGCCGCCATCATGGGGCTCATCAATGGCTTACCAGAGGGACCTTTCAGCCAATCTATATCAAAAAAGTATCCTACCTCCTTAGACGAAGTACAAGAGCGAGCAGAAAAATACATCAACATGGAAGAGAACGCTCGGCTGGGAGAAACCTCAAAATCTGGGGCCTCCTACCGAGACAAAGACAAGGACTCCAAAAGGAAAGAAGATCGACAGGGCGAGAAAATCAAAAAATACCACAACTACACTCCTCTCAAAGCATCCCTGGTCGACGTGTACAAAGAAGTCTGCCATACAGAAAAAATCCCCCCAGCACGACCACTCAAAGGCAAAAGGGGAGGAGGAAACCGGAAGGAATATTGTGAATACCATCGAATTCGAGGGCACTCTACCAATGAGTGCTTCGACTTGAAAAATATCATAGAAAAATTGGTAAGAGAAGGAAAATTAGATCGATTTCTGGCCACCCGGGATGAGGACCAAAGAAAAAGACGGAGAGACGAAGATGATGGACGAGCTGAACGGTCACCTCGGACACCAGAAAGACACGTCCACATGATACACGGCGGATTCGCAGGAGGTGGGATCTCCAAATCGTCCCGAAAGAGATATCTCAAAGAAGTATATCATGTCGAGGGAAAGGAGGAAGCACCCGACATCCCGGCGATAACATTCACTAAAGAGGACGCATCCGGCATCATCTTGGGACACGACGATCCCATGGTCATCACTATTATATTAGCAAATGCCAATCTACACCGTACACTAGTAGACCAAGGGAGTTCTGCCGACATCTTATTCAAAACAGCCTTCGACAAACTCGGCTTAGACGAAAAGGAGCTTAGAGCATACCCAAACAATCTATTTGGACTAGGAGACACTCCGATACAACCGCTGGGATATGTATCGCTACACACTACTTTTGGAAAAGGGAACCAATCCAGGACCCTCAAAATAGACTACATTGTGGTCAACGTAAGCTCAGCCTACAATGCTCTCATAGGTCGGACAACACTCAATCAACTCGGCGCAATAGTCTCAACTCCGCATCTATGCATGAAATTCCCAACTACAGAGGGGATAGCCACGATAAAAGCAGATCAAAAGATGGCACGTCGCTGTTATAACGAGAGCTTAAACCTCAAAGGCAGAGGAGAAGAGTTTCATACAATTAAGCTTGGCGGAGCTCAGCGTCGAGAAGAACTCCGTCCGCACCTAGAAGGTGAGATAGAGAAGGTTCAGATTGGAGACACCTCGGACAAAACGACTAATATCGGCACGGTCCTAAGAGGAAACTCAAAAGAATTATTGATACAATTCTTACGAGAGAATGCCGACCTCTTCGCATGGAAAGCCGCAGACATGCCAGGCATAGACCCTAGGCTAATGTGCCACAAGTTGGCGGTCTATCCAGGATCTCGGCCGGTGCAACAGAACAATCCCAAGCTGTGGAAGAACAAGTACAAACGTTGCTAGAGGCAGGATTCATAAGAGAAGTCAATTACCCACTATGGCTAGCCAACATCGTCTTGGTGAAAAAATCAAACGGGAAGTGGCGCATGTGCACCGATTACACCGATCTCAACAAAGCCTGCCCAAAAGATCCATACCCACTCCCAAGTATTGACGCTCTGGTAGATGCTTCCTCCGGATATAGATACCTCTCATTTATGGACGCTTATTCGGGATACAACCAAATCCCCATGTATCCACCAGATCAAGAAAAAACCTCGTTCTTAACACCAAAGGCGAACTACTGCTACATCGTGATGCCTTTCGGTCTCAAGAACGCGGGAGCTACTTATCAAAGGTTAATGAATAAAGTCTTCTCAGATCACATCGGAAAAATCATGGAAGTCTATGTGGACGACATGTTGATAAAAACACAAAGCGAAGATACATTATTGTCCGACCTGGCTCAAGTGTTTGACACTATAAGGAAACATAACATAAAACTCAACCCCGCAAAATGTACCTTCGCAGTTGAAGCAGGCAAGTTCTTGGGTTTTATGCTCACACAAAGGGGAATTGAAGCAAATCCAGACAAATGTCAAGCTATACTCAACATGAAGAGCCCAACCTATGTCAAAGAAGTACAACAACTCAACGGGAGATTGGCCGCCCTATCCCGATTCTTAGCAGGAGCTGCGATAAGATCTCTCCCCTTCTATGCTACTTTAAGAAAGGGAAAACAGTTCGAATGGATGACAGAATATGAGCAAGCTTTCCGAGAATTCAAGGAGTTCTTAGGACGGCCACCTATCCTATCTCGACCAAGGGAAGGAGAACCACTCATATTATATCTCGCAGTAGGAAGCCGAGCGATAGCCTCATCACTAGTCAGAGAAGACAAAAATGGGCAACAACCGGTCTACTTCATTAGCAAAGCACTACAGGGATCCGAGCTGAACTACCAGAAAATAGAAAAATTTGCCTATACTCTCATCCTAACATCTCAACGGCTCTGCCCGTACTTCCAGGCTCACACCATTAAGGTTAGAACTAACCAGCCCATAAAAGGAATATTGCAGAAAACAGATTTGGCAGGAAGAATTCTACAATGGGCAGTCGAGTTGTCAGAATTCGACCTCCAATATGAAGCTCAGACGGCCATCAAATCACAGTATCTGGCCGACTTCATCGTCGAATTCACAGATACCCCGGAAACTCCCACAATCTCTACGTGCACGGTTCCTCAAATAAAACTGGAAGCGGCACAGGCGTGATAATAGAAAGCAACCAAGGAACCCAAGTCGAGCTCTCCCTCAAGTTCGGGTTCCCGGCCTCCAATAACCAAGCGGAATACGAAGCATTATTAGCTGGTTTGAAGCTGGCTAAAGAGGTCGGAGCTCAAAATATCAACATTTACAGCGATTCACAAGTGGTCACATCACAAATAACAGGGAGCTACCAAGCCAAAGACCCCACCATGAAAAAATATTTGGAAAAAACCAAGGAACTACTCGGACAAGTCGGGGAATATAGGATATGTCACATACCCCGCAAACAAAATGCCCGAGCTGATGCACTCTCAAAACTAGCCAGCACCAAACCAGGGGGCAACAATAGAAGCCTCATCCAGGAAATATTGCAAAACCCGTCAATCTCGGAAGAGGAAAAAGTCCTGGCCATAACAAGCCAGGACCAAGGATGGATGACCCCCATAATCAGCTACCTCAAAGAAGGAACACTCCCCGCAGAAGAAAAGGAGGCAAAGAGGTTAAAAAGGGAGGCATAGTACTACACCATCATAAACAACATCCTATACAAAAGAGGAATCTCAACACCTTTACTAAAATGCGTGCCAACCTCCAACACCAGGGAAGTGCTAGAAGAAATACACGGCGGCATTTGTGGCAATCATCTCGGAGCACGAGCTCTCGCCAAAAAAGTACTCCAGGCGGGATTTTATTGGCCAACTCTACAGAAAGAAGCCACAGAATTTGTAAAGACATGTTCACCATGTCAAAAACATGCCAACTTCCACATCGCCCCGCCAGAAGAGCTCATCAGCGTGACTTCGCCTTGGCCGTTTGCAAAATGGGGACTCGATCTTCTCGGCCCCTTCCCACAGGGATCAGGACAAGTTAAATTCCTCATAGTAGGAGTAGATTACTTTACAAAGTGGATCGAGGCAGAGCCCCTAGCCAATGCCACCGCTCAAAGAAGCCGGAAATTCTTATATCGAAATATTATCACAAGGTTCGGAGTTCCATATTCAATAACCACAGACAATGGCACCCAATTCACAGATGCAGGCTTCAGAAAACTAGTAGCCGACTTGAATATAAAGCACCAGTACACCTCCGTCGAACATCCACAAGCCAATGGGCAAGCCGAAGCTGCTAACAAAGTCATATTGACCGGATTAAAACGGAGATTACAAGATGCAAAGGGAGCCTGGGTAGAAGAGCTCCCACAGGTCCTGTGGGCATATCGAACAACGCCACATTCCACCACGAAGGAATCCCCTTTCCGATTAGCATACGGAACAGAGGCGATGATTTCAATAGAGATTGAGGAAGGGTCGCCCAGAGTAGTTCACTACAATGAGGAAGCAAACTTCTAACTTCAGAAAGAAGAGCTCGACTTGTTACCAGAAATCCAAGAAAGAGCTCGGATCAGGGAAGAAGCTCTAAAACGCCGAATGGCTTCCAGATATAATTAAAAGGTAGTACCGAGAAGTTTCATAGAAAATGATCTCATCCTAATCCGAAATGATATCGGAACAACTCGACCAGGAGAAGGAAAACTGGCAGCAAATTGGAAAGGACCCTACCGAGTTATAGAAATACTTGGAAAGGGCTACTACAGACTGTCTGAACTTGATGGGCGAGAGCTTCCCAGGTCATGGCACGCCTGCAACCTAAGAAGGTACTACAGTTAGAAGAGATAAAAGATCTCATCATTGGATGCACTCTTTTTCCTGAAAAGGTTTTTTAATGAGGCATCAAGTTGAGACTCATACAATCCCATATGTATATATTTGCACTTTTCTTTAAATAAAATGCATTTTACGATATTCTACAAAGATTTCAAGACGCATTAATCTGAAGCATTCATCGTCCGATTATAAAGCAACAGATCGGCAAAAAGTGAAAGACAATTTTACTGCACGATCATGATAAAGACAAATCATCCGATAAAGGTGAAAACGCGATTCACCCAAAGGACGATCTAGATATGCCAACCACTTTCTACAAATCGGCAAAGATGAACACAGAATAATGTAAGAAGTTATCGAAAGTGATCTAAAAAAGAAGCTGACGAGGTCTTACGGATCGCTAAAATAATAACTTATAGACTGGTCGAACACTAAGAAGTCGAACCAAGTCAAACCAAGTTATAAGTAAACCCTGGAAAGAGGTCTGGCCAACCCTATTAAAGAGGATTACTTTAACTTAGAAGGGCCTGACACAACAAAGTCGGCCCAAAACAAAAAGTTATAAAAGTAATCCCTGAAAGAGACCTGACAAAGGTCCAAGAGAGAGGATTACAAAAAATAACTTAAAGGAGACCGATACAACCAAGTCGGACTCCTACTACTGAAAGTAATCCCTGAAAGAGACCTAACAAAAGGTCCAAGAAAGAGGATTACGAAAATAACCTGGAAAGAGGTCGACCTAACAAAGTCGATCTCCTACAAACAAGTTATAAAAGTAATCCCTGAAAGAGACCTGACAAAGGTCCAAGAAAGAGGATTACAAAAAATAACTTAAAGGAGACCGATACAACCAAATCGGACTCCTACTACTGAAAGTAATCCCTGAAAGAGACCTAACAAATGTCCAAGAAAGAGGATTACAAAAAATAACTTAAAAGAGACCGATACAACCAAGTCGGACCCCTACAACTACAGAGATTCAAGCTACAAAACAAAAACCCAAGGAGGTCGGGCTGCAAGATGTCAGCATTGGCAGAAGGAAGCCCAGCCAAAAAACCTGTTCTTTACAGAGTCATAAGGCCTCGAAAGGCCACCAACACTTACTATCCAAAAGACGGCAAGCTAATTGTTTGTTTTTCAAAATAAAAAAGTTGCTAGAAAAGCAACCAAGAAATGTCAGCAATCAAATAAAAAGTTTCCAAACGCCCACAAGCCGGGCCAACTACTTTAAAGAAAAAGATCAACAAGCATCAGAAGCCTTCTCGGCAGCATCAGGAGCCTTCTTGACAGTACCATCCTCATCAGAACAAGGAGAGGGGGGGGGCGAGTCTGAATCGGCACCGCATCTACAGTACCATCCTCCCGGTTCAGGATCTGGCAATCCAACTCGGGTCCAACTGGAGGAGCGGAAGAAGTCGGCACCTTGGTAGAAAACACAGGGGGAGGAACCACCTCATCGTCATCACCCTCATCATCAGGGACAATCTTGCCATCCCTGACAACATTATCCAAGCTAAAGAGGGTAAGATCGGCCTCGGGAGCAATGATTCGAACTTGTTCTCTCAAGTTCTCATAAGCAGCAGTCACGCTGCCAACGAGATGACCTTGGAGCTCAGCATAGTCTTCCCGGGCATTGTCAAGCTCCTCTCTTAGGCGCCTCCCCTCCCTATAGGATGTAACATAGCTATCCTTATGCATCATGGTTGCGTCTTCAGCCAACCTCAAAGAAGCAGCCAACGCTTCAGAACTCGCCTTCTTGTTCTCCAAGTCTTTTTCCAGCTTAGCCACCTTCACCTTAAGCTCCGCCTTCAGTCCCTTCATACGGTCGAATTCTTGTTTCGCCTCTTCCATAAACGCCTTGGTAGCATGGAAAGGGAGATTCTGAGCAATCCGATATATGGCGGCTGACATATACGCCATCTTAATATGATTTCGAGCCATAAATTCCAAGTGATGAAGGATGGACACATCGTCCATGGAAAGAGCACCGTAGGGACCGATTTGTTGATCCACGAATTCAATAGCATTAAAATCAGGAGCATCGAGGTCAAAAGGCTCAACAGTCTTTTGTTTTTTATTGGGAGGAGCAACAGAAGGGGCAGCAGAGGTGATGTGAGGATCTGCCAAACGAACTCGGGGAGTAGGAATCACCTTCTTCACCCCGGCAGAACTCTGCACCGATGGCTTCTCGCGCACTTAGGAAGATCCCTCCCCAGCCGCCTGGGCGGCAGTATTTCTGGCAGCAGTCGCCCTCTGTGCCCTCTTATAAGCTTTCATGGATTCATTATTCTTCATTGCCTCTGCAAACAAAATAGAAAACTCAGCTACAAGTCGGACAAGTCAGAAAAGACAGCTACAAGCAACATAAACAAAATCATAAAAGAAACACAAGATACCCAGTTCAGATTGAAGAAGAGAAGGATTGGTTAGGAATTTCTTTGTGTCAAGATGGGGAGGTTGACCCCAGCGTTCTTCCAAGATAGTTACAAAGGCCCGCTCAGCCGCATCCAACATCTCCCACGAATACCGGGAGACCCTCACATCTTTTTGCCATTCCAAGGGAAAGGCAGGTTCGTCATTTTCATCCAGAAAAAAGGGCCGAGCTCCTTCAACAGCTCGGACCTTGAAAAAGTAGTTCTTAAAGTCACGGAACGACTCGTCAAACATGGAAAAAAGTTTCTTTCCTTGGGTAGAACGAAAGGAGACCCAAGCTGACTTCTTTTTTACCACACCGGGCTTAGTCAAAACAAACAAATAGAAAAAGAGAGATTGGGAAGTAGGAATACCAAAACCGTCGCACAGCAACTGGAAAATTTTTATAAAACCCCAGGAGTTGGGGTGAAGTTGAGAAGGGGCAACATTACAAGACCATAACAAGTCGGTTTCAAATTGAGTAAAAGGAAGAGTAATACCCAGTTGACCAAAGAAAAAATCGTAAGCATAAAAGAAGGGGCGATTGTCAACAACTCGAGTCGAGAAGCAGACCCTCTCGTCAGAAGAAGGAGGAACAAGCTCATAGTTCTTCTCATCACCAGAATTACTACAGACACTATGAAACTGCCTAAGCTGAGCACAAAACTCAGAATCAACCAGCGAGACACACATGAGAACCATGGAGTCTACCCAATCAGCCATACCCGCCGGGACCTGGGAAGGCATCTCTACGACGTTATTTCGAGAAGACATGAGGTCAACTAAAATCCTACAAAAAGAAAAGAAGAATGGATTACTCAAAAACATCTCGACGGGCGGACAGACAACAAAGGGAAAACCCCAAGACTCGAAGACAAAGGTCTTGGGGCGTCCCTTGGAGGCAGTAAACAAGCAAGGTTTTTCAAGTTATTTCTACGGCCTACATCCCGGCACTCATCAAAATAAAATCCAGAAAGAAAACAAAAGAAAGCAAAAGGTCCACCCGCATACAGTTTATCAGAAGAAAGCACTATTTCTACAGTTTATCAGAAATGGCCAAGCGGAAAAGCGCAAACTTTTTCGAAATCATCAAAGACACAGCCTTTTTTACAGAATCAAACAAATCATCATCAAATGCACAAACGAGAAATAACATGCAGAAGCCCTAAAGCACATTAAAGCAATAGGAAAGGTGAAAAAGATTCATACAAAAGGATGAAAAAACTTCAGAGCATGCATTACGACAGTAACCAGGCACAGTAAAAGCAGAAAGACCCAAACTTCCCTCAAGGCAAAATCGTAACTTAATCACCAAAAGGCCAAAGCAGCGAAAGAGAAAGAAAGTACGAATGGAACTCACCTGGAGAAGAGAAAAGCTTCAAAGAAGGAGATGAAAAAATGAAAGTTGTCCCGAGAATTGCCAAGCGACGTCGCAACGTAGGAAAGGAAGAAACGTAGGCGAAAAATAGAGAACAAGAAAAACGGAGGAAAATGATGAAGAAGTTACGGAAAAGCAAAGAAGAGAAACCGTTTCTGATTTTTCAAAAATCAAAATAAAGAGCCAAAAGAAAAAACGGGGCAATTAATGCTAATTAATTAGGGTATTAAACCCTCGCACGTTCCCTAGGACAAAGCGCTAATACAAAAGCGCGCGCTTTTAGAGAAAAACTTTCTGCATTCAAAAGATTCTACAAAAGGAAGAAATCGACAAAATGCTTGAGTTCGGCTTCATCAGAGAAGGACCGAAGTCAAAGACTCGACCTCAACAAAAGACCAAGCTCAAGCAGGGGCACTGTTCATACCCTGGGTCGAGTTACCCGACCTGGGATGATTGGCGACAAAGCGACCGACCTCTTCAGGTCAGGCTAGTCGACCTCTTCTCAAAGAGGTCGGCCAAATCGATAGGAGAGCCCAATAAAGGTCCCAAATAGAGGAACACGACCCAAATCCACAGGCCATCTGAGCCTATATAGATAAGGGCGGTTCCCTTGAAGATAAGCTGACCTCAACTCAAAGATAACGATAAGATAAGATAACTAACTTATCTTATCTAGAAAGGTCAGCTCACCCTACTATAAATACACTAGAGCACCCAGGTATAACTCATACTCTAATTTACATAAAACCTGTTTAATACCCATGCTAACTTAAGTATCGGAGTCTCTTGCAGGTACCCCCCACCCTCCGGTGGCCAAGGATCAGCAGTACAGCAAGTCCAATAAGTCGGACACCACAACTCCGGCCGCCATCAGCCAGCTGGACACGTCATCTCCGACCAAAACCGAAGATCTCATCCGAGATCGACCTCCAGTTTCAGGTAACCCTCGGAACAACAAGAAATAAAGGAGATAACCAGTGAGAAGCGACGCGCACACATGGCTCACGCGTGCCCGCGAAACGGAGAAAATCACAGCGACGCGTGCGCGTGCCTGAAGCGTATGCGTAGAAGCGAATCTGCACAACGACGCGAGCGCGTGCCTGACACGAACGTGTGGAAAGGAAATTCGGCCAGCGACGTGCACGTGTGACCGACGCGTATGCATGACATGCGCGAACTACAGAAAATTCAGAAAACGCTAGGGGCAATTTCGGGCCGTGTTTTGACCCAGTTTTCAGCCCAGAAACATAGATTAGAGCCAGGGAACATGCAGAGACTCAGGAGACATTTAGACATTCTCATCACACATAGTTTTAGTTTAGTTTTGGAATCTTAGAGAGAATACTACTCCTTCCTCTAGGTTTCCTTTGCATTCATAGTTTAGAGTTTCATGCTTTCACTTTTGGATACTGAAAAGACTCATTATCTCCGTGGAAGTTTCATTGTTCTAGTTTGTTTTCTTACTCTTCTACCTTTTATTGCCATTGACCCTATTTGGGTAAGTATGTTGCATTTTGGGATTTATTAATATAAGAACCTATTTTATTTTTAATTGCTCTTTAATTATTGTTTATCATGTCTTCCTTATATTCCCTTTTTAATTTTGTGAAGTTTACAATCATGATAATGGAGTAGTTCCCCAACTTGATTGGGAGTTGATTAAAATGAGAATCTTGAGTTGGAATACTCAAGTGTTAATCCTCGCTCATAGTTGATGACTGACAACTCTAATCTCTAACTTTAATCCTTCCTAAGGAGAGGATTAGGATCTGAGGATATAGCTTGTTAGTTAGTTACTTGACTTTCCCGGTCAAGGCTTTTAATTGAATTAAATAAATTCTCTAGTTAATTTCCACTGCTTAATTTTATAATCATTTATTTTCCTGTTTCTCAAACTCGAAATTTATGGGAAAATCTATAACCAATAAGCTACACTCTTTTGTTAACTCGCTGGGAGACGATCTGGGATTCATACTCCCAGTATTTTTAATTCTAATTTTGTGACAACCCTTTTAAATTGATAAGCGGATTTTAGCTGGTTAAGAACTGTACTTGCAACGCATTTCTTTTATTAATTTCTTAACTGGTCAATTTCCGCACCCCATCAATTTTTGGCGCCGTTGCCAAGGAGTTGCAATAGTGTGCTAATTTATTGGTTGGATTTTATTTACTTGCATTTTATTTTATTTTGTTTTATTACCATGAGCTGTACGTTTCTTTCATTGAATGACGCGTTCACTGCCTGATCCGAGCTTAGCCACTTTTGATCCTGCAATTGAAAGAACTCTTTAACGTATTAGGCGAGCTCGACGTCGGTTAGCCTCTGAGGGTGGTGAAGTGGTTATTGCCAATTCACCAGTCTTATCTGAGAGCGAATCTGAACTGCCATTTGAGGAGGAAACAAGCTCCTCTACTACTGATTTAGTTGATTCACGTGTAGGTAACATGGCAGCACCAAGGAGGATTACCCTCTAGGAGGCAGGAGCCTCAGATTTTACCCTGCAAGCGTATCAAGCGCGTCACCCGGATTTGGCTGCAGATTTTGAACTGAAGACGTCGCTAATCAACTTGATACCCAAGTTTCATGGCTTACCTACTCAGGAGCCCATAAAGCACCTCAAGGATTTTCAGACAGCCTGTTCTACTGTTAGGCGTCATGGTGCAGATGAGACTACTATTCTGCTAATCACCTTCCCGTTTTTTCTTGAGGGAAAGGCGAGGGAGTGGTATTACACTCAATCGGAGGTAGTAGTTACCAATTGGGACATGCTCAAGAGGGAGTTCCTGGACAAATACTTTCCAGCTGAAGTTACAGACAGACTGCGAAAGGAGATCTCCTGCATTATCCATGGAGAATTAGAGACCCTCTACGAATACTGGGAACATTTAAGGAACCTCTTAGACTCATGTCCCCACCACAAAATTGATGAGATGGTGTTGATTAGTTACTTTACACAAGGTATGAAGCCTCAAGATAAAACTACATTAGATGCTGCAAGTAATGGCTCTCTGAAGAAGTACAAGACGGCGACAGAAGCGTAGCAGCTGATCGCTGATCTAGCTGAATCTACCCGAAACACTAGATATAGGACCAACAATCCTAAGACTGTTGCGGAGGTGTCCTCTAGTGGTGAGACTGCTGCTTTCACTAAAGCTCAGGGAGAGGTGACCAATCTACTGAAGCAGATAAATTTGAATTAATAACAATCTCAACCTCTCTCACCCCAACATAGTCAACAACTGGTTCCTCAGAGGGTATGCGGGATATGTGCTGATTATAGTCATTATACTGATGAGTGTCCACAGCTCCAACAAGAGGACATCACCTTGGCAGCTACTCACAATTTCTATGACCGCCCAAATCAAGGCTCCTATCAATAAGGCGGCAACTACAACCAAGGTGGGAACTATAACCAAAGTTGGCAAGACAACTCCAACCATGGTTGGAGAGATAATTCCAACCATGGCTGGAGGGACAAATATAACAAAGGAGGCAGAGACAACCAGGGAAATCAAAGGTAGAATAATAACAACAACAGACAGCAGAACCAGAACCAGCCTTACAGAGCGCCTCACCTAAGGCAATTCCAAGCACCTCAGAACAACCAACAACAGGCCCCTCAAATCACTTACCCCTCCTCTTCTAATGATGAGTTGCTTCAGTCCCTTGCACAAGGACAAAAGACCATGGAAAGTACACTTAACGGTCTAACTTCAGCTATACAAGCTCTCGTCTCCCAGATGGGATCATCGAATACTTCTAACACTCAACCTGCAAGCTCCAGTGGAATTTCCTCTCAACCCTTACCCAATCCCAAGGGTGGCATCAATGCCATCACTTTGAGGTCCAGAACCACACATGAAGAGAGAAATCTGGAGGAGCCAAGCCCACAGGATATTGAAGAAGAAGATGAAGACATGGTTGAAGTGAAGGATGTTGAAGAGGAAGATGAAGTGCAAGACATGGTTGAAGAAGAAGTAGCTCAACCAAGGAGTGGAGAACCCAAGCAAGCTGAAACTGTATGAGACGCCATTCCTATCCCATTTCCACACCTTGCAAGGAAGTCCAAGAAACAGATGGAACATGATCCTAAAATGGTAGAAATCTTCAAAAAGGTTGAGGTAACTGTTCCCCTTTTTGATGTTATTCAACAAGTACCTAAATATGCGAAATTTCTAAAGGATCTGTGAATACATAAGGATAAGATTAATGAACTAGAAACTATTCCTTTAGGTAGTTCCATATCTGCTTTATTGGGGGATATACCTGAAAAATGTAGTGACCCAGGACCATGCATGGTTAACTGTACCATTGGGGGTGTAATATTTTTTGACTGCATGTGTGATTTAGGAGTGTGTGTTAGTATTATGCCTTTGTCCATATATGATGCTTTGAGGCTCCCTCCTTTAAAAAGGTCAGCAGCTCGTTTTGTGTTAGCAGATAAGAGCATTATTACAGTGGTTGGAATTCCTGAGAATGTGCTGGTGAGCATTAAAGGGCTCACATTTTCCATTGACTTTTATATCCTGGAGATGCCCCAAAATGACTCAGGGAATCCGTCATCCATCCGGCTTAGAAGACCATTCCTGAAGACTTCAAAGTTCAAGCTGGATGCCTTTTTAGGAACCTATTCTTTTGAGATAGATGACCGAGCAGTAAGCTTCAATCAGAATGAAGCTATGAAGCATCCCCTGGAAGATCACTGCATCTTCCAGTGCGACATCATTGATGAGACTGTAGCTGCAGTCCATCAAGAAGAATTAGAAGATGTAACAACCCTGATTTTTGAGTACGTGAGATCTTTTCTGAAAATACGGATTTCTCCAGAAGATCAGTAAGGGGAGAACCTCTGTTATATCATCAAGCATTTCAATCCTCATTGTCATTATGACATGTTTAAGCTAGGACCTCTTTTGAGGCAAGCTCGATAAAACAGTCACGAAGAACCTAGTTTTTGAACCGTATCGGTTAGGAATTTTGATTCAGTTTTTTTGTAAATAGTCTCCGTTTGACAAACCGGACTCGATTTATGAGATAAGAGAGATAATAGGATGATATTATAATTAAATTAGTATTAGAAGCTTCACGAATGATATTATAAAGTTACCTGGTCAGTTTTAGTTAAAAATAGAAAATCGGTTTAACCGGGTTCACAATTTACTGGTGCAGCTTAGCACCAGCACTCTTTGATGACTTTAGCAATGCTAATGCCTCATCATACATGTTCTATTCTCATATTAAATGTGTTACTAGTGTCATTTATGCTAGTAGCTCAGAAAAGAAATTTTAGAGATGTTTTTACAAGTGTTCCGATACATCTAGTTTTAGTAGTTATACACCTGAGATATTTTAATATTATTTTAACCCACCTCCAAGCCAACCAATCACAACTCACCCTACACCCCCAAGACACTCTAAGTCTGTCTCATTTCCTCATTTTGGACGAAAATAACAAGAGAGAAAAGAGAAAAACTTTCATGAACACTTAATCTTCAAAGCTTGATTTCTTCTAAACTAAAACTCAAATCAAAACTCTGATTTCACCAAAATGATCCTCTCTTCTTTCTCTACATAACCATATAACATATCAAGGCTGGAAATAAGGTGAGATGGCTGTCTCCCTCCATCTTCAATTCGGTTTCAAGGAAACATGCTTAAACATGTGTTTTCTTGATGTTCTTCCTTAGGAATCATGCTTAACTTGACTTGAGGGCCAAGAAATGTTAATTTCTAGCAAGTCTAAGGTGAGATATCTCTTCCTAACGTGCTGAGAGAGATTTGGTCAGTTGAGAGTTTGTGGATTTAAAGTTGTTCTTGATGTGATTTTGGAGGAAAAAGTGCTTAAGGACCACCTGAAAGTCTAACTGAATTAGGAGCAGCAAAACCAGGTAGGGTGTCATGAAATTAATCTTGATTATTTTTGTTTGAGTTGTGTGAATGTTGTATGATTTGGCTGTGCTAAAAATTGGTTGCATATATGATTGATTCTTGGTGAAAATTTGGTGAAATTTTGATGAAATTTGATGAAATTCAAGTTATGAATGTGTGTTCTTGTGGCTGCTGGAAAAACGAAACCCTAGGCTTAAATTGAGGTTCAATTTATGTTTAAATCATGTAGAAAATATGGGTTTTAGTGGCTGCTGATTTCTTATGAATTATGGTATAAAATCGGTTGCGGAAAAGACTGAAAAATGGGTAAAAACAGAGAAAGAATCTGAAGAATTTATGAAGAACATGAAGAACACTTTGAGTGTAATGAAGAACAATGAATAATAGGCTTTAGATCCTTAAAAGGGCAAGGAAGTAAAAATTTTGGTGTTTAAGGGGTTATTTGGTAATTTCTGAAAGTTAGGGTGGTTAAAGTAGAAATATTAAAAGTTACGGGTGGTAAAAAGTAAATTTTAAAGGTTAAAAGGTAAAGGTAAGGTAAATTTTGAAAATTTAATGATAAAATAATAAATAATAATAAAATATTAAATAATAATATTTAATTAAAAACAATATTTTAATAAAAATAATAAAATAATGCAGGAAAGGTAGTTTTTTGTAAAAGATTTAGAAAGACAACTTTAAGTGCAGAATCTCATAATTACCTTCATAAAACACTTAGGGAGTGGTAAGAACATATTAGTGAGGCAATGATAAAGGAAAGATAAAAAGTTGAAGAAAAGATAAGAACCAAAGAAAATTCTGTAGTTTTAATGACAGAAAAACAGACAGAGATTAGTGAACGAACTAGGGCAACATAGTTAGTTCTTGAGTTGCGACTAGGGTTAGCTATCATATGAAAAGTTAAATTGTTTCGGTATAGACTTAATGAACCTATACTTGGGACAGGCTAACTATTCATACCGAAATTTACATAAGCTTTAAATACATATATTAAGCAGAGAAATCAAAGCAGAGTAACCAGGGCAAAGTAAAAAGACAAAGAGAAAAGAGTAATCTGATAAAGAGAAATGGTTTGAGTTAAGATGTTGTAAAAGTAAAAGCTGTAGAGTTTGTATAGCATAATTGAACAGAGAAAGAAAGAGGTACTGCATAAGAATGTGAAAGTGATGATGAATAATGAGAATGTTAATGAATGATGATAATGAGAATGATTATGTAAGAATCTACTGTAGAGAGGCAGTCAGATAGATGGTGGTACGACCACTGAGAATGCTTTCCTTGGATACCTTGCTATAATGCTTTGTTGTAAGACAGAGGTTGCTTACAGTGAGTGTGTTGTTGCTCCTGTAAGACAGAAGTTGCTTAGAGTGAGTGTGTTGTGCTCCTGTAAAACAGATGTTGCTTACAGTGAGTGTGTTGGGCGTATATTGGCTAATAAGTGCTGCCCTGCAAGACAAAGGTTGCTTGCAGTGGGTATTTCCAATAGGAAAGCCTTATCCAGACAGAGGTTGCTGGGTAATGTCGGGAGCGGGTTAGTAACCGACAGATGAGCTCATTACCTACACTAGGGCTAGACATGCATCATATTTAGTTGCGCATTTCCTCTGTTATGATTGTTGTTTGAATCTATACTTTTTTTGTTTGTACTCTATTCACTGTGTCTGTGTTTGGTTTTCTTGTATTCTTTTGTTTGTGTTTTGCTTTCGATTTTCTCTATTTTCTCTATTTATCTATTTCTTCTGTTTACTGCTTCTCTATATTCTACTATTCGTCTGCAAAACAACATATAATTAATGAATGTAACTAATAACCCTGGCCCTACTAAGAACTCCCCAGTTCTTACCCCTTCTCTCTCCCTTCCCCCTTCAGATGGAAACATGAGTACTCTTCCATAATTCACTGACGACCGTTCGCAAAGAGGATTCCGCTCTAGGTAGTCTTCTGAGTCTAGGGTGAATCTCGTTCTCTGTTTATATGTATATACTGTGAGACCAGCCAATGTCTGCACCCTGTTTGTACGTGAACCTTAACCTAAGTCCTGTGTACGAGACTCTTGCTATGTGGCTACTAGATGAGGTACCAGAAAGACGTCATATGGCAATGACTGATCGTGCAGAGGAGTAGTAGATGGTGCTCCACCTTTTGATGATGTTCCACTTGACTTGAGTTTTGAAGACCTAGAGCGTACTTTTCCTCGCTTTAGTAGTTTAGAAGGACTAAATGAGTATAGTGTCTAGGCTAGCCTGGGTGCCAGCTTAGGGACTTCTTGAACAGGTCAGGACCTGGGATGTTGTATGTATATATATGTATATAGTTATTATCTAGCTATATCTAGGGGTGTTCTAACTAAAGATCTTTACTCTAATAAAGGCTGGATAACTGAATGTTATTAACTGTTGAGATGTATATAAGTGTGGTTGTTTATAACTGTTTTATCTATTATTATTTGTGAATTGATTATGAATCATTCAGTTTACTTACCAAAATGATTTTTAAAAAAAAGTACCTCACAAAATAACTACGTTTTTAACAACAAATTAGGCTCATATAATAAATAATAGATAATAATTAGGAAGACAAGTTGGTAGCGCTCAGTTTCTAGTATGATCATGACGTACCAGAAATTGGGTCGTTACAGAAGAGATGCACATGGAGCAAGGTCCAAGTGTGGGGAAACCCTCTGAACACAATGAGGACAACTTGCCACTATCACTAGCTCCTGAAGACCCAATGCCCACTCAGGAGCAGAAATTGGAGTTGAAGCCACTTCCATCCCACCTCAAGTATGCTTACCTTGAGGATGATCAGAAGCTCCCAGTCATCATTGCAAGAGAACTCACTTCCCAACAAGAGGAGCAGTTGCTTAGTGTGCAAAGAAGACACAAGAAGGCAATTGGGTGGAGCTTGGCAGATATAGTAGACATCAACCCTCAAGTTTGTGAGCACAGAATATTTCTAGAAGAGAGAGCAAGGCTTGTCTGTCAACCCCAAAGAAGACTGAATCCCACTATCTTAGAGGTTGTCAAGAAGGAAGTGACCGGATTACTTGAGGCAGATATCATCTACCCCATCTCAGACAGTGAATGGGTAAGCCCAGTACAAGTGGTGCCCAAGAAGTCTGGAGTCACTACAGTGAAGAGTGAGCAAGGAGAGTTCGTAGCAACCAGAGTACAGAATGCTTGGAGAGTTTGCATTGACTATAGGCGTCTCAACCAAGCCACTCGCAAGGATCATTACCCCTTGCCATTCATTGATCAGATGCTTGATCCCCTTTCAGGTAAATCCCATTATTGCTTTTTAGATGGTTATACAGTATATTTTCAAATTCATATAGCTCCTGAAGATCAGGAGAAGACCACTTTTACATGTCCCTTTGGGACTTATGCTTACAAGAGAATGCCCTTTGGCTTGTGCAATGCACCAGCTACTTTCCAAAGGTGCATGATGAGTCTTTTCTCTGATCTTATTGAGAATTGTATGGAGGTTTTTATGGATGATTTTAGCATATATGGTGATCCCTTTAGCCTTTGCTTGTACAGTTTATCTAGAGTATTAGACATGTGTGTTAGTTCAAACCTTGTTTTAAAATTTGAAAAGTGTCATTTTATGGTCAAACAAGGTATTGTACTAGGACATGTTGTCTCTAATACTGGTATCTCTATAGATCCAGCAAAGGTAAATGTCATTTCTAGTCTACCTTACCCCTCCTCCGTGAGGGAAGTTTGTTCGTTCCTTGGCCATGCAGGTTTCTACCGGCGATTCATCAAGGACTTCAGTAAGGTAGCACTGCCCTTATCCAAACTTCTGCAGAAGGATGTAGAATTTGAGCTAAGTGAGGACTGCATAGAGGCGTTCGATAAGCTGAAGATCGCCTTGACTCAAGCTTCAATTGTGAGAGGACTAGACTGGAGCCAGCCCTTTGAGATTATATGTGATGCCTCCAACCATGCTATAGGAGCGGCACTGGCCCAGCACGCAGGTAAGGATCCTTTCGTAATTGCTTATGCTTCCAAGATATTAGATGCTGCTCAGTCTAATTACACAACCACTGAAAAAGAGCTTTTTGCTATTATTTTTGCTCTAGATAAATTCTGAGCTTATTTACTTGGTATTAAGGTGGTAGTGTACTCAGACCATGCAGCTCTAAAGTATTTATTAGCCAAAAAAGAGTCCAAACCAAGGCTAATACGATGGATATTGCTGCTACAAGAATTTGATTTAGAAATTAAGGATAGGAGTGGTTCTCAGAATTTAGTGGCGGATCACTTGAGTCGCCTTAAGCACATTAGAGATGACTCCACTCCTATCAATGATGCTTTTCCTTTTGACAGCTTGCATGCAATATCTGAAGTAGTTCCTTGGTATGCACCTATAGCTAATTATCTAGTCAGCCATACTTTCCCTCCCAATTTTACTAAGCACGAGAGGGACAAGCTGAAAAGCGAGTCCAAATATTATATATGGGATGATCCCTATTTGTGGAGGTATGGTGCTGACCAGATAATTAGGAGATGTGTGCCTCAATCAGAATTCCAGTCCATTTTAGAGGCCTGCCACTCATCTGAAAGTGGTGGACATTTTGGTCCTCAAAGGACAGCTTGAAAAATCCTAGACTGTGGATTCTGGTGGCCCACTCTTTTTAAAGTTGCTACTGTTTTTTGTAAATCTTGTTCCCCATGCCAAAGGTTTGGTAACATATCCAAGAGGGATGAGATGCCCCAACAAATTATGTTGTTCTGTGAGCTTTTTGATGTTTGGGGCATTGACTTCATGGGTCCGTTTCCAAACTCGAGTGGTTTCTCATATATATTGTTAGCTGTAGATTATGTTTCTAAATGGGTGGAAGTGATTCTTACCCGTGCTGATGATGCTAACACTGTTGTCTCTTTTGTTAGAAACCATATTATCTATCGCTTTGGATCAACACGAGCCATCGTGAGCGATCAAGGCACCTATTTCTGTAACAGGAGACTAACCGCTCTATTGAAGAAGCATGACGTTATTCACAAGGTAGCCACAGCCTACCACCCGCAGACTAATGGACAAGCGGAAGTGTCTAACAGAAAGATAAAGCATATCCTGGAAAAAATAGTCAAACCTCATAGGAAAGACTGGAGTACCAGGCTACAAGATGCGCTTTCGGCGTATCGCACCGCATACAAGACACCTATAGGAATGAGTCTCTTCCGCTTGGTTTATGGAAAAGCATGTCACCTCCCAGTAGATATAAAACACAAAGCATTCTGGGTGGTGAGAGAGATCAACATGGGATTTGAGAAAGCAGGAGCTGAAAGGAAAATGCAGCTACAAGAGTTAGAGAATCTACGCCTAGAAGCATATGATAATTCCAGGCGATACAAAGAGAAGATGAAGGATGTACATGACAAGCACATCAAAAGGAGAGAGTTCAGACCTGGGGAGTTGGTTCTCCTTTACAACTCTAGGTTGAGGCTCATGCCAGGTAAGCTGAGATCCAGATGGGAAGGTCCCTACAGAGTAGAGAAAGCAGAGCCATACGGGGTCTTTCACTTAAGTCATCCTTCAAGCTCCAACTTCATCAAGGTCAATGGACATTGCTTAAAGCTATATCATGGTGAGAAGATGAAGAAAAACAAGGAGCTGGAGATCTTCCTCTTGGAAGATCCACCCACAGCAGAAGACTGAGCTAGTGGACCGTCCAACTTAAGGACGTTAAAGAAAAATGCTAGGTGGGAGACAACCCACCATGGTATATTCTTTTCTTTTCGTTCTTAGTTTTATTTTATTTTCATTCATGTTCATTCATAAATTCTGCATAGTCATCTGCATTCTGCATTTTGCATCCTGTATACTGCATAAAAAAAAAAAACGCACGCGACGCGTAAGCGTCGCTGACGCGTCCGCATCATAGTTGCGTTAGTAAGAAAAGAGAATTGAACAGAAAGTCACGCGAAAGCGTGGTTGGAGGCGTGCCTTAGGCATAAACATGCCCACGTGACCGCGTCGCCGACGCGTCTGCGTCATTTTGAAAATTAGCCTCCCACGCATCCGCGTTACCCACGCGAACGCGTGCCCCTAAAAATCGACGTAAAAGGGGTATATGGCTGTAAGTTATGATGGAGCTGGGCTGGAATGATGCTAGAAGCACCAGCCCTATCACGCGATCGCGTGCCCCACGCGTCCGCATCATTTTCAAAATATGGCCATTCACGCGATTGCGTCACCCACGCGAACGCGTCACCCATGCGAATGCGTCACCCTAAATTTTGGCAAAATGAGTTTGAAATAGAGAGTCGCACGAACGCAAGGCTGCTCTCGCGCCACTAGCACAAATCACGTCACGCGACCGCGTGACCTACGCGTCTGCATCACTTGAAAAACATCGCATATCACGCGACCATGTCACTCACGCGTCCGCGTCACATGGGGCGCACAGATTATCCAGATCAGCCAAATATCATATCTTTTCTTCCCCAAATCCTAATTTTTCTTTTCCCTTCTTATTTCTTTCTTCCCTCTTCTTCCTTCTCTATTCTTTCTCACTTTTTACTTTCTTCTCCCTTATTTTTCACATCCATTCTCAAGGTTCTTTTCTTTCTTTCTTTTTTTTCCATTATTACTTTTATTTATGTTTATGTTTTCTTTTCCTTTTTCTTTTCACTTTCATTATCTATATCTTCTTTTCCTTTCTTTTCTATGTCTTTTTTTTCCTTTAATTGGTGTTAGAAATTTAATTAGATGATTATTTACTTCTATATTTTACTTGTGAACTATTGTGAAATTGTTTGACAATTAATATTACTTCTTAAAGGGTTGCTTGCATGTTCAATTTACTACTTTCAATATCATGTTTACCATGCATGCTATGTGTTTGTGAAAAAGCCCGTATGGCATTGCACACTAATTATTCTATTCTACCACTTTAATGCCTATTTTTCACAAAACCCCTTTTATATTTTATTAATTAAATATAATTGTCAATACAAACAGGTTGTTAGTTTGAAAGAGTTGGTAATCTAACTTGGATATTGAATTCTTAATCTATGCTACTCATGCCTTTGCCGGCATGCCAATCAACATCCTGCATTTAATTGCCATCACATGCACTTGCTATACTTCCATTGATGAACTTTTCACATGTAGTCTAGACCATGTGTTAACGACATCCTTCTTTATCGTGCATTGATTTTCACCCACAATATTCGCTCCCTTGCTCGAACCCTTAGCTTTACATATTAAGATGGCGACTAAGAAAGGTAAAGAGAAAGCTACTCCCAAACCACCAGCAAGGAGAGGATGGCGACTAAGAAAGGTAAAGAGAAAGCTACTCCCAAACCACCAGCAAGGAGAGGAACAAAAAGAGCATTAGTGGCGGAGCCATCTTCAACAGTGGTGAAACCCTCAACAAAACGAATCAAGAGGATCATCAAGGTCGATGAAAAAGAGAAAGCCTTTCCCGCAAAGGACATTGCGCGGTTCACTAACCGCTGCTGTGAGCAGATGTTCCCCCTCATGGCTGAAAGGAATTATAATAATGAGTATCTTTTTATCCTCCTGACCAACATTGCTGAATTTGTCGAGCCCCGCATTGAGTGAAGACAATGGGAATTCCTACGGAGACAGCCACGACAGGTTAATCTTTCATGGGTAGTCGAATTCTACACCAATTTTCACATGCCAACCATGCAGTCTGTCTATGTCCATCAGAAGCACATCCCCATAACTGAAGAGGCCATTCAACGAGATTTAGATCTTTCCCCTGCTCCAGAAGGATTGGACACATTTCAAGAAGCCTCACTCAAGCGCCAGACATACCAATTTGACTGGGACGCCGTTCTCAGAGTTATCGCACAACCTAGCAGCATATGGATCTACGGATACCATCGTTCCCGACCTAAGGGAATCTTGGCTATAGCACTCACCTTGGAGGCTCGAGTATGGGCACAGATCATATCCCATTACATCTTTTCGAGCACTCATGAGTCCTCCTTCACTGCAGACATGGCTGTTCTACTTTGGTGTATCCTTACAGACCAGCACCTCAATTTACCAAGACACATTTGGCATGCTATGGGACACGTACAGATTGCAGGCAACTTACCCTTTCCCGCCTTGTTTTTAGATCTAGTCTCAGCGGCCGGAGTCCCCTACAAAGCTGGGGACACCAAGGCCATGATTCCACGAGATGATCAATATGTCCCTAACGGGAAGTATATCAGACCTCCAACAGCCACTATCAACTGGAGCACAGAACCAGCAGAAGATATCCCTTCTTCTTCCACATCACAAGCACCTTCAACAAACCAACTGCTCCATCAGATACTTGCGAGGCTAGACCGGCTTGACTGGAAAGGAAAGCAAAGAGAGCACCGTAACAAGTGCAGATTTACATACCTCAAGGAGCTACTTGTTGGTAACCACCCACCTAAAGAAGACCCAGACACCCCGGACTCCACTTCATTTACCAGTACAGGGAGCCATAATGGTCCCGATGGTGGAGATGCTGCTACCAGCCCCCTTTGTTCCTGACAGATGGCACCGAGGACGGTGCAAAGCTTTAAGTGTGGGGAGGTCGGTCAGTACCTGACTTCTGGAGGTAATTTCTTTTCCTTAAAACACCAATAAAATAGGATATTTAGTTAATTTTTCTTTTGTTCAGGATAAGATAAATTGCATAGTAATAGATTAATTGCATGCAAGTTCTACTTGATTGAAAAAAAATAAGTTTTTTTTTAAGACCCTATTATTTTTTTTGAAAAATTTCACTAATTTAAATAAAAACTTTTGTGTTAAACTTGTTTAGGAAGATGTATTTGGAACATAGTTAAAAGCTAGAACACACAACCTGTGAGACTTGAGCCTAATAAAATGGTTACACTATTTAACCATAAATTTTTATTCTTGTGTGTTTGCTTCTCTATGATTGTAATCTTTATTTTGTTCCATCCTATATGTCCAATGTTTAATGTGTTATATGCATGCATATGATTGAGGCCATTATTCTATTAACTCACTTACCCTAAATATCCTACCCTTCCATTTACCTTTGTTAGCCACTTTGAGCCTTTTAAATCCCATTTGTTCTGTATTTTACCATATTACTAGCCTTAAGCAGAAAAACAAATTAATTACCCCAAATTGAATCTTTGGTTAGCTTAAGATAGAAATTGTGTGTCAATTGAGTATGGGAGGATTGTGGGAACATGGGTTAATAAGGGAATGTGTCATGATAAAATAATGGGAATTTGGGTACCTACTCATGTGAAACTAGAAAAATTAAAAAAATCCATGTGCATTGATAAGCTATGCTTATTTTTCTAATTAAAAAAATAATATAATAATAATAATAATTAAGTAATCAAATAAGGGGACAAAATTACCCCAATGTTAAGTTAATGAAAAATCAATGCATATGTGATACAAGTTAAGAGAAAAAGTTAATACATGAGTATGGAATGTGAAAGTGGGGAATTACGGGTAGCTAGGCATGAATTTAAAGCATATAAGAATATGTATGTTAGGTAAGAGTTTAGGTTAGTCAAGGATTTAATTTATAGCTCACTTTGCCATATACATACCCTTACCCTTACCTTAGCCCCATTACAACCTTGAAAAGACCTCATGATGTTTGCATTGGTACATTGAATATTGTTGATTGGTTAGGTGAAGAACAAAATTTAGAAAGCATGATTAGAGAAGAATAGAGTGATTACCCTATACACTTGAGAGACTAGAGTGCATATACACCATTAGTGAGGGTTCAATGCTTAATTCTATGTTCCCTGCTTTCATGAGCTGTCTTCTTACAATTTTACTTGTCTTTTATTGTATAATTCGAATTAGTGAAATCCAATTTATGTTTTTCAAGAGCTTATTTACTTTTAACCAAGTAAACAAGAATCATATAGTTGCATTCATATATATAGGTTGCATTGCATTGCATGAGTCTTACATTTCTCTACTCATTTATTTTATCTCCTTGAGCTTAGCATGAGGACATGCTAATGTTTAAGTGTGGAGAGTTTGATAAACCACTATTTTGTAGTTTATCTTGTGCTAATTTGAGTGGTTTTTATCAACTCTTCACTCACTTATTCATACTATTTGCATGGTTTTACAATCCCTTCCTAGTTTTATGCTATGATTGAAAACATGCTTCCTAAGCCTTTAATTTGTGTATTTTAATTTCTCCTTTATACCAGTCGATGCCGTGATCTGTGTGTTAAGTGTTTCAGGCTTTATAGGGTAGGGATGGCTTAGAGAATGGAGAGGAAGCTCGCAAAAATGGAAGGAGCACAAGAAATAAAGGAGACAACCAGCGAGAAGTGACACGCACGCATGGCTCACACGTGCGCACGAAACGGAGAAAATCACAGCGACGTGTGCGTGTGCCTGATGCGTACGCGTGGAAGCAAATCTGCACAACAACGCGAGTGCGTGCCTGACGTGCACGCGTGGAAAGGAAATTCAGCCAGTGACGCGCATGCGTGACCGATGCGTACACGTGACATGCGCGATTTGTAGAAAATTCAGAAAACGCTGGGGGCAATTTCGGGCCGTGTTTTGACCCAGTTTTCGGCCCAGAAACACAGATTAGAACCAGGGAACATGCAGAGACTCAGGAGACATTCAGACATTATCATCACACATAGTTTTAATTTAGTTTTAGAATTTTAGAGAGAATACTACTCCTTCCTCTAGGTTTCCTTTGCATTCATAGTTTAGAGTTTCATGCTTTTGCTTTTGGATACTGAGAAGACTCATTACCTCCGTGGAAGTTTTATTGTTCTAGTTTGTTTTCTTACTCTTCTACCTTTTATTGCCATTGACCCTATTTGGTTAAGTATGTTGCATTTTGGGATTTATTAATATAAGAACCTATTTTATTTTTAATTGCTCTTTAATTATTGTTTATCATGTCTTCCTTATATTCCCTTTTTAATTCTGTGAAGTTTACAATCATGATAATGGAGTAGTTCCCCAACTTTATTGGGAGTTGATTAAAAGAAGAACCTTGAGTTGGAATACTCAAGTGTTAATCCTCGCGCATAGTTGATGACTGACAACTCTAATCTCTAACTCTAATCCTTCCTAAGGAGAGGATTAGGATCTGAGGATATAGCTTGTTAGTTAGTTACTTGACTTTCCCTCAGGTAGATCAACAACGTTTTAGGATTGTACTTGAGGAAATCCAACAAGGATAGAAATTCCAATTAATCATCTCCCGGTCAAGGCTTTTAATTGAATTAAATAAATCTCTAGTTAATTTCCACTGCTTAATTTTATAATCATTTATTTTCCAACTTCTCAAACTCAAAATTTCTAGGAAAATCTATAACCAACAAGCTGCACTCTTTTGTCAACTCATTGGGAGACGACCTGGGATTCATACTCCCAGTATTTTTAATTCTAATTTGGTGACAACCCTTTTAAATTGATAAGCAGATTTTAGCTGGTTGAACTATACTTGCAACGCATTTCTTTTATTAATTTCTTAACTGGTCAATTTCTGCCTCCATCAGACGGTCTCCTCCGGCAGCATCTCCTCCAGCGGCGACCTCCTTCTGCGACATCTTCTCGAGTGACGATCTCCGTCGGTGACGTCTCCTCCTGCATCGTCTCTTCCAGCAACTTCTCCTCCAGCAGCGATCTCTTCCTGCGGCATTCTCCTGCGCCGGCAATCTCGTCCATCAAGCTATTGAGCTGCGAGTTTCTCCTTCGGCAGACTCACGAGTAGGTTCTTCTCCCTATTTTTCTTTGTTCTCTTGAAAATATTTCATTCTAATTGATTCTCTTAGGCTTGCCTTAGATTAGATGAACAAATTTAATTAATTTGGTTTGAATCTCAACATAGTACTCAAAATGTTTCTTGTTCTTTATTCTCAACATGTATATGCTCTATTTTGTTGTTCAATTTCCATAAAAGAAAAGAGGAAAATATTCTATAAATTGATTGAAAAAGATTGATGGTGAAACCAAACACAATCTCAACTATTTTAAAATTGACTGTAACTAAATTATTTCATAATCATCTTTTCATTGCTGTTTTAACGTGGCTCTACTAGTGTCAGATGAGTTAAAACTTGAAATGGTGATTAATTAGACTGTTGAATTTATGTGTTCTATGTCAAATATCAACTATGTGACACTTTCTAACTTTGGGAGTGGAAGAAATTACTGAATTAACAATTATCATACTTGCGGAACTTTAACAACTATTTCAGGCTTTAATTTGTGTTCCGCATATTAGAACACTCGGAGATACTCTTATAAATCAGCTGCGATATTCTCAACAAGCTGATGGAGAAATGAACCCTAACTACATGTGAGATTGTACTTTGTGTCTCTTATTTTAATTTGTATCAAAATGCATTGATTAAGAATAGATGTACAAAAAATGACTAGATAAAAGGAATTGAATGGTGGGAACATATATATATATATATATATATATATATATATATATATATATATAAAGGCGCAGCAGTGTTTTCTCAACCAGGGAGGCACATTAGAATTGAATAATAACAATTTTTTGTCTATACCAAAAAGATTTTCTAAAACCAGAAAAAGAGAAAAGAAGAAACTTAATTGGGATGGTAATCTAATTATGGATTGGAGGATTCTTCTTAATTTTTTTGCTATCATTATTATATCTCTATGGTGTAAACTAAGTAATGCATACAAAATATAGTTATTATTAACAGAACACCACCACTCTACAAATAAAGCTCCTCCCTACCTACTACCAACTCATACCAACCAATTTCTACTCTTCCCGTAGGGTAAGATCTTCCACTCATCCAACTTCTTAATTACTTTCTTGTTTTCTATATATATACTCCTTTGATTTGATGGTACTTTATCTTCAACTCTGTTTCAGATAGTGGATCCATCAAACTATATCCAGCTGGATGTGGAAGAAGCAGAATATAAAAAGATTGGTAGTTTCTGTGTATATGTATGAGAGTAAGTCAAAGGCTATTGTGTTAAGAGAGGAGAAGCATATAAGAATATATATGGGGCAGCAATCTAGCAAGTAAATTCTTATTAAACTTTTATCTTTCCTTATTGAATTTTTTTTCATTTAATTTTTGAGTTAAATTTTTGTTGTTCTTTTTCTGATTAAGAAAAAATAAAAATTGATTAATTGAAATGATGGATGGTTCATAGAGAAACCAGAGAGAGCCTGAAGCTGGGGGATCATATCTACACTTGGAGAACTGCATATTTATATTCTCATAATGGTTCTTTTTATTTTCTCTCAATTTCTCTCTTTATAATTATTTAGGATGTAATAAATGAAAATTTGGGCTAATATATATAGTGAAATTTTACTCCATTTATCTCTATTATCTTATTTTTCGGTACATTTTAAATTAAATTAATTATATAAAACCAACTTTTATGTTTTAACTAGTTAATAATATTAATTAATTTTCGTGTATTAAATTGAACAAGGATTTATAAACTGGTATATCTAATTTATTAGGACAATTTTGTGCGTCTTGTTCAGGAATACATCTCTTGCTGTAGGAATGTGCTCACAAGGCCAGTGGACAAAAGTTACCAAGGGTTCTTGGGTTTGATCAATGCCTCCTTTTGACCACAAGCTCTTAGATATAAGGACTGCTAGCTCAACACTGGAAAATTTTGAGGTGTCTGTCGAAGAAGGTAAATGGTCTTAGTTGTGTTTGTTAAATTGATGTGTTATAGCTTCTTGTTGTGCTATTGATCCATCTTAAGAACACTATCAATCGGCTCTAATGCTGTTCTCTCTATCTCTCTCTTTCTTGCAGAATTTTTTGCATATCGTGTTGTATTTTTAATATTGGGTATTACTCTAATGAGTTTGGCATCCTTCTTAAGCAAATCGTTAGTATTTTATTATAGCAGCGCAATGGCAGTTGGGATCATTCTTGTGATACTTATGATTCTTTACCAGGTAACTTATTACCATTCCTCGATATTTAGAACTTTAGATAGTTTGACTGTACTCTCATATGATGTTTAGGATGAGTCTTCTTGTTGAGAAATTGACCAAGACTTCATCAATTCTTCCTCTCAAGAAAACGTCAGCTCTTGTTCATGTCTTATCTTGACTGATGCAAATTTTTCTTGCAATATCTTTGATGGTCTTGGTCATTAAGGCAAATATGCAAAACAGTTACTATTCATGGCTGAAATTGTATCCCATAATTCATTGGGCTATAATTTATTTTATACTAAAAATCCCACTTAGTGAAATTTTCATAAAGCGAACACCCGAGGGCAAGCCATATGTGGTATGACTATTTCTTAAAGAAAAACACTATTCATACACCAAACACACCACACACCTATATTAGTATACCATATTTATAATTAATATGTGTTTTATTTATTCTTCAATAATTTAAATAATACATGGTGCGTGTACGGTTTTTTTCCCCTTTGGCTTCCTTTATTTTAGGAACCGACCCATTCCCCCTATTTTGTACACAACCTTTGCTACTTACTTGCAGATTATCTTTTTTAATTAATGATGAGCGGATATTTTATACGCTTTTTGGGGTTAATTTCATATAGTTTTTAGTATGTTTTAGTTAGTTTTTAGTTTATTTTTATTAGTTTCTAGGCAAAATTCATATTTCTGGACTTTACTATGAGTTTGTGTGTTTTTCTGTAATTTCAGATATTTTCTGGCTGAAATTGAGGGAGCTGAGCAAAAATCTGATTCAGGCTGAAAAAGGACTGCTGATGCTGTTGGATCCTGACCTCTCTGCACTCGGAATGGAATTTCTGGAGCTACAGGAGTCCAATTGATACTCTTCCAATTGCGTTGGAAAGTAGACATCCAGGGATTTCCAGCAATATCTAATAGTCCATACTTTGCTCAAGGATAAACGACGTAAACTGGCGTTCAACGCCAGTTCCATGTTGCAGTCTGGCGTCCAGCGCTAGAAACACGTTACAAGATGGAGTTCAATGCCAGAAACAGGTTACAGCCTGGCGTTGAACACCCAAAACAGCCCAGGCACGTGAGAAGCTTTAGTCTCAGTCCCATCACACACCAAGTGGGCCCTAGAAGTGGATTTCTGCACTATCTATCATAGTTTACTCATTTTCTGTAAACCTAGGTTACTAGTTTAGTATTTAAACAACTTTTAGAGATTTATTTTGTATCTCATGACATTTTAGATCTGAACTTTGTACTCTTTGACGGCATGAGTCTCTAAACTCCATTGTTGGGGGTGAGGAGCTCTGTTGTGTCTCGATGAATTAATGCAAGTATTTCTGTTTTCTATTCAATCGTGCTTGTTCCTATCTAAGATGTTCATTCGCGCCTCATTGTTATGAATGTGATGATCCGTGACTCTCATCACCATTCTCAACCTATGAACATGTGCCTGACAACCACTTTCGTTCTACATTATATTGAATGAGTATCTCTTAGATTCCGTAATCGGAATCTCCGTGGTATAAGCTAGAATTCATTGGCAGCATCCTTGAGTATCCGGAAAGTCTAAACCTTGTCTGTGGTATTCCGAGTAGGATTCTGGGATTGGATGACTGTGATGAGCTTCAAACTCGCGAGTGCTTGGCGTAGTGATAGACGCAAAAGGATAGCAAATCCTATTCCGGTATGATCGAGAACCTACAGATGATTAGCCATGCGGTGACAGCGTACCTGGACCATTTTCACTGAGAGGAAGGATGGTAGCCATTGACAACGGTGATCCACCAACACACAGCTTGCCATAGGAGGGACGTTCGTGCGTGAAGAAGAAGATAGGGAGAAAGCAGAGATTCAAAAGACAAAGCATCTCCAAAACTCCAACATATTCTCATTTACTGCATAACAAGTAACCTTTAATTCATGCTCTCTTGTTCATTTGCAAGTCAATTGATAACCACAAATTAATATCCTGACTAAGAGTTGCAAGATAACCATAGCTTGCTTCAAACCAACAATCTCCGTGGGATCGACCCTTACTCACGTAAGGTATTACTTGGACGACCCAGTGCACTTGCTGGTTAGTTGTGCGGAATTACATAGTGTGAAGTAATTTTCGTGCACCAAGTTTTTGGCGCCGTTGCTGGGGATTATTTGAGTTTGAACAACTAACGGTGAATCCTGCTGCTTAGATTCGGAAAATTTTGTCTTTTGGGTCAGAGTCTTTTATATTCTTTTCAAAAAATTTTCTTAGTTATAAAAAATATACTTCTTCAAAACAAGTGTTACATTTACAGCTCAATTGGCTAGAGCATTGGGTTATGTTCTTGATGATTGGGCACTGGTTCTATTAAAAATCTTTTTCAAAAATAATTTTTCTTGATTTAATCTTGTGCCAAACTTTAAGTTTGGTATTTTTTTGTTAATCTTTTTTATAATTTTCGAACATTTTAGTTTGGTTTTCTAAAAATTTTAAGTTTGGTGTTCTTTCTTCATGTTCTTGTGTTCTTGTGAGTCTTCAAAGTGTTCTTGAGTTTTCCTTGTGTCTTGATCTTAAAATTTTTTAGTTTGGTGTTCCTTGGTGTTTTCCCTCCAAAATTTTCAAAAACAAGGAGCATTAGATCTAAGAATTTTAAATCTTATGCTATCTTATTATTTTTCTCTTTCTTCTTTAAATTCAAAAATATCTTTTCTCTCTATTTTAAAACAAATTCTCGAAATTTACTTTTAAAATTTAGATTTTTATTTCAAAATTCAAAATCTTTTTCAAATCATATCTTTTTCAAAACTTCGTAACCATTTTTTTTACTCTCTCCCCTCTTTTTTTTCGAAAATCTTCACCCATTTTTATTTATTTTATTTTAATTTATTTTATTTTCGAAATAAATAAATAATTAAATAAATAAAAATATTTTTTTATTTTACATCATCTCCCTTTCTCCATCATGGATCTAAGTGGAAATGAACAGTCCAGAAGGACTCTGGGGTCATATGCTAACCCCTCTACTGCTTCATATGGGAGTAGTATCTGTATACCCTCCATTGGAGTCAGTAGCTTTGAGTTGAATCCTCAGCTCATTATCATGGTGCAGCAAAGTTGCCAGTATTTCGGTCTTCCACAGGAAGAACCTACAGAGTTTCTGGCACAGTTTTTACAAATTGCTGACACAGTACATGATAAGGAAGTAGATCAGGATGTCTACAGATTATTACTGTTCCCATTTGCTGTAAAAGGCCAAGCTAAGAGGTGGTTAAATAACCAACCTAAGGCTAGTATAAAGACATGGAAACAACTGACAGAAATATTCTTGAATCAATACTTTCCTCCAAAACGGATGACACAGCTAAGGCTGGACATCCAAGGCTTTAAACAAGGAGATAATGAATCTCTTTATGATGCTTGGGAGAGATACAGAGAGATGCTAAGAAAATGCCCCTCTGAAATGTTTTCAGAGTGGGTTCAGTTAAACATCTTCTATTATGGGCTTACAGAAAGGGCTCAGCTTTCTCTAGATTACTCAGCTGGTGGATCTATCCACATGAGAAAGACAATTGAAGAAGCTCAAGAGCTCATTGATACAGTTGCCAAAAATCAGCATCTGTACCTAAGTAGTGACCCTTCCATGAAAGAAGAGGCTAAAACAGTAACTGCTGAACTCAGTCTTGCTGAATAAGCTACTGAATTCAATTAGCAATTGGACTTTCTAACAAAGCAGTTAGCCGAATTCAAAGATAGACTACAAGAGACAAGGATGGCTAATATAAATATGGAAGAACAATTGAAGCAAACAAAGCAGCAGCTGTCAAAACAAATAACAGAAGAATACCAAGCAGTTCAATTAAGAAGTGGGAAGACATTAAATACCCCACCTCAAGGTAGCAGGAAGCCAAGAAATGAGCAAACTACCCAAAATCCATCTGAGGACAGTAAGAGCCCGGAGAGAAATAATTTTGGCGCTAAAATGCTAGAGATTGGGTGGAAGACTGGCGCTGAACGCCCAAACCATGCTCAGGACTGGCGTTCAACGCCAGAAACAAGCAAGGAACTGGCGTTGAACGCCCAAAGAAAGCACAGTTCTGGCGTTCTGACGCCAGGAGCAGATGAGGAGTTGGCGTCTAACGTCACTCCAGCTTCCAACCCTGGCACTCATATGCCAGTGAGGGATCAGACACACACAAGTGCTGATGACAACCCTCTAAAAAGGCTTCTTCAACCACTTCTGTAGGAAATAAACCTGCAGCAACCAAAGTTGAGGAATATAAAGCCAAGATACCTTATCCTCAAAAACTCCGCCAAGAGGAGTAGGATAAGCAATTTGCTCGCTTTGCAGATTATCTCAGGACTCTTGAAATAAAGATTCCGTTTGCAGAGGCACTTGAGCAAATACCTTCTTATGCCAAGTTCATGAAAGAGATCTTGAGTCATAAGAAGGATTGGAGAGAAACTGAAAGAGTTCTCCTCACTGAAGAATACAGTGCAGTCATTCTGAAAAGCTTCCCTAAAAAGCTTAAAGATCCCGGAAGCTTTCTGATACCATGCATATTAGAGGGTAATTGCACCAAGACAGCATTATATGATCTTGGGGCAAGCATCAACCTAATACCTGCATCCACTATCAGAAAGCTCGGTTTAACTGAAGAAGTTAAACCAACCCGGATATGTCTCCAACTTGTTGATGGCTCCATTAAATACCCATCAGGCGTGATTGAGAACACGATTGTCAGGGTTGGGCCATTCGTCTTTCCCACTGACTTTGTTGTGCTGGAAATGGAGGAGCACAAGAGTGCTACTCTCATTCTAGGAAGACCTTTCCTAGCAACCGGACGAACTCTCATTGACATCCAACAGGGGGAAATAACCCTGAGAGTCAAAGAGGATGAGTTTAAACTGAATGCTATCAATGCCATGCAGTATCCAGACACACCAAAAGACTGTATGAAAGTTGATCTTATTGACTCTCTGGTGGAGGAGATCAACATGGCTGAGAGTCTCGAATTAGAGCTGGAAAACATTTTTAAAGATGTTCCGCCTGATCTAGAGGATTCAGAGGAATTGAAAGAGCCTCTGAGATTTCCTCAGGGAGAGGAAAAACCTCCTAAACCCGAGCTCAAACCATTACCACCATCCCTGAAATATGCATTTCTGGGAGAAGGTGATACTTTTTCAGTGATCATAAGCTCTGCTTTAAATCCACAGGAAGAGGAAGCACTAATCCAAGTGCTAAGGACACACAAGACAGCTCTTGGGTGGTCCATAAGTGACCTTAGGGGCATAAGCCCAGCTAGATGCATGCACAAAATCCTATTGGAGGATGATGCTAAACCAGTGGTTCAACCACAGAGGCGGCTAAATCCAGCTATGAAGGAAGTGGTGCAGAAAGAGGTCACTAAATTACTGGAGGCTGGGATTATTTATCCTATTTCTGATAGTCCCTAGGTGAGTCCTGTTCAAGTTGTCCCTAAAAAGGGAGGCATGACAGTGGTTCATAATGAAAAAAATGAACTGGTTCCTACAAGAACAGTTACAGGGTGGCGCATGTGTATTGATTACAGAAGGCTCAATACAGCCACCAGAAAGGATCATTTTCCTTTACCATTCATAGACCAAATGCTAGAAAGGCTAGCAGGTCATAATCATTACTGCTTTCTGGATGGCTATTCAGGCTACAACCAAATTGCAGTAGATCCCCAGGATCAAGAGAAAACAGCATTCATATGTCCATCTGGAGTATTTGCTTACAGAAGGATGCCTTTTAGGCTGTGTAATGCGCCTACAACCTTTCAGAGATGCATGCTCTCTATTTTCTTTGATATAGTGGAAAAATTTCTGGAAGTCTTCATGGATGACTTCTCAGTATATGGAGACTCATTCAGCTCCTGTCTTGATCACCTGACACTGGTTTTGAAAAGATGCCAAGAGACCAACCTGGTTTTAAACTGGGAAAAATGCCACTTTATGGTGACTGAAGGGATTGTCCTTGGGCATAAAATTTCAAACAAGGGAATAGAGGTGGATCAAGCTAAAAATAGAGGTAATTGAAAAATTACCACCACCTGCCAATGTTAAGGCAATCAGAAGCTTTCTGGGGCATGCAGGATTCTATAGGAGGTTTATAAAGGATTTTTCAAAAATTGTAAAACCTCTAAGCAACCTGCTAGCTGCTGACACGCCATTTTTGTTTGACACAGAGTGCCTGCAGGCGTTTGAAACTCTGAAAGCTAAGCTGGTCACAGCACCAGTTATCTATGCACCAGACTGGACATTACCATTCGAATTAATGTGTGATGGCAGTGATCACGCCATTGGTGCAGTACTGGGGCAGAGGCATGACAAACTTCTGCATGTCATTTATTATGCTAGCCGTGTTTTAAATGATGCCCAGAAAAATTACACAACCACAAAAAAGGAATTGCTTGCAGTGGTCTATGCCATTGACAAGTTTAGATCATACTTAGTAGGATCAAAAGTGATTGTGTACACTGACCATGCTGCTCTTAAATATGTACTTACAAAGCAGGATTCAAAACCCAGGCTTATAAGATGGGTATTGCTTCTACAAGAGTTTGATATAGAAATAAGAGACACAAGAGGGACAGAAAACCAAGTGGCTGATCATCTGTCCCGAATAGAGCCAGTAGAAGGGGCGCCCTCTCCCTTTATTGAAATCTTTGAAACCTTTTCGGATGAGCATTTGTTCGCCATTCAGGAAACACCATGGTTTGCAGACATTGCAAACTATAAAGCTGCAAGGTTCATACCCAAAGCGTACATCAGGCAACAAAAGAAAAAATTAATTTCTGATGCAAAGTACTACTTGTGGGATGAACCCTATCTCTTTAAGAGATGTGCAGACGGAATAATCCGTAGGTGTGTGCCTAGAGAAGAAGCACAAAGGATCCTATGGCATTGCCATGGATCACAATATAGAGGCCATTTCGGAGGTGAGCGAACAGCCACCAAGGTCCTCCAATGTGGTTTCTACTCGCCTACACTCTACAGAGATTTCCGAGAGTTTGTACGTAACTGTGATAGTTGCCAGAGAGCTGGTAATTTGCCTCATAGTTACGCCATGCCTCAACAAGAAATCTTGGAGATTGAGTTGTTTGATGTATGGGGAATTGATTTCATGGGGCCTTTCCCACCATCATACTTAAACACTTATATTCTGGTGGCAGTTGACTATGTATCAAAATGGGTAGAGGCCATTGCCACACCCACCAATGATTCTAAAACAGTACTGATGTTCCTCTAGAAACATATATTCAGCAGATTTGGTGTCCATAGGGTACTAATCAGTGATGGGGGCACTCACTTCTACAACAAACAGCTTTACTCCGCCATGGTCCGGTATGGGATTCGCCACAAGGTGGCGACTCCATATCATCCACAGACAAATGGGCAAGCTGAAGTTTCTAACAGAGAACTAAAAAGAATCCTGGAACGGACTGTAAGTACCCGTAGAAAGGATTGGGCACGAAGCTTGGATGATGCTTTGTGAGCTTACAGAACAGCATTCAAGACTCCTATAGGGACCTCTCCGTACCAACTTGTGTATGGTAAGGCTTGTCACCTGCCCGTGTAACTGGAACATAAGGCCTACTGGGCAACCAGATTCCTAAACTTTGATGCCAAACTAGCTGGAGAAAAAAGATTGCTCCAGCTGAATGAGCTAGAGGAATTCAGATTCACTGCTTTCGAAAATGCCAAGCTTTATAAAGAGAAATAAAAAAGATGGCATGACAGAAAGCTATCTTCTAGAATCTTTGAACCAGGACAAAAAGGTTCTGTTGTTTAACTCTAGGCTCAGGCTATTCCCCGGGAAACTGAAGTCCCGGTGGAGGGGACCATATGTGATTACAAGTGTATCACCATATGGTTATGTGGAGCTTCAAGACATTGATTCTGATAAGAAGTTCATTGTTAATGGACAGAGAATCAAGCATTATCTTGAAGGTAATGTTGAGCAAGAATGCTCAAGGCTGAGGCTAGATTAAAAAGCTCAGCAAGGTCCAGCTAAAGACAATAAAGAAGCGCTTGCTGGGAGGCAACCCAGCCATTGGCATCACTTCCTCTAAGCATTTTGCCCTATTCTTGATTTTATTTGTTTATATAAAGTTCATTGATACTAAGGTAAAGAATCAATTGTATAAGTTCACAGGGTTACGGAAGGATTCAGCACACAAAACAGAGAAAAAGAGCTCACTGGCAAGAAAACGCCAGTAAAAGTCTGGGCGTTGAACGCCAGTAAGGATAGCCATCTGGCCGTTAAACGCCAGAAAGAAGCATCTTCTGGGCGTTGAATGCCAGAAAGAAGCTCCTTCTAGGCGGTTAACGCCAGATTTACAGCGTCCTGGGCATTCAGAAAAACGCCCAGTGACAAAGGAGTTCCTGGCATTCAACGCCAAAAAGAAGCAACAGCTGGGCGTTGAACGCGCAGGAGAAGCAGCATTTGGGCGTTGAACGCCCAAAACATGCAGCATTTGGGCGTTCAAATGCCAGGATGATGGGGAGGAGGTAATTTCGTTTTTACTTCATATTTTTTATTTTAATTTTAATTTTCATATTTCAATTCATGATTTCTTGCATAAACATGTTACAAACCCTGATTTCTAAAATCCCTAATTTCTAAAAACCCTACTTTAAAAATATCAAATGTATCTTAATCCATAAGCACAAATCCTTTTTTCAATCCAATTCAACTCTTTTTCAAATTTTTCAAAACAAATCTATCTCTTTTCATTCTAAAATCTTTTCAACTAATCAATATCTTTTTCAAATCTCCATATTATCTTTTTCCAAAATACAAACTTATCTTTTTCAAATATCTTTCATATCTTTTCAATTTTAAATTATATCCTTTCTTATCATACTTATTTCTTTTTAAATCATATCTTCTATCATATCTTTCTCCTTATTTTCAAAAACCCACCCCCCTTCCCTTTTAAAAACACATTCGGCCTCCCTCCTCTCATCCACCATGCAACACTAGCTCTCCTTCTATCCCTCTCCTTTCTTTTCTTTTGCTTGAGGACAAGCAAACCTCTAAGTTTGGTGTGTTTATCCGTGATCACTAAACCATAACCACTAAGATCATGGCTCCTAAAGGAAAACAACCTACTCCAAGAGGCAAGAAAGAGAGTATTCCAAAACCACTTTGGAATCAAGGGAGGTTCTTAACCAAAGAACATTCAGACCATTACTACAAAATAATGGGTCTAAGATCAGTGATCCCGAAAGTCAAGTTCGATCTGAAAGAAGATGAATATCTGGAGATCCAAGAGCAGATTCGAAACAGGAACTGGGAAGTCCTAGCTAATCCTGAAACGAAAGTGGGAAGGAATATGGTTCAGGAATTCTACGCTAATCTGTGGCAAACAGACAGGTAGAGAATATCTGGAACTGCCCTTTATGACTATCTAACTTTGGTCAGAGGAAAGATTGTTCACATCCACCCTGACAAAATCAGGGAGATCTTTAAGCTACCTCAGCTGAAAGATGACCCAGACTCCTTCAATAGGAGAATGATGAGAACAAACAAGGTCCTGGATAAGATTCTAGAGGATATATGCATCCCTGGAGCCAGGTAGACCACCAGCAGCAAGGGTGTCCCAAATCAACTCAAGAGAGAAGATCTCAAACCAGTCGCCAGAGGATGGCTGGACTTCATTGGGCGTTCTATATTGCCCACAAGTAACCGTTCTGAAGTCACTGTTAAAAGAGCAGTAATGATCCATTGCATTATGTTTGGAAAAGAAGTAGAAGTTCATCAACTGGTCCCATCTGAATTTTACATACTTGCTAACAAGAACTCCAAGGATGCCAGGTTGGCTTATCCAAGCTTAATCTCTATGCTCTGCAAAGATGCTGGAGTAAAGATGGGAATAACAGAGTATATCTCAGTGGAGCAACCAATCACTAAAATCACAATGGAAAAACAACAAATGCAGGATGACCACACTAAGAGGAGGGCGCAAGAATTCCCCTCAGAAGTCCCTCAATTTGAATATTGGGAACAACTTGAAGCATCTGTTACCAAGTTGCAAGAATCTATGGACCAAATATAGGAAGAACAGCAAAATCAAAACAGTATGCTCTGCAAACTGCTCAGGGAATAAGAAGAGCAAGGGCGTGACTTAAAAGAACTGAAGCGTCAGAAGTTATCTCTTGAAGGACTAAGCACTCCACAGACTAGAGGAACATCCACATCCCAAACTCAAGGTTGTTGAGCCCTAATCTTAGCCTTAACTCTGTGATAATTGTTTTTATTTGAGTTTTACCTTAGTAGTTATAGTAGTAATTAGTAGTTATTTTATCTCCAATTAAGCTATAATTTATTTTTCTCATCATCATTAAACATGAATAAAATAGAAGATTTTCTTTAGGATAAGGAGGCAATATTTTTTGAGTTTTTAATACAAGAAATTCTGATTAATTACATGTGGTGGCAATACTTTCTGCCTTCTGAATGAATGCTTAAACAATGCATATGTCTTTGGAATTTGATGTTCTTGAATGTTAAATATGTTGGCTCTTGAAAGAATGATAAACATGAGACATGTTATTGATAATCTGAAAAATCATAAAAATTATTCTTGAAGCAAGAAAAAGCAGTGAATACAAAGCTTGCAAAAAAAAAAAGCAAGCAGAAAAAGCCAATAACCCTTAAAACCAAAAGGCAAGGGTAATAAAAAGGATCCAAGGCTTTGAGCATCAGTGGATAGGAGGGCCTAAGGGAATCAAATCCTGGTCTAAGCGGCTAAACCAAGCTGTCCCTAACCATGTGCTTGTGGCGTGAAGGTGTCAAGTGAAAACTTGAGACTGAGCGGTTAAAGTCAAGGTCCAAAGCAAAAAGAAGAGTGTTCCTAAGAACCCTGGACACCTCTAATTGGGGACTTTAGCAAAGCTGAGTCATAATCTGAAAGGTTCACCCAATTATGTGTCTGTGGCATTTATGTATCCGGTGGTAATACTGGAAAACAAAGTGCTTAAGGCCACGGCCAAGACTCATAAAAGTAGCTGTGTTCAAGAATCAACATACTAAACTAGGAGAATCAATAACACTATCTGAATTCTAAGTTCCTATAGATGCCAATCATTCTGAGCTTCAATGGATAAAGTGAGATGCCAAAACTGTTCGGAAGCAAAGAGCTACTAGTCCCGCTCATTTAATTAGAATCTGAGCTTCACTCAAAAACTCTGAGATATTATTGCTTCTTGACTTATTTGTATTCTATTTTATTTGTCTAGTTGCTTGGGGACAAGCAACAATTTAAGTTTGGTGTTGTGATGAGTGGATATTTTATACGCTTTTTGGGGTTAATTTCATATAGTTTTTAGTATGTTTTAGTTAGTTTTTAGTTTATTTTCATTAGTTTCTAGGCAAAATTCATATTTCTGGACTTTACTATGAGTTTGTGTGTTTTTCTATAATTTCAGGTATTTTCTGGCTGAAATTGAGGGAGCTGAGCAAAAATCTGATTCAGGCTGAAAAAGGACTGCTGATGCTGTTGGATCCTGACCTCTCTGCACTCAGAATGGAATTTCTGGAGCTACAGAAGTCCAATTGACGCGCTTCCAATTGCGTTGGAAAGTGGATATCCAGGGCTTTCCAGCGATATATAATAGTCCATACTGTGCTCAAGGATAGATGACGTAAACTTGCGTTTAACACCAGTTTCATGTTGCAGTCTGGCGTCTAGCGCCAGAAACACGTTACATGTTGGAGTTCAATGCCAGAAACAGGTTACAGCCTGGCGTTGAATGCCCAAAACAGCCCAGGCACGTGAGAAGCTTTAGTCTCAGCCCCAGCAGACACCAAGTGGGCCCCAGAAGTGGATTTCTGCACTATCTATCATAGTTTACTCATTTTCTGTAAACCTAGGTTACTAGTTTAGTATTTAAATAACTTTTAGAGATTTATTTTGTATCTCATGATATTTTAGATTTGAACTTTGTACTCTTTGACGGCATGAGTCTCTAAACTCCATTGTTGGGGGTGAGGAGCTCTGCTGTGTCTCGATGAATTAATGCAAGTATTTCTGTTTTCTATTCAATCACGCTTGTTCTTATCTAAGATGTTCATTCGCGCCTCATTGTTATGAATGTGATGATCCGTGACTCTCATCACCATTCTCAACCTATGAACGTGTGCCTGACAACCACTTCCGTTCTATATTAGATTGAATGAGTATCTCTTAGATTCCGTAATCGGAATCTCCGTGGTATAAGCTAGAATTCATTGGCAGCATCCTTGAGAATCCGGAAAGTCTAAATCTTGTCTGTGGTATTCCGAGTAGGATTCTGGGATTGGATGACTGTGACGAGCTTCAAACTCGCGAGTGCTGGGCGTAGTGACAAACGTAAAAAGATAGCAAATCCTATTCCGGTATAATCGAGAACCTACAGATGATTAGCCATGCGGTGACAGCGTACCTGGACCATTTTCACTGAGAGGAAGGATGGTAGCCATTGACAACGGTGATCCACCAACACACAGCTTGCCATAGGAGGGACGTGCGTGCGTGAAGAAGAAGATAAGGAGAAAGCAGAGATTCAAAAGACAAAGCATCTTCAAAACTCCAACATATTCTCATTTACTGCATAACAAGTAACCTTTAATTCATGCTCTCTTGTTCATTTGCAAGTCAATTGATAACCACGAATTAATATCCTGACTAAGAGTTGCAAGATAACCATAGCTTACTTCAAACCAACAATCTCCGTGGGATCGACCCTTACTCACGTAAGGTATTACTTGGATGACCCAGTGCACTTGCTGGTTAGTTGTGCGGAATTACATAGTGTGAAGTAATTTTCGTGCACCAATTAACAATGAAGAATTGCTCATTTTCAAGCCAATCACACTCATTCCATGCTTTCTTTTCCTCATTTTCAATCTTTAAATCACACCATTGAAAATTTAACATTGAAAATTTAATTATATAGCATTGTAATTCATCCATAATTTACTTCAAAAACCTACTGTGATCTTTCATAATATTCCCTTTCTCAATCTTGCTATTAGAAATTCTTGTGATTTATCTTCTATTTAATTCTCTAAAATTGAGACATCAATTGATATTGTGATGGAGGTTAAAAGCTTTTTTTTCTTCCACGACACTGTTGCCTCTTATAAAAATTATGATGTTGAAAATTCTAACTGAAATTGATTTTTGATTTTGAATTTGATCAATAGTGAATAATATTTAATGGATCCTACAAGTGTTTATACAGTGTGTCAAATTGGTGTCAAGTACAAGGATGTATGCGTAGCAGGATTGTTTTTTCAATTTGATGAAAGTCAAACTTTGTTTCTTCCATTTCATTGCTCATGATTGTGCTGTAATTTATAGCTCCCCTGTCCAATATATCTTTTACTTTTAATATTCTCTCTTTAATTGCATATATATATTGTAACTAGCACTAGCAGGTAATTAAGTAACAACATCATTTAATTTATATATACAAATCTTGCTTTAATTGTGAAGAAAAAATGATCTAATTCTATTGGTTTTGCTTGGAAATTTTGAAGAGTTAGAACTTTGCATTTGCATGTTGATTAGTTTTTGTTTCATTCTAAAATCTCTTAGATAGCTAGTAATAATTAATTAGACATTATTATAGAAAATAATAATAATAATAATAATAATAATAATAATAATAATAATAATAATAATAATAATAATAATAATAATAAGCTGTGAAATGAAAATTAATTAAAATAAACATAATTTTCTTTCAGGCAAAAGTTGGGCGTGAAAATAAGTACTCTAGAAGCAAATAATCAAGACAAGAAGGATTGGAGTGAGGACAGAGATTATCATTAGAAAGTGCACCAAAAGTTATGATGGAGATTTTATGTATTAAGAATTACATGTTAAGACATTTATAATTAAAAAATTATGTTATGTTAGATACTTTATTTGTATAGGGGTTATTATTTTTTATTTTTAATACTAAAAAATAATATATTATGTTTAATACATTGTTTATGAGTTATATAATATTTTATTTATGAGTATTGATTTTTTGTTATTGAAAAAGTTTAATAAAAAAATTATTTATTTAATTCGATAAAAATGATGATTAAAATTTGTCTTTATAAATGATAAAAATGTCAATTTTATCCGGTAAAAAGGGCGGTTTGTAACTGCCATTTTAAACAACATGAAATGCCATTTTAACTCGATAAAAATGGTGGTTTCAAATGCTATTTTAACCAACTAAAAATGCCATTTTAACCAACCAAAGCGCTGCTCTGTTAGGGTAAAAATGGCAGTTCGTAAACGCCGTTTTAACCAACCAAAAATGCCATTTTCATCCTAGAAATAACGGCAGTTTGAACTGCCATTTTAACCAATCAAAACTGCCGTTTTAACCTTGGAAATAATAGCAGTTTGAACTGCTGTTTTAACCAACAAAAAAATGCCGTTTTATTTGGAAATAATGACGGTTTGAACCGCCATTTTAACTTATCCAAAAACCGCCGTTTTAACCCAGGAAATTGTGGCGGTTTTTTGAAAACCCCGTAATAACCAGAATGGTGCTCAAAATGATGTCGTTTTTTAAAACCGCCGTTTCTGGTAATAATGGCAGTTCAAACTGCCATAAATACCCAAAAAAACCGCCATTTTAACTAGATTTGTTTCGTAGTGTTCAAGCTTTGTGGACCATGCTTGCTATGTGATTGATTTTCACTTCTATCTTCTTTGTCCTAAGTTCTATAGCACAAATGTGTTCCACCTCTATGTCATTTAGGTGTTGCAAACAAACTTCAATATATGTCATTGTTTGATGTGTGAGCTTTATATTTCAATTGGTTCACTAAGTTTACATGCACATCAATCAATGTCCATTTATTATCTAATTCACAATTGCTTGATTATTTGCTTGAGTGCTTTCATGCTTCTTTATTACTTGTTTGTTTATCTTAACCTACAAGTTTTCTTTAAAGTATTTCAAGCACGCTAGAATGAATGAAGTGCTTACTTCTTTTGTATAATTGTGACATAGCTCTCTCTATGCTAATGTGTGTGATCTAAACGACGCCCAATTTAGAATTCACACACTTGTTTTCATCCATGTCACACATTGAGTCACTGATAAACCACTATTTTATGGTCTATCTTGTGCTAATTTGAGGGGATTTTATCCACTAAATTCACACTTATTCATATAATTAGCATGTTTTGTATTTTCCTTCCTAATTTTGTGCTATGATTGAAAACATGCTTCTTTGGCCTTAAATTACTAATTTTAATTCTCTCTTATTACCATTCGATGCCGTGATATGTGTGTTAAGTGTTTCCAGGATTTATAGGGCAGGAATGGCTTAGAGGATGGAAAGGAAGCATGCAAAAGTGGAAGAAATACAAGAAATTGAAGGAATTGCTGAGATGTCCAGTCTGACCTCTTCGTACTAAATCGACCATAACTTGAGCTATAGAGGTCCAAATAAGGCGGTTTCAGTTGCGTTGGAAAGCTAACATTTGGTGATTCGAAATGATATATAATTTGACATAGTTGCCATGCTGTTAGGCGATGCGCACGCATGGATCACACGTACGCTTGACCTGGCAAAAGTTCAATCCACGCGTACGCATGGACGACGCGTACGCGTGATAGAGCCACGTGCTGGACGCATCAGAAAATACTGGGAGCAATTTTTGGGCTGTTTTTGACCCAATTTTTGGCCCAGAAAACACAGATTAGAGGCTACAAAGTGGGAGAATCAAGGAATTCATTCACACAACTTTCATTCACATAATTTTAGGTTTTAGATATAGTTTCTAGAGAGAGAGAGGCTCTCTCCTCTCTCTGGGTTTTAGGATTTCTCTTAGTTTTAGGTTTATTTCTTCTCAATTCCAGGTTCAATGTTCCTTTAATTTAGTTTCTCTTCTACTTTTATTTATTCTAGCATTCTAGTTTATTTATTTTCCCAATTTGGTTTATAAACTCCATGTTAGATTTGATTTCTTTATTTAATGCAATTTGAGGTATTTCATATTTGTGATTTTAAATTAGCTTTTTACATTCTTGGCTTTGGTAGAGTAATTAGAGACTCTTGAGTTATCAAACTCCTTTGTTGATTGATAATTGAAAGTTGCTGTTTGGTTTGGATCCCTCTAAAGCTAGTCTTTCCTTAGGAGTTGACTAGGACTTGAGGAATCAAATTGATTAGTCCACTTGACTTTCCTTTATTTAGTAAGGGTTAACTAAGCGGGAGCAATGAACAATTCTCATCACAATTGATAAGGATAACTAGGATAGGACGTCTACTTCTCATACTTTGCCAAGAGTTTTTCTAGTTGTTAATTTACTTTCTTGCAATTTACATTCCTTGTTCAACTTTTCAAAAACCCAAAAAGATACAATCTCATAACCAATTATAAGTAACACACCTCCCTGCAATTCCTTGAGAGACGACCCGAGGTTTAAATACTTTGGTTTAATTTTATTGGGTTTGCTTTAGTGACAAACAAGTTTTTGTACAAAAGGATTCTTTGTTGGTTTAGAAACTATACTAGCAACGAGAACTTATTTGTGAAATTCTAGACCATCGAAAATCCGTTCGTCAAAATGGCGCCGTTGACGGGGAATTGCAAATGTGTGCCTTATTATTGGTTATTGTAAATATTTGCTTATTGCTTATTTTTACTAGTTTTTGTTTTTATTTTCTTTAGCTACTATGAACTCTCACCCCTTTGGCTATGAGTTTGGTTACAACTATGTTGCAGGAAGAGGAAATTACAATGAGAATATGCATCAAGGATGGGAAAATCAAAGATGGGAGGAGCCACAAGGATTTGATCAACCCTCTTGGCAACAACCACCTCCAATGGACTATCAACAACCATTCTATGATGCATACCAAGACAATGGTTATGGTGGACTTCTCTGTGAAAATCAACACCCACCACAATATACCTATGAATCCCCTCCTCAACATAGCTTTGAACTACCATACTCACAAGCCCCTTACCACCAAGCACCCCCATATGACCCTAATCCTTACCCACCATACCAAAAGCCTTATGAGCCATACTTCGAACCACCACCTCAATATACACCACCTCTATATCCTTACCAAGAAGAACCACCTCCTTATTATGAGTCCTTTCTCCCAACAAATGAACCCTCCATTGGATAACAACACTATTATCTCTACTCTCATTGGTCTAACCTCTAAACTCCAAAATCTTATATCCCGCAGGGACCAATCCTCTACCTCCAATATTCAACCCTCAAGCTTTACTGCACCACCACCCTTCGTGCAAGAATACCCATATCCATCAATCCAAGAGCAAAATGATCCCAATTATGCTACTGACCCAGAACAAGAGAGAAGGAATCGGTTTCGTGAATTCATACTTCACAAGAAGCTAGAGGAGGCCCTAAAGGTGGAGGTAGGAGAGACCCTTGAAGGAAGTTGTCAAGAGGTGAAAGTCAACAAGGAGGAGCTGGATTTTGTACTAGAGCAAGTGGTTGAAGATTTAGGAGATGCGGAACCTCCATTTGAACCTCAAGTCATAGAGCCTCCTTCCAAGATGGTTGAATTTGATATTGAGGAGGGTGTACAACCTCCAAGGCATATCATGGTTGAAGACTTGGAAGCGGCTGATCATGAGACAGGTTCAATAATTAATGAGTTTCTTCCTATAATTGAACTCTCTCCTATTGAACTAGAGGAAGAGGTTAATGTTACAGAAGTTTGCAAAGAGGTGGAAGTTGTTAAAGAAGAGCACAAGGGAGTAGAGCTTGAAATCACCTTGCCAAAGTTGCTGGAGGCCTCTCCCCCTAAGTCACCATCATCCTTTACAACATTCAAGTGGGTAAAATTCACATCCCTTAACTTTCTCATGCCACTTGAATATGGTTTGCTTGAGATGGATGGTCAACTTAGGAATCTTTGTGGCGTTAAGAGTAAGAAGAAGCTGGTTAGTGGTTGGAGTTGTCATGCAAGGTTCAATATGGTTGCATGCTCTGAATTGAAGTGCATGGGTTGGTGTAGATCTCAATTGAATGGGTCTAGAAAGTTGTTTGGACGCTTCAGTGAGAATTCAAATTGCTTGCCACCCAGTTGGAACAATGATGATCAACAAGAAGACGGGTGCAAAAGCAAGGTTTAGGACCCCAGAATTTATTCTAGCAATCAACACTTTGGGACCTTGTCACTTGCTTTAACTTGCTTGAAGGCTTTATGCAACTAGTGTGGGACCCCGAAGGCTATTGGAATTACAAACAATGGTGGGGATTCCTGGATGAGTTCAAGCACAAGCCTCCATGACAAGGAGCTCCCCAAATGTCCAACTTAAGGACTTTAACTAAAAGTGCTAGGTGGGAGACAACCCACCATGGTATAATCGTTCTTTTTTAGTCTTAGTTTTATTTTGTTTTGTTTTCTTCTTAGTTTTATTTTATTTTATTCTTCTTAGTGTTCATTCATAATGCCTGCATCAACATCTGCATTCTGCATTCTGCATACTGAAAAAAAATGGTGGATCGACGCGCACGCGTCATTTGTGTGCGCAACTGAACAGAGAGTTGCACGAGAGACACGCGGGAGGGGTGCACCACACCACGCGTAAGCGTACCTCACGTGTACGCATCCCCTGCAGAAAAGTTCAACCCACGCGTAAGCGTCTACGACGCGTACTCGTGGGAATGAAAATCAGCGTAATGTCCACATTGAACAGAGAGTTATGTGGCCATGGTGCTGGAGTTGTGCGAGAAGGCACGCGTATGCATGAGCGACGCTTACGCGTCGCATGGCTGTCTCTGTTTTCACGCGTGCGCGTGATTCCCGCGCGCGTCACGTCCCATTTTTCATTCCTTTCTCCTTTCTTCTCTCTTTTCTCCTTCTTTCTTTCTCCTTTCTACTTACTTCTTCTTCATCTCTTTAACTTCTCATCCTTCTTCACTTTCATTCTATTTTACTTAATTTATTTGCATACTTTCATTCATTGCATTTTAATTTTGTGCATATTTTTATTTTCTTTTCTAAATTTATTATTTTTCCATTGGTGTCAAATTTTCTTATTCAACTGTTGCATCTTTTCTTGCATTATCCTGGTACTTCATGACTTGTTCTGTTCCGATTGGGTAATATTATTTAAGTCAATGCTAATGTTTTATGATAATTGTACTCTTTTTGCATTGACATGAATTTAATTGATATGCCATTTGCTTATATTGTTTTCTCACTTGCATGTTGTAGCTACCATGTAATTGAGACTCTCATTATTTGGCATTAACCCATCCATACTTTATTTATTTTCTTATCTTTATTTATGGGTTACTTTTCTTCTTTTTCTTCTTCTTTCAGGATGGCCACCGAGAAGGGAAACGAGAAGCTTCTCAATGGGGCGACAGACAATTCCATCTGCACATTCTATGGAGAAAAGCGTCAGTTGCAGCAACCCGTCCACTTGAACATCTTAGCATGCACCGAGGACGGTGCAATCTTTAAGTGTGGGGAGGTCAATACCGACTTCCATGGGTCAGTTATTTCCTTCTTAATACCAATGCTTAATTTTTTATGTTAATTTAATTATTGCATTTGCATGTTTGGTTGCATATTTGTTTGATTTTGTGCATGTTCTTCTACCACTACTTGGTTGAAGTAATATTTTCTTTTTCAAGACCCTTTTTATAATATTTCACTAATTTAAATTAAAACTTTTTTGTTAAACTTGTTGAAGACTGTAATTTGGAACATGAGTTATAGCTAAGAACACACAACCCGTGAGATTTGAGCTTAATTACATGGTTACATTATTTAACCATAATATTTTATTCTTGTGTGTTTCTTTCTCTATGATTGCAATATTTGCTTTGTTTCATTCTATATGTCCATTATTTAGTATATTTACATGCTTACATATGATTGCGGCCATTATTTGTCAGTAACTCACTTATCCCAAATAGCCTACCCTCTCAATCAACCTTGTTTGCCACCTTGAGCCTTTTAATCCCCTTTTGTTCTATATTTTACCACATCACTAGCCTTAAGTGGAAAAACAATTAATCACCCCAATTGAATCTTTGGTTAGCTTAAGATAGAGATTATGTATCAATTAAGTGTGGGGAACTGTGAGAACTTGGGTAGATGAAAGTGTACAGTGTTTCATTGACAAAATATGGGGAATTTAGGTGCATACTCATGTAAGACCAGAAAAATTAAAAAATCATGCGCATTGATATGTTATGTTTGCTTTTATATTTTAATAAAAAAAAGAGAGCAAAAATATTCAATTAAATAAGTAAATAAATAAGGGGACAAAATTACCCCAATGCTAAGTTTAATAAAAGATCAACGCATAATGTGATGAAATTAAAGAAATGTTTGGTACATGAGTATGTGATACAAAAGTGGGAATTATGGGTAGCTAGGCATGATTTTAGAGTTACATAGAGTGTGTGTGTTAGGTGAGAGCTTAGGTTAGTCAAAAATTTATATTATAGCTCACTTGGCCATACATATATCTTCACCCTTACCTTAGCCCCATTACAACCTTGAAAAGACCTCATGATGCTTGCATTGGTATACTAAATTTTTGTTAATTGGTTAGATGAAGAACAAAGTCTAGAGAGCATGACTAGAGAAGAGTAGAGTGAATTAACCCTAGACACTTGACCAACTAGAGTGCATATATACTACCAGTGAGGGTTCAATGCTTGATTCTATGTTCCCTGCTTTCATGAGCTATCTTCTTACAAGTTTGCTTGTCTTTCATTGTATGATTTGAATTAATGGAATCTCATTTATAATTGTCTTGGAGAATTTGTTTACTTTTAACTAAGTAGGTAGAAGTACTTTTTGTATTTAGTTGCATTCATATAGATAGGTTTCATTTCATAAGTTCTACCATTCCTCTTCACTGCTTTGTAGCTTCTCCTGAGTTTAGCATGAAGACATGCTAATGTCTAAGCATGGGGAGATTGACAAACCACTATTTTATGGTCTATCCTGTGTTAATTTGAGTGGATTTTATCCATTAAACTCACACTTATTCATATAATTCGCATGTTTTGCATTTTCCTTCCTAATTTTCTGCTATGATTGAAAATATGCTTCTTTGGCCTTAAATTACTAATTTTAATTCTCTCTTATTACCATTCGATGCCGTGATATGTGTGTTAAGTGTTTCCAGGGTTTATAGGGTAGGAATGGCTTAGAGGAAGGAATGGAAGCATGCAAAAGTGGAAGGAATACAAGAAATTGAACGAATTGCTGAGCTGTCTAGCCTGACCTCTTCATACTAAATCGACCATAACCTGAGCTACAGAGGTCCAAATGAGGCGGTTTCAGTTGCGTTGGAAAGATAACATCCGGGGCTTCGAAATGATATATAATTTTTTATAGTTACCTTGATGTTAGGTGATGCGCACGCGTGGATCACGCGTACGAGTGACCTGGCGAAAGTTCAATCCACGGGTATGCATGAAGGACGTGTACGCGTGATAGAGCCACGTGCTAGACACATCAAAAAATACTGGGAGCGATTTCTGGGCTGTTTTTGATCTAGTTCTCGGCCCAAAAAACACAGATTAGAGGCTACAAAGTGGGGGAATCAAGGAATTCATTCACACAACTTTCATTCACATAATTTTAGATTTTAGATGTAGTTTCTAGAGGGAGAGGCTCTCCCCTCTGTCTAGGTTTTAGGATTTCCCTTAGTTTTAGGTTTATTTCTTCTCAATTCCAGGTTCAATGTTCCTTTAATTTAGTTTCTCTTCTACTTTTTATTTATTCTAGCATTCTAGTTTATTTATTTTCCCAATTTGGTTTATGAACTCCATGTTAGATTTGATTTCTTTATTTAATACAATTTGAGGTATTTCATATTCATGATTTTAATTTAGCTTTTTACATTCTTGGCTTTGGTAGAGTAATTAGAGACTCTTGAGTTATCAAACTCCTTTGTTGATTGATAATTGAAAGTTGCTGGTTGGTTTGGATCCCTCTAAAGCTAGTATTTCCTTAGGAGTTGACTAGGACTTGAGGAATCAAATTGATTAGTCCACTTGACTTTCCTTTATTTAGTAAGGGTTAACTAAGCGGGAGCAATGAACAATTCTCATCACAATTGATAAGGATAACTAGGATAGGACGTCTACTTCTCATACTTTTCCAAGAGTTTTTCTAGTTATTAATTTACTTTCTTGCAATTTACATTCCTTGTTCAACCTTTCAAAAACCCAAAAAGATACAATCTCATAACCAATTATAAGTAACACACCTCCCTGCAATTCCTTGAGAGACGACCCGAGGTTTAAATACTTCGATTTAATTTTATTGGGTTTGCTTTAGTGACAAACAAGTTTTTGTACGAAAAGATTCTTTGTTGGGTTAGAAACTATACTAGCAATGAGAACTTATTTGTGAAATTCTAGATCATCAAAAATCTGTTCGTCAGTCACTCATTTTATTTTAGTAATCATCACCTCATTCCAACAATTTACACTTCCTTACTTTTGCATTTTCTCATCTTACTGTGCTATTTTCTATTTTTCATGGGTGAGTCATCATAAGCAAAGGCGGAAGCGGGAGAAAGAACATGCAGCAGCTAGTTGATCCACCAGCTGAATGTGGCAGTCCGGAAAGTTGCCGTACCCCTTGCTCATCTTCTGAATGCACCGAGGATAGTGCAAACTTTTAAGTGTGGGGAGGTCGTCCGACCGATCGGCCATTTTTGGGTGACAAATTTCTAATCTCAACACTTTTGTATTTCATTTACACTACAACAAACACGGGTTTTCGAAACGGTAAAAAATTGTTGCCGTAGATCAAAAAACCATTCCTAAAACTTTAGGCAACGCTTTGGCAACAGTTTTTGACTTGTGGTATATACGGCCATTACCAATGCTCATAGGCAACGGTTTTTTGCCTAAGACAACGGTAACAAAAAAACCGTTGCTTCAGTTACTAGCAAAGACAACGGTTTTGACGGGAAATTTTAAACAACGGTTTCGAACCGTTACTCGATAAGCAACGGTTTAGAACCGTTCTTATAAATGATCCAACAGTTTAATACCGTAACTGGATAGGCAATGGTTTTAAATTGTTGTAGTTATATTAATCACATAACCAATGGTTTTAAAGTGTTATCGTTGGTGTCACTTTTCGGCAACGGTTTTAATACCATTGCCATTTTATAGTCATCTAAGACAACGGTTTTAAAGCGTTACCGTTGGTGTCATTTTTCGGCAACGGTTTTAATACCATTGCCATTTTATCGTCATTTAAGACAACAATTTTAAAGCCTTACCGTTGGATCAAGTTTTGGCAACGGTATTAATACCATTGCCATTATGTAATCATCTTTGACAATAGTTTTAACACCATTGTCTTTTGTAACTATTGACAACGGTTTTTTTGTAATATATAATTTTATATTTACAATAGTTTTCTCGTGAATGAAATTAATTTTAGTCTTTTTTTTAATTATTTAGTCTCAATAAATAATATAAACAATTTGAATCAAGTCAATAAAGAAAAATAAATGAACATTTCCCATCAAATTTAACTTATAAAAATTGTTGTAAGATCCACAATATCATTTAATTTGGAAAAAAATATAATAACAAAAAAGAGTTGAAATAGCTAAGTAGCAAATAGTCATCATGTCCATAAGTTCATGACTTTTACTCTGTAACATTTGCTTTTAAAAATTTGAACTTAATCAAGTTCGATTTCCCCTTTAACATAGTTTTCCTGTAAACAAAAAAAAAATCAAATATAAAACTACACATCTTTAATACTAATAATGTTAAATAAAAATGTTTGAGAGAGAGAGGACAAACATATGCATCATAACATTCTTCTATTTGGATGCACAAAACAATTGAATCAACATCCTCATAATCAACCATTATTTAAGATATGATAACATATAAAAACTTTAACAACAAATAATATCTCTTCATGCGCATCATTGTTCAGATTGCCTAAAGTGCTTCCTGGTTGAGTAGCTAACATGTCAAGGTCCACTCCTGAGCTTTTTTGTTGCAGCATCATCTTAACAAGCGATTTTAGTTCATCTACTTCTTTTTGCATCACATCAACCTTACCCTCTAATGTTGCCTTCTTAGTTGCATGTTGCTGTTTAAGGGTGGCAATTTCTTTATTTTTCTTCAACAAAGTTGGTGTGGTAACTCTTCCGTGACATCGCACTCTCCCTGCCTTCTCTTTCCCAAATATAGATTGGAAAGCTCTAATTGCTGATTCTTTAGACTTTTTATTCTCAGCTTGCAAATATGCCTATATTAATGTGATGAAAAATAATAATAAAATAAGAGTAAATACACAATTGGACTAAAAGCATATATCATTTGACAATATCAAAACAAATAATAGGGATTAAGAATAATGTTAAGATTCTTTAACTCAATGCAAGCATAAAAGTAACCACAAGTGATGGACAAATTGCCAAGACACAAGAAATCCATAACCTATTTTAACCAAATTAACTCCTAATACTTACTATAACATCCAAAGTGTCTTCATCTAATGATTTTCCCTTTGTGCTTTGGCGAGTCTCAACAAACATTTTTGCTTGAGTTGGTGGTTCATTATTTTCCTTAGAAGCAGCCTATAAGTCCAATTCAAATAACATTTAAATAGAGTTAAAAGGCACACCACACATACACATAGAAATTCACAAAGAATAAAAAATTGTACCAATCTTGCACGTATTCTTGCAAAATTTATTGGTCCCTTTCGATGCCTAAATTTCTATTGTGCCTTATTTTTCTTATTCTACGCAGACATTTTCTACATAACAATAGACAAGTATTATTAAAAATCATCATATTTCACTCATATGTGTATATAATATAATTTCATAAACAATTACATTAAGTTTCACATGTCTTACCTTAACTTTCTCAGTTCTCCAATAAGCAATTAACTTGCGAAAATGACTCTCAGGTATGCTTTTAGGACGATTTTTCAGCATCTCATTAACACATTTGTATGGCAGAAAATGAGTTTGCTTCATTGTGGTCTTATACCTTCTCTAGTTGTCATTGATACGAGAAAGGACCATCCTCTTTCCTTCAGTTGGAATAATGAATTTAGCCTATAAAACACAAATATTATTTGCTAGTAAGAACAAAATACACGTGTAAATTTCCAAATAGTTTCTAAAAGAAACAAGACTAATATTTTCACTTGAACATATTCCCAAATGGCTTCTTTATCTTTAATCCCCTTCCAATTTGTGTAAATTAATGGACAAAAATCTGAATTCCTTGCCACTGTGCCCAAAAATTTGCTCAAGTTGTTTACAGTTTCATCAGTAGGACCAATTGCATCTCCTTCAATATCTAGAGTAATTTCTTCTCTATCTTCCAACTGTCTTGCATGAATCTTCAAGCATTGCGTAGGTCCTCGTATTTTCTTCACTGTTGTCTCTATACAAAGATACTAATTATATACCATCCTTCTTATTGATTTATAAGATATTTAATTGAAAAAAAAAAGAACAAATTAAAGTAACCTTTTGAGTTGAATTTGGTCACGAAACAAAACTAAAGTAACAAATTACCAAATTCAATTCACAAATTGGAATTCAATTAACACACAAATTTTTAGAAATTTTGGCAGCATTCTGGCAGTAAATAGGATGTTTCTGAATTTAAACAAACAGTAAAATCAATCCATATGAACTCACTAAAATTAAATCATCACTAATCATGATCAATTTATATAAACTAAATGGCAGCAAGTGAAAATGGCAATCAGCAGCAATATAAAAATTAGTATAATAAGGCCATCATCATCATTGTTTAATCAAAACAAGGCATGAAATCAGCCATTAACAAGGATAAAGCAGCAGTATAAAATTTGAAACAGTAATGCAACAACCATCATTTTTCAATTAAAACCGCTCAGAAAACCATTCATTCCAGGCATCAGCAGCAACCCAAAAGTTCAACCTAAATCCACTATAATTCAGATAAAACTTCCTAACCACCTATAATCCACTAAGCATGCATAACTAAACCGACTAATTTAACAAAAACTGAACAAACTAATAAAACTAAGAAAATGTAAACAGGAAAAAAATTGAGAACCTGTAGAAGAAGCAGAAACAGAAAATGGCAAGGGGAGGAAGAATGGAGGCAGAGCAGTGTCAACCCAGAGGCAGCTATTGGTGGCGCATGATGGAGGATGAGCGTAGAAACAGGGGAACAGTGGCGTTTTTGTTCTGGTTGTGAAGACAGAGGAGGGCAAAAATGGAAGAAGAAGAAAATAGGAGAAAGGGAAAGAAGGAGGTGTTTTCTTCACTGTGTCTCTATACAAAGATACTAATTATATAACATCCCTCTTATTGATTTATAAGATATTTAATTAAAAAAAAAGAACAAATTAAAGTAACCTTTTGAGTTAAATTTGGTCACAAAACAAAACTAAACAAATTACCAAATACAATTCATAAATTGGAATTCAATTAAAACACAAATTTTTAGAAATTTCGGCAGCATTCTGGCAGTAAATAGGACGTTGCTGAATTTAAACAAATAGCAAAATCAACCCATATGAACTCACTAAACTCAAATCAGCACTAATCATGATCAATTTATATGAATTAAACGGCAGCAAGCGAAAATGGCAATCAGCAACAATATAAAAATTAGCATAATAAGGCTATCATTATCATTGCTTAATCAAAACAAGGCATGAAATCAGCCATTAACAAGGATAAAGTAGCACTATACAATTTGAAACAGTAATGCAACAATGGTGCACGAAATTGCAATCATCAATAATGGCACCAAAGACTTGGTGATCTCAAATGTGAATCACACTTTGTCACAACTTCGCACAACTAACCAGCAAGTGCACTGGGTCGTCCAAGTAATAAACCTTACGTGAATAAGGGTCGATCCCACGGAGATTGTTGGCTTGAAGCAAGCTATGGTCACCTTGTAAATCTCAGTCAGGTGGATTTAAATGGTTATGGTGAATTGACAATAAAAAACATAATTAAAATATAAACTAGGATAGAGATACTTATGTAATTCATTGGTGAGAATTTCAGATAAGCGTATAGAAATGCTTTTGTTCCTCCTGAACCTCTGCTTTCCTGCAGTCTTCATCCAATCATTCCTACTCCCTTCCATGGCAAGCTGTATGTAGGGCATCACCGTTGTCAATGGCTACATCCTATCCTCTCTGTGAAAATGGTCCAATGCACTGTCACTGCATGGCTAATCATCTATCGGTTCTCGATCATACTGGAATAGGATTTACCATCCTTTTGCGTCTGTCACTACGCCCAGCACTCGCGAGTTTGAAGCTCGTCACAGCCATCCCTTCCCAGATCCTACTCGGAATACCACAGACAAGGTTTAGACTTTCTGGATCTCGGGAATGGCCATCCATGGGTTCTAACTTATACCACGAAGACTCTAATATCTCGGACTCTGTCCCCTGTATTAGATATCTAAGAGATACTCATTCTATATCATCTTCATGTAGAACGGAAGTGGTTGTCAGGCACGCGTTCATAGGTAAGAATGGTGATGAGCGTCACATAATCATCACATTCATCATGTTCTTGGGTGCGAATGAATATCTTAGAATAGGAATAAGCTTGAATTGAATAGATAAACAATAGTACTTTGCATTAATTCATGAGGAACAGTAGAGCTCCACACCTTAATCTATGGTGTGTAGAAACTCTACCGTTGAAAATTCATAAGAGCAAGGTCCAGGCATGGACGAGAGGCCAGCCCCCATGATATAAGAAGTAAACATCCCAAGATGTTTAATACAATAGTAAAAAGACCTATTTATGCTAAACTAGTTACTAGGGTTTACAGAGATAAGTAAATGATGCAAAAATCCACTTCTGGGGCTCACTAGGTGTGTGCTTAGGCTGAGCATTGAAGCTTTCACGTGGAGAGGTCTTTCTTGGAGTTGAACGCCAGTTTATAACCTGTTTCTGGCGTTTAACTCCACCTTGCAACCTGTTTCTGGCGTTTAACTCCAGAATGCAACATAGAACTGGCGTTGAATGCCAGTTTGCGTCATCTAAACTCGAGCAAAGTATAGACTATTATATATTTCTGGAAAGCCCTGGATGTCTACTTTCCAACGCAATTGAGAGCGTGCCATTTGGAGTCTTGTAGCTCCAGAAAATCCACTTTGAGTGCAGGGAGGTCAGAATCCAACAGCATCTGCAGTCCTTCTTCAACCGCTGAATCTGATTTTTGCTCAAGTCCCTCAATTTCAGCCAGAAAATACCTAAAATCATAGAAAAACACACAAACTCATAGTAAAGTCCATAAATGTGAATTTTATTTAAAAACTAATAAAAATATACTAAAAACTAACTAAATCATATTAAAAACTATGTAAAAACAATGCCAAAAAGCGTATAAATTATCCGCTCATCACAACACCAAACTTAAATTGTTGCTTGTCCCCAAGTAACTGAAAATCAAATAGGATAAAAAGAAGAGAATATACTATAAATTCCAAAATATCAATGAAACTTAGCTCCAATCAGATGACCGGGACTAGTAGTTTTTTGCCTCTTGAATAGTTTTGGCATCTCACTTTATCCCTTGAAGTTCAGAATGATTGGCATCTATAAGAACTTAGAATTCAGATAGTGTTATTGATTCTCCTAGTTCAGTATGTTGATTCTTGAACACAGCTACTTTATGAGTCTTGGCCGTGGCCCTAAGCACTTTGTTTTCCAGTATTACCACCGGATACATAAATGCCACAGACACATAACTGGTTGAACCTTTTCAAATTGTGACTCAGCTTTGCTAAAGTTCCCAATTAGAGGTGTCTAGGGTTCTTAAGCACACTCTTTTTTTGCTTTGGACCTTGACTTTAACCGCTCAGTCTCAAGTTTTCACTTGACACCTACACGCCACAAGCACATGGTTAGGGACAGCTTGGTTTAGCCGCTTAGGCCAGGATTTTATTCCTTTAGGCCCTCCTATCCACTGATGCTCAAAGTCTTGGATCCTTTTTATTACCCTTGCCTTTCGGTTTTAAGGGCTTTTGGCTTTTTCTGCTTGGTTTTTGGTTTAAAGAGCTTTTGGCTTTTTCTGCTTGCTTTTTCTTTCTCTTTCTCTTTTTTTTCGCCATTTTTTTTCTTTTTTTTTTTTGCAAGACTTTATATTCACTGCTTTTTCTTGCTTCAAGAATCAATTTTATGATTTTTCAGATCATCAAACAATATTTCTCCTTTTTCCTTATTCTTTCAAGAGCCAACATATTTAACATTCATAAACAACAAATTCAAAAGACATATGCACTGTTCAAGCATTCATTCAGAAAACAAAAAGTATTGTCACCACATCAAAATAATTAAACTAGTTTCAAGGATGAATTCGAAACCATCTACTTCTTGTTCTTTTATTTTTAGAACAGTTTTCATTTTAAGAGAGGTGATGGATTCATAGGACATTCATAGCTTTAAGACATAGACACCTAAACACTAATGATCATATAGTAAAGACACAAACATAAATAAAACATAAAGCATAGTAAATGAAAAACAGGAAAATAAGAACAAGGAGATTAAGGAATGGGTCTACCTTAGTGAGGGTGACGTCTTCCTCTTCTTGAAGAACCAATGGTACTCTTGAGCTCCTCTATGTCTCTTCCTTGTCTTTGTTGCTCCTTCCTCATAGCTCTTTGATCTTCTCTAATTTCATGGAGGATGATGGTGTGATTTTAGTGCTCCATCCTTAGTTGTCCCATGTTGGAGCTTAATTCTCCTAGGAAAGTGTTGATTTGCTCCCAATAGTTTTGTGGAGGAAAATACATCCCTTGAGGTATCTCAGGGATTTTATGGTGAAGAATTTCCTCATGCTCTTGTTGAGGTCCATAAGTAGGCTCTCTTGTTTGCTCCATCCTTTTCTTAGTGATGAGCTTTTGAGATGAATCTCTCCATCTCCCATGACTCAGAGGTGGAAGCTTTTGTCTTCCCTTTCGCCTTTCTAGAGGTTTCTCTAGCCTTAGGTGTCATAAATGGTTATGGAAAAACAAAAAGCAATGCTTTTACCACACCAAACTTAGAAGGTTTGCTCGTCCCCGAGCAAAAAAAGAAAGAAAGTAGTAAAAGAAGAAGAAAATGGAGGAGATGGAGGGAGAAGGTGTATTCGGCCAAGGAGGGTTTTAGGTGGTTATGATGTGTGAAAAGGAAGGAGTGATGGATTGAATTTGAGTGGGTGGGTGTAGGTAGGTTGTATGATGGTTTTGGAGGAGTAATGGAGGTGATTGGTGGAAGTTATTTGGGGAAGAGAGTTATGAAAAGGTGTGAAGAGGATAGAAGAAGAGGTGGGGTATATGGGGATCCTGTGGGGTCCACAGATCTAGTGGGGCCAAGGACTTAATATCCCTGCTCCAATTAGGCGTGTAAAACGCCCTTGCTGTGCAATCCTGGCGTTTAACGCCAGACTGTTGCCTGTTTCTGGCGTTAAACGCCCAAATGTAGCCTATTTCTGGCATTTAACGCCTGGTAGATGCTTGTTTCTGGCGTTAAACGCCAGCTTGGTGCTTGTTTCTAGCGTTAAACGCCAGACAAATGCTTGTTTCTGGCGTTTAAATGCCAGAATGCTCCTCCTCCAGGGTGTGCTATTTTTAATGCTGTTTTTCATTTTGTTTTTGATTTTTTAGTAGTTTTTGTGACTCCACATGATCATCAACCTAATAAAACACGAAAATAATAAATAAAAATAAAATAGACATAATTAAATAACATTGGGTTGCCTCCCAACAAGCGCTTCTTTAATGTCAATAGCTTGACAGTGAGCTCTCATGGAGCCTCACAGATGTTTAGAGCATTGTTGGAACCTCCCAACACCAAACTTAGAGTTTGAATGTGGGGGTTCAACACCAAACTTAGAGTTTGGTTGTGGCCTCCCGACACCAAACTTAGAGTTTGACTGTGGGGGCTTTGGTTGACTCTACAGTGAGAGAAGCTTTTCATGCTTCCTCTCCATGGTTACAGAAGGAGATCCTTGAGTTTTAAACACAAGGTTGTCCTCATTCAGTTGAAGGACCAATTCTCCTCTGTCCACATCAATCACAGCTCTTGCTGTGGCTAGGAAGGGTCTTCCAAGGATGATGGATTCATCCTCATCCTTTCCAGTGTCTAGGATTATGAAATCAGCAGGGATGTAAAGGCCTTCAACCTTTACTAGCACGTCCTCTACTTGTCCATAAGCCTATTTTCTTGAGTTGTCTACCATCTCTAATGAGATTCTGGCAGCTTGCACCTTAAAGATCCCAAGTCTTTCCATTACAGAGAGTGGCATTAAGTTTATTCCTAATACTAGGTCACACAGAGCCTTCTTAAAGGTCATGGTGCCTATGTTACAGGGAATTAGGAATTTACCAGGATCCTGTTTCTTTTGAGGTAAATTCTGCCTATCCAATGCATTTAGTTCATTGGTGAGCAAGGGAGGTTCATCTTCCCAAGTCTCATTACCAAATAATTTGGCATTCAGCTTCATGATTGCACCAAGGTACTTAGCAACTTGCTCTTCAGTAACTTCTTCATTCTCTTCAGAAGAAGAATACTCATCAGAGCTCATGAAGGGCAGAAGGAGGTTCAATGGAATCTCTATGGTCTCTAGATAAGCCTCATATTCCTTTGGTTCCTCAAAGGGAAACTCCTTATTGGTCATTGAACGTCCCAGGATGTCTTCCTTACTAGGATTCACGTCCTCCTCCTCCCTTGTAGGTTCGGCCATGATGGTCAAATCAATGGCCTTGCACTCTCTCTTTGGATTTTCTTTTGTATTGCTTGGGAGAGTACTAGGAGGAGTTTCAGTGACTCTTTTACTCAGCTGACCCACTTATGCCTCCAAATTTCTAATGGAGGACCTTGTTTCATTCATGAAACTTAAAGTGGCCTTAGATAGATCAGAGACTATATTTGCTAAGCTAGATGGATTCTGCTCAGAATTCTCTGTCTGTTGCTGAGTGGATGATGGAAAAGGCTTGCTATTGCTAAACTTATTTCTTCCACCATTGTTAAAGCCTTGTTGAGGCTTTTTTTGATCCTTCCATTAGAAATTTGGTTGATTTCTCCATGAGGGATTATAGGTGTTTCCATAGGGTTCACCCATGTAATTCACCTCTACTATTGCAGGGTTCTCAGGATCATAAGCTTCTTCTTCAGAAGATGCCTCCATAGTACTGTTGGATGATTCCTTCAATCCATTCAGACTCGAGAGATCATATTGATTTGCTGAGTCAGTATTTTGTTCTGAGCCAATATGGCATTCAAAGTATCAATTTCAAGAACTCCCTTCCTCTGAGGCGTTCCATTACTCACAGGATTCCTTTCAGAAGTGTACATGAACTGGTTATTTGTAACTATGTCAATGAGTTCTTGAGCTTCTGCAGGCGTTTTCCTTAGGTGAATGGATCCACCTGCAGAATGGTCCAATGACATCTTTGATAACTCAGACAGACCATCATAGAATATATCCAAGATGGTCCATTCTGAAAGCATGTCAGAAGGACACTTTTTGGTCAGTTGCTTATATCTCTCCCAAGCTTCATAGAGGGATTCACCTTCTTTCTGTTTGAAAGTTTGAACATCCACTCTAAGCTTGCTAAGCTTTTGAGGAGGAAAGAACTTGGCTAAGAAAGCCGTGACCAACTTATCCCAAGAGTTCAGGCTATCTTTAGGTTGAAAGTCCAACCATATTCTAGCTCTGTCTCTTATAGCAAACGGGAAAAGCATAAGCCTGTAGACCTCGGAGTCAACCCCATTGGTCTTAATAGTATCACAGATCTGCAAGAATTCAGTTAAGAACTGAAAAGGATCTTCTGATGGAAGTCCATGAAACTTGCAGTTCTGTTGCATCAGAGAAACTAATTGAGGCTTTAGCTCAAAATTATTTGCTCCAATGGCAGGGATTGAGATGCTTCTTCCATGTAAATTGGAATTTGGTGCAGTAAAGTCACCAAGCATCTTCCTTGCATTGTTATTATTTTCGGCCATGTCTCCTTCTTTTTCGAAAATTCTTGTCAGATTTTCTCCAGAGATTGTGCTTTAGCTTCCCTTAGCTTCCTCTTCAGAGTCCTTTCAGGTTCAGGATCAGCTTCAACAAGAATGTTCTTATCCTTGTTCCTGCTCATATGAAAAAGAAGAAAACAGAAAAGAAGAGGAATCCTCTTTGTCACAGTATAGAGATTCCTTTATGTGAGTAGAAGAAGAAAAGAAATTTGAACGCAGAAAGAGGGAGAGGGTTTGAATTTTTAAGAAGAAGAGAAGTGTTAGTAGATAAATAAATAATTAGGAGGAGGTGAGAGAGAAGAATTTTCAAAAATAATTGAAAAGAAAAGAAAAATATTTTTGTTTTTAAATTTAAAATTAAAGTTAAAATTCAAAAATTAAGAAAGGAAAATAAAATTAAATCAAATTAACATTTAAAACAAATAGTTAATTAAAAAGGAATTTTGAAAAAGAGGGAAGGGATTTTGAAAAAGAAAATAAAATTAAATCAAATTAACATTTAGAGAGAGAGAGTTAGTTAGGTAGTTTTGAAAAAGATAAGAATCAAACAAAAAGTTAAGTAGTTAATTGAAAAGATTCGAAATCAAATTTTGAAAAGATAAGAAGTTAGAAAAGAAGTTAGAGAAGATTTTGAAATTGATTTTGAAAAAGATGTGATTGAAACTTATTTTGAAAAGATTTGAAAAAGAAATTTAAAAAGATTTGATTTTGAAAATTAAAGTTGATTACTTGACTAACAAGAAACAAAAAGATATGATTTAAAATTTAAAGATTAAACCTTTCTTACTAGGCAAGTAACAAACTGAAAATTTTTTTGAATCAATCACATTAATTGTCAGCATTAATTTTGAAAATATGAAATAAAAATAAGATAAAGATTTTGAAAATGAATTTGAAATTTTCGAAAATCATAAAAGAAAAATGAAAAAGGTTTGATTTTTGAAAAAGATTTAAAAAAGATAGAATTTTTAAATTGAAAATTTGATTTGACTCATAAGAAACAACTAGATTTTAAAATTTTTTTTGAAAAAGTCAACTCAAATTTTCGAAAATTTATGAGAGAAAAAGGAAAAGATATTTTTTTATTTTTGAATTTTTAATGATGAGAGAGGAAAACACAAAATTGAAACAAAACATGAAAATTATGAATCAAAACAACTAATACATGCAAGAACACTATGAATGTCAAGATGAACACCAAAAACACGTTGAAGATCAAGATGACTTATTTTTAAAAATTTTTTATGAAAAAAAAAACATGCAAGACACCAAACTTAGAAATTTTTAATTTTTAGACACTAAGAATGCAAGAATGCATGTGAGAAACAAGAAAAGACACAAAACAAGACAAACCAAAGATCAAACAAGTAAAATAAACAAGAACAACTTGAAGATTAAGAAAGAACAATGAACACAAATTCGAAAATTTAAAAGAAAATAAAAACATGCAATTGACACCAAACTTAAAATTTGACTCAAGACTCAAAGAAGAAACACAAAATTATTTTTGGTTTTATGATTTTATTAATTTTTTTGGTATTTTTCGAAAATTAATTGGAAAAAGAAAAATAAGGATTTCAAAATTTTTAATAAGAATTCCAGGAATCTTGCAATATTAGTCTAAAGCTCCAGTCCAGGAATTAGACATGGCTTACTAGCCAGCCAAGCTTTCAGTGAAAGCTCCGGTCCAAAACACTAGACATGGCCAATGGCCAGCCAAGCTTCAGCAGATATTGCCTACCTCCCATGTATACAACAACTATGTGTGTAACTGCCAAATGGGTGAAGATCAACAAGCTCTTGTGATGATAAGTTGAAACCCCAGTCCAAAAGATTAGACATGGCTTACAGCCAGCCAGGATTCAACAAATCATCATGAAACACTAGAATTCATTCTTAAAAATTCTGAAGAAAAATATATTTTTGAAAATATTTATTTTTAATTTTTTTCGAAATTAAGAATAATAAAAGCAAAAAGCTTAAAATTAAAATAAATTTACCTAATCTGAGCAACAAGATGAACCGTCAGTTGTCCAAACTGAAACAATCCCCGGCAACGGCGCCAAAAACTTGGTGCACGAAATTGCGATCATCAACAATGGCACCAAAGACTTGGTGCTCTCAAATGTGAATCACACTTTGTCACAACTTTGCACAACTAACCAGCAAGTGCACTGGGTCGTCCAAGTAATAAACCTTACGTGAGTAAGGGTCGATCCCACAGAGATTGTCGGCTTGAAGCAAGCTATGGTCACCTTGTAAATCTCAGTCAGGAGGATTTAAATGGTTATGGTGAATTGACAATAAAAACATAATTAAAATATAAACTAGGATAGAGATACTTATGTAATTCATTGGTGAGAATTTTAGATAAGCGTATAGAGATGCTTTTGTTCCTCCTGAACCTCTGCTTTCCTGCAGTCTTCATCCAATCATTCCTACTCCCTTCCATGGCAAGCTGTATGTAGGGCATCACCATTGTGAATGGCTACATCCCATCCTCTCTGTAAAAATGGTCCAATGCACTGTCACTGCATGGCTAATCATCTGTCGGTTCTCGATCATACTGGAATAGGATTTACCATCCTTTTGCGTCTGTCACTACGCCCAGCACTCGCGAGTTTGAAGCTCGTCACAACCATCCCTTCCTGGATCCTACTCGGAATACCACAGACAAGGTTTAGACTTTCTGGATCTTGGGAATGGCCATCCATGGGTTCTAACTTATACCACGGAGACTCTAATATCTCGGACTCGGTCCCCTGTATTAGATATCTAAGAGATACTCATTCTATCTCATCTTCATGTAGAACGGAAGTGGTTGTCAGGCACGCGTTCATAGGTGAGAATGGTGATGAGCGTCACATAATCATCACATTCATCATGTTCTTGGATGCGAATGAATATCTTAGAATAGGAATAAGCTTGAATTGAATAGATAAACAATAGTACTTTGTATTAATTCATGAGGAACAGCAGAGCTCCACACCTTAATCTATGGTGTGTAGAAACTCTACTGTTGAAAATACATAAGAGCAAGGTCCAGGCATGGCCGAGAGGGCAGCCCCCATGATCTAAGAACTAAACGTCCCAAGATGTCTAATACAATAGTAAAAAGACCTATTTATGCTAAACTTGTTACTAGGGTTTACAGAGATAAGTAAATGATGCAAAAATCCACTTCTGGGGCTCACTAGGTGTGTGCTTGGGCTGAGCATTGAAGCTTTCATGTGGAGAGGTCTTTCTTGGAGTTGAACACCAGTTTATAACTTGTTTCTGGCGTTTAACTCCACCTTGCAACCTGTTTCTGGCGTTTAACTCCAGAATGCAACATGGAACTAGCGTTGAGCTCCAGTTTGCGTCATTTAAACTCGGACAAAGTATAAACTATTATATATTTCTGGAAAGCCCTGGATATCTACTTTCCAATGCAATTGAGAGCGCGCCATTTGGAGTTCTGTAGCTCCAGAAAATCCACTTTGAGTGCAGGGAGGTCAGAATCCAACAGCATCTGCAGTCCTTCTTCAACCTCTGAATCTGATTTTTGCTCAAGTCCCTCAATTTCAGCTAGAAAATATCTGAAATCACAGAAAAACACACAAACTCATAGTAAAGTCCAGAAATGTGAATTTTATTTAAAAACTAATAAAAATATACTAAAAACTAACTAAATCATATTAAAAACTATGTAAAAACAATGCCAAAAAGCGTATAAATTATCCGCTCATCAAACAACCATCATGTATCAATTAAAATAGCTCAGAAAACCATTCTTTCCAGGCATCAGCAGTAACCCAAAAGTTCAACCTAAATCCACTACAATTCAATTAAAACTTCCTAACCACCTATAATCCACTAAGCATGCATAACTAAACTGACTAATTTAACAAAAACTGAACAAACTAATTAAACTAAGAAAATTTAAACAGGAAAAAAATTGAGAACCTATAGAAGAAGCAGAAATAGAAAATGGCAAGGGGAGGGAGAATGGAGGCAGAGCAGTGTCGACCCAGAGGTGGCTACTGGTGGTGCACGGTGGAGGATGAGCACAGAAACAAGGGAATAGTGGCATTTTTGTTCTGGTTACGAAGACAGGGGAGGGAAAAAGTGGAAGAAGAAGAAAAGAGGAGAAAGGGAAAGAAGGAGGTGTTTTCTTAACTCTTGTTTTCCTTCTTCAAGCAAGTTATAAAACTTTTTTGCATCTTCATTTGGCCCATCACCATCTTTATCTCCTTCAAGCACATGCCAAAACGTCTCGTTTAGCAGCCCATGAATGTCGTCAACAAATCCTTCATGGACTTCAACCTCATCGGAATCACTATCCATGTGACTTATTCTTTCGCTTTGATGAACCCACACAGTGTAACTTTTTTGAAATCCCTTAGTTATTAAATGATCATAAACTTCATCCCTTCACCCGCAACTAAAGTTATTACATATAGAACAAGGACAAAGAATTTCTTGTCCTTGTGGTCTACTTTTAGAAAAGGCAAAGTCCAAAAATGAATTAACACCATATTGGCAACCCTCAGTATGTCTCGGTAAACTAGTCCATCCTTTGTCCATTACTTTGTCAACTAAAATAAAAGACACGGACATATGTTTTAGACTAACTATAAGTGATTCTTTTTAATCAAGAGCTTATTGCTTCTAAATAATTTCTAGAAGTCAACCACACATGTTCAAAAGAGAACATCTCAACCAATCATGAGACTAACAATTTGTATCTAACAAACTATGCAAAGAAGCTTACGAAATCATTTAATCACTAAATATTCTTTACAATTAAATGTTCAAACAAATTTAAAAAGATAATATATTAAATGATTTACTTGTAGTGTAGCTCAATGTCTAAGGTAATCGCAGCTACAGAGAGACCCACTATTTGATTCCCTTTTTCTGGTTTTAAAAAGACAAACTACAACAGCAACAAAGAATAAAAATATAAGTAATTCATAACCAGATTTTTTAACAAAAATTTCACTTTTAAAACCAGTTTTTAGAAATCCGATTTTCAAAAGTGATATATAACTAAAAAATCAAACAGTACCCAACTAGCCAAAATTGGGTTAAAAATTTAAAACAATAACCATAGCTAACATGCTAAGAATATCTCTATAATTTAATAGCACAGTGAATCAAAAAAGAAAAAGAAAATAGTGTAACTGCATTGTATGCATATAGCAGATGGTGGCACAGCAGAGGTGTCATACCCATAGATTTTATATGCAAACCTACTAAACAGCCATTGGATAGAGATAAACAAAGATGCAAAACATAAACATAGAATATTCTCACTGCATTTTTCACCATCCAAAAATTTTGTGAAGTTTGTATAAGAAAAACATAGATTATTATTAGTAATGGACTATGATAATTCAAATAGTTGCCGAGTAGCTAATGCTACCTATAAAAGAAGTGCCAATAAGCCACAAACCACCACTGACAGATATATAATAATGAAAGTTACAAAGATATAATAGATGTCATGGAGTTCCACATACAGACATTTCCTAAACCTCCTTTTGAAATTTTTTAAATGAAAGAAATCATATGATGTGAATTGTTTTGGATAACAAAAAATTGTTTTCAATACTACATAAGTGATATATAACTGAAAAACCAAACAATACCCAACTAGCCAAAATTGGGTTAAAAAATTAAAACAAAAACCATAGCTAAGCTGCTAAGCATATCTCTATAATTTAATAGCACAATGAATCAAAAAAGAAAAAGAAAATAGTGTAACTGCATTGCATGCATATAGCAGATGGTGGCACAGCAGAGATGTCATACCCATAGATTTTATATGCAAACTTGCTAAAAAGCCATTGGATAGAGATACCAAATAACACAATTTAAATTCTAATTTATGAACATCAAACAATAGAATTATCAAAATCCAGTCTTTTAAGAAAACAAGACTTTTTAGCACCCACCCAAACAATACAAATCACAGTATATGTTAAAAATTGCAACTGCCCAACATTATATAAATTTGCTTGTATTGCTACCCAAACAGGGTCACAACCACACACTGGTTGGCAATAGAGTTGCCTCACTTATCCAAAAAGAAAATTTATGTACTAAAAAAATGGATAAGTAGTTAAGCACAATAGAAAGAAGGAAACTATTACTAACAGTTTAGATTTGTTTTCAATAATTAATTAGAGTAATCAACCACTTAATTGTATTTATGGAATTGATTCAGTTGACTCTAATATGATTTTCTCACTATTGAGTTCTTTACCAATTCTGCTTCTTTTATGTAAGAGTAGAAAAACTTGTTAGAATCAACTAAACCAATCTCATGAACACGATTTAGCTATTGAATACTTCAATTAATTAAAAACAAATTTAAAGCACTAGGCATGTGTCACATCCTCCTGTACAATACTAATAGAAACTAGTTGTTGCCATCTCTATGCGAATGATGTCCTATTTTGGGGGTATTTGAAATTCTCAATTCACAAGTACACAGTCCAAATTCAAACCAGAAAAAAACTCAGTCAACATTCAACACTCATCTTGCTCATGTTCACAAACATTACCACTTTCCTTTCTTCTTCTTAAATCCAACAAAAATAACCCAACAGCCAATCAAGCCCTAACTAAGCAACAGAAAATTAGAGAAGAAGAACACTTACCACAGATGACAACCCACAAACGACCGATGTAGTGAAGCAGCAGCAGCAAAGCAGAAGCAGCGAAGCACAACCCAGTGAAGTAGAAGCAGCGAAAAAAAACAGGGAAGAAGCAGCGAAGAAGAAGACGTAAGGACACTGCAGAGAACGGAGAAGCACTGAAGCCGCAGAGAGGGGATATGCAGCGACGCCGTGGAGAGGAGAGACTCAGCGACGCCGGGAAAGAGGAGGCAGCGACGATTTTGGGAACGACGCAGCGACGATGATGGTGCGATGATGGTGAGTTGCGATTTAGGGCTTCCTGGTGACTTGCGATGATGGTGCGATTTCGGGCTTCCTGGTCAGTTGCGGTTCGATAACGTCTCTGATTTTGAAGGCGTGGGTTAGGGTTGATGGTACGGTGGAGGGAGGAAGATCGTTCTTCGCCCTTTGGTTTCGAAGAGAAGAGAAAGAGCGCGCGTCTCTGATTCTGAAGGGCTTTCTTAGCTTATTTGCTATGCTATTAGTGAGAAATAATTAATAAACAATAGATATATAATATATTTATTCTAAAAGAATTTTAATTTTATTTTTTTATATTCATATTTGTTATATATTTATAATAAAAATAAATAATATTTATTATAAATTTATTTTAACTTTATGTTTTCAAAATATACTATTTTTTATATATTTATAATAATAATATATAATATTTATTATAAACTTACTTTAATTTTATTTTTTAAAAATAATATTTGTTATTTATTTATAACAATAATTTTTTGAGTATTTTATAAATTTAGTATTTATAGAAAAAATAGTTTAAATTTATATAATTATCTGAAATTATTTTTATTGGTATTTTTTAATTTATATAGTTATTTAAATAATATTAGAAAATGGATGTTTCATAAACAATTGTTGTAATGGTTGTAAAACCATTCTTTAAAATAGTCAAAGAGAACGGTTTTATTTTGTTACTCTAATGTAATGAAAAAATGAACTTCAACAGCAACATTGTAAAAATCGTTGTCTAAGACCATCTAATAGAATGGTTTTAAAGTGTAGCATTTCGGCAACGGTTTTAATGCGTTTCTTTTGTACAATTCTTTAAAAAAAACCGTTGCTAAAAATAAATCTTTGCAACGGTTATAAAACCGTTCTTTAAAATAGTCAAAGAGAACGGTTTTAATTTATTGCTATAAAATAATGAAAAATTGAATTCAACAGTAACACTATAAAAAACGTTCTCTAAAACTATCTAAGAGAATGGTTTTAAGGCGTTGCAAAATTTGGCATTGCTAAAGGCCATATTTGTTGTAGTAATTTTTAGGTCTTTTAGAATTTTAGTTGTATTTTCTTAGTTTGCATATATATATAATAAGCTTAGCCAAAATAATGAAATTTTCCAAGGATTTTATCTATAGGGTACCCTAATTGGTTTGAGTAATTTTTTTTTAGAACTTGCTTGAATCATATATATTGTGAAACATGTTTTTTTTAGCTAATAACACATAAGTATGTGAGTTTTGAACTTAATTGTGTGGTTACATCATATAACCACTATTTTCATTCTTGTGTGTAATATTCTCTTTCTAAGATTGTAATATTTGATTTGTTTGATTCTTTATGTCCATTATTTTGTGTATGAATGCATTTAAATGATTGATGCTTTCGTTTTATTTAGCTCACTTACCCAAATAGCCTACCTTTTATCTACCATTGTCAGCCAATTTTGAGCTTATGCTAAACCCCTTTTGTTCTTAATTTTAGTACATTACAAGCCTTAAAGCAAAAAACAATAAATGTCCTTAATTTGGATCTTTGATTAGCTTAGGCTAGTGAGAGTGTTTATCATTTAATAGTGGGAAGTTTGGGACATTGGGTAGAGGTAAAAGTGTGTTTTTGTATTTTTGTTAAAAATCATGGGAATTGGGTACATACTTATGCATTAAATGTTTAAACATATGCATTGGTATCTTTGTATATAATTCATCAAAAAGAAAAAGAGAAAAACAAAAGAAAAAGAAAAAGAAAAAAATAGAAAAAGAAAAGCAATAAAAAAGGGACAAAATACCCCAAAGTGAAGTTCAATAATAATCAATGCATATATGGGTTGTGATTGAAAAGAATGCATGAGTGTGTGAAAAGTGAAGAATGGGTGGTTAGGTTAGCATTCAAATTTTATAGGTTGTTATATAGGTTAGGTGGGAAGCTTAGGTTAATCAAAGATTCAAATTTCAAGCTTACTTGACCATATGCACCCTTACCTTTACCCTAGCCCCATTACAACCTATGGGAAAGTCCTCATGATATTTGTATGCATGCATTGAATAATTGTTGATTGTTAGATAAAAAACAAATCTTGGAAAGCATCGTTAGAAGAGAATTTAGTGAATCAACCCTATACACTTGAGCGACTAGAGCGGATACACATACGGTGAGGGTTCGATTGCTCAATTACATGTTTTCACCTATGATTATCTCTTTTCTTACAAGTTTGTAAAATATTTTCAATAACTCAATTCAAATGTGGGTTTGATTTGATTGCTATTGATTTAGCCCTTGTGTTCATATATGTATTCTTGGGAATTGATTTATTTTGACTAAGTAGTTGCTATCATGTAGATAGGTTACATTTAGATAGTTTACTTGCATTGAATAAATATTGGTACCCTTTGTCTCTTTCTTGGTTTACCATGAGAACATGCTTGGTTTAAGTGTGGGGAGGTTTGATAAACCCCAATTTTGTGGTTTATCTTGTGCTGAATTTGGGAGATTTTATCAACTTATCTCACATTTATTCAATGAAATAGCATGCTTTTTGTAATTCTTCCTAAATTTGTGCTTAAGAGTGAAAACATGCTTTTTAGGCCTTAAAATTGCTAATTTTAGTTCACTTTAATTCCATTCGATGCCTTGATATGTTTGTTTTGTGATTTCAGGTTCATAAGGCAAGTATTGGATGGAAGAAGTGAAGAGAAAAGCATGCAAAGTGGAGAATTCATGAAGAAATGAGCATTTGGAGAACTCATGGCCATGCGCACGCGTCATCCACACGTACGCATGAAAAGGACATTCATGGCCACGTGCACGCGTCACCAACGCGTACGGGTGAGGAGGAAATTCGCCAGCGACGCGCACGCGTCGACCACGCGCACGCGTGACGCTGATTACGTGACTTCATTAAAGTGAATTCGCTGGGGATGATTTCTGAGCTTTCCAGACCCAAATCCAACTCATTTCTAAAGCTATTTGATGCAGAACTCAAGATGGGTCAAGGGGGGAGCAATTAGATTAGCTTAGGATCATGTAGGGTAGTTTTCTAGAGAGAAGCTCCCTCTTCTCTCTAGAATAAGGATTCTTAGGTTAATTTTCCTCTTAGATTTAGGGTTTAATTCTTGCTTTCATCTTGTTTTCTTTACAATTTCTTGTTCTATTATCTTGATTTCCCTATTTCTTCTTGTTAATTTCTCGTTTTGGCTACTTTTATGTTTATGAGCACTCTTGTTAATTTGGATTTTCTTTAATGCAATTTTATGTTTTCATGTCATTGATGTTTAATTGAGCTTTTATTGTTATTTTCTTGCTTTGGGTAGTTGTAGATTTATTATTCCTACAATTTTATGATGCTTTCCTTTTATGCCTTCCAAGTGTTTGACAAAATGTTTAGTTGGATGTTAGAGTAGCTTTTTGAGCATTATTGACTTGGAAAGAGAAATTGGATAATCTTGAGTCATTAATACCCAACTCAAGTTGGTGATCTAGAGTTGTTAGTTAATATTATTTCCATTGACTCTAATCTCTTGCTAATTCAATTAGTAAATTGATTAGGACTTTTGGATTGAGATTAACTAGTCTTATTTGACTTTCTCCCTATGTTGAAGATAACATTGTACCTTCTTTCAATGTTGGAGATGACTTAATAGGATTAGCTCTTGTCAATTATTGCATGATAATTAATGAGTAGGATAGAAAGCCTAGATTCTCAAGCCTTGCCATGAATGCCTCTTTTTAGTATTTGTTATCATTAATTGTTGCTTTACTTTCTTGCCATTTATTTTCTTGCCCTTTTATCAACCAATCCCCTTTGACCTCAGAACCAATAATTTGGCATTCAATTGCAATTTCTAGGAAGAATGACCCGTGACTAAAACTCTCAGTTATTTTTATTGGGTTGGACTTGTGACAACCAAAATTAAACTTTGATTTGAGGATCGATTGTCGGTTTGGGCTATGCTCACAACGAAATTATTTTATTAAATTCTGAACCGGTAAAAATCTTCACATCACCATGCCTCATCTGTCAAACATGATTTTCTATCTCTGTGTTTCTATCTCAATGTCCCGTGCCGGTAAACAAATGAACCCTTAGGTATGTGTTGTAGTGTCACTTAACGCATCACATTAGCAAATTTTGACCAATCAACAAAGAAAGTGATGAAAAGACTACCATGACTAATTTAAAATCTTTAAAGAACGAGTTTGATTAAAAAAAATTCGAGGACCAATTTGAAAAACGAGTGATCTTTCAGGAACTAATTTGACCATTTAATCGTACTTCAAATATGAACTAAGGGCATTTTTTGTTTTTATTTTTTGTTTTTAAACTAATTCTATAAGGATCTTTTAGTCTCTTAAAATAGAATCTACAAAACAAATTTTAAATGTTTCTTAAAGTTTAACTTTTTTGAGTTATAAAAAAGGTATTTTGATTTTTTTAAATGAACTAAAAGTGTAATTAAGGTTTTTTTAAATCAAATTTAAATTTTTAATTTCTAATACAATCAAACAGGATGAATTAATTTTATAATGACATTTTAGATTTATTTTTTAACATATTAACAGTAAAATATTGTTGTTCCGAGTTGTTATCTGAAATCAAGGTGGGTTTTGAACTTGGACATGAGGTCCAAACACTTATTTCTGACCCATGTGGGCGACGCCATGTAGACTGAACTTGTCGTTGTTGAGTCGACTTAGATGCAGCTTATTTTATGGTTTATTCATTCTTTATTCAGAATATGGGCTGGACCATGTTTAATGAGTGTAGGTATAAACAATTGCTTTGTTCTTTTTAAAATTAGTTACGAGAGAATTTTAATTTTTAGAGTTCACATTTACTATATACAATAAAACAAACTTTATTCTAAAAGCGTATTTTAGTGTTTTTAAAATTAATGCTAAAAAATAATTGTTTTTTAAATGAATTTGGTGGGTATTTTAGTCTTTCTACAATTAAATTTAAAATTTAATTTGTAATATAATTAAAAAATTTAAACATAAAAGAGCATTTTAGTCCGTTTAATATTAATTCTAGAATACTAACTTTTAAGAATATTAAAAAAGTTATTAACCCTTTTAAAAAATTAAAGTATAATTATACCTAAAGATTCAAATAATATGCTATCTACACAGATTACACATGTGTCTTGTTGTTTTTCATCGCAATTATGTTTTTGATAGAGACAAATTTATTCATGTTTGATTATTTTTATCATGACCTTAAAATTATTGGTGATATTTTTATTATTTTTGTCATTTAAAATTATTTTTTTGGCACTTAGATTCTTGAAAATATTTTTAGTAATTTAATTTTATTTTTCTACTTCTTGGGTGACATAACTTGCTTTTATTAGATAGACTAATTTATTTATAATTCTTTACCAGATACTATATACTATATTTTGATTATCTAATTTTTTTTTTAAAATTTATTAAGAGACAAATTTATATATTTTTGGTTTAAAAAATGAATTTATATTTTAAATTAAATTTTTTTTCATGCCTTTTGATAAACTATGTTTCATTCATGTAAATATTTTACTTAAGAAAAAAAAAAAAGAAGAACTCCAACCCAATTTCATCTCGAACAAATCCAATAATGTCCATTTTTATCACATAAAGGCATAAAGCCATAATAAAAACTATTCCTAGAAATTTGTACGGTTCACTCTAAGTTAGTGAATTAGCTATAACCACTCCTGCAAACCTACTCCCTGACTAAAAACAAAAGTTGAAAACTGCTGTACTTACAATACATGTGTCATTATAGCAAGATTTTAAAACCAAATCAGTCATCGAACCGCTCTAAGTACTAATTCACTGGTTTAACCAGTTCGATCGTAGTTCAACCGAAAATTCATTTTAATAAAATAATACATAAAATATAAATATACACAGTAAAACATAATTATAGTCTAATATAAATTTTAAAATATTATCTAAAGTAAAAATATTACATAAACCACAATGTTATGATCTCTTTTAAATACAGATTCAAAAGTCAAATAAAAAAAAACCATAAAATACAATATGATAAACTATTCAAGATTATTCATAATTCTACACCACATAGTGACGAAAAATCACAATTCACGGATTAACTAACAATAATGACAGTTAAAAAAAATACCTAGAAGAGAGCAGACTGAGTAGTGAGCACACAGGAAGATAGGGAACAATTAAAGGGGCTGACGTGGCTGAAGGGGAGGAGCGTGGTGGAACAGAGCTGGCGCCGGCGGGACATTACTGCACGAGGGAGGCAGGAGACAAGATGAGTTGCAACAGCGATGATGGCTGCGCGATGGAGGCAGCTTCCAAAAGTTGCAATGGTGACTGTAACAGGGCGGTGGCTGGATGAAAGTGAGAAGGTGAGAGAGGAGATCGATGAGAGGAAGGAGATGGAGAATGAGACTGTAAGATAGGTGAGGCATGAGGGTGTTGCTGAGCGTTTTGGACTTTGGTAGTTTAGTTAGGGTTCCTCTCCTCTAAACCAAACGGCGGGGTTTTGAAATTTTGGGAGAAAATTTGCTGGGTCTTAGTTCGATTTGACTAACCGATTGCGATTTCTAAATCTTCTGGTTATGGTATCTAACCGATTCGTTTTTTTCACCTGTTTACGATTCGATCGGTCGGTTTGAACGGATTTTCAGAACCTTGCATTACAGTGAATTTTCGAAAGGAAATATCTGTATATTTATACAAACTTACCTCTTTATCTTATATTTCATCATATATATATATAATGTTTAATATTGTTTACAATAATAATAATAATAAAAATAATAATAATATTTTATTAATTTAGCTATAAAGTATACTTGGAAATTAACATATGTTTAATTATTCATGTATTTAATTTAACTACATTTTTCTATTGATACTTTAAATATTTCTAATAGTATGTTTGATAATTTAGTTTTCATGTTAGTACATATATTAAAATGGCTTAAAAAAATAAAAAAATTGAAATGTGGTTTATTTTAATGTTTATTTTTGAAACACAGATAAACAAATTAAATAAACATTATTTCGACACTAACGTTTTGCTAGTGAATCAATACGCTTTTTCTTTAGTTTTTTAATAGAAAAATAATTTATATATATAAATAATTAATAATAATAATTATATTTTTATACAGATTTTAAAAGTATTTCGTATATAAATAGTATCTTCATATGGATGGATTTTGTATATAAATTTTTAAATTTGTTTCTAATTAAATAGGATTGAGAAAATAAATAAATTTGATAATATTTACAAATAAGTAATCTTTAAATAATATTAGTCAATTTTTATATTTATTTTGTTCGCATAATAATAACCTATTTTTATAATGTTATTTTTTAATTTAAATTTATTTATTTTATACATTTTACATGTTAAATAAGTTAAAATATTATATTTTTTATAATTTATTTTTAATTATTAATATTAAATTTATAATTTGTAAAATAAAATTATAAGATTCATATTTTAAACTCAATAGAAAAGTGGTTGAACTCCGTGTCTGTTGAACCGTTAGTTAAAAGATAAAACCAATTAAGTGTGTTACATATCTAATTAATTTGTTTAGAGTAAACTACTATTTCTACCCATAAAAATTGAAGACGCTGACATATCTACCCATAGAACATAAAAATTACCATTTGTACCCATAAAAGATTGACGTTCGCATGCAAAATTACCCAAATCCTAAATAATTACATAAAATCCCCAAACTACTCCCTTCTCTTCTCTCACGCACCCACGCCCTCACTCACTATCTGCAGCACCTAAACCACCACTACCGTAGCATCATCTCCCTTTCTACTCTCTCTCTCTCTCTCTCTCTCTATATATATATATATATATATATATATATATATATATATATATATATATCACTCACTCACTCACTCACTTTTTCTCTCTCATCTCTTGAACATCAACATAACCCAGCCACTATCCTCTTCAAAATTACAAAAAAGAACAAACTCAGATCAAATTGAAGAATAGAACATATACAGATTCAAAATAAAACCCTAATTTCTTAGAACCTTCACCAAAAATTGACAATTTCTTAGACTTCAGATCACCATTTTTGTTGCAAATAACACAGAACACTAATTTGATTTTGGCGACACTGGGAGGAGATGACAAAGACGCATCACTAGGAGGAGATGAGAGCAATGATGCCGAGAGAAGAAGAAGACGAAGATACGACATTTGGAAAAGGAAGGAACTCAACACTGAAGAAGTTGCGGTTGCAGAAAATAGAGGATTCTGCTACTTCCTAGAAACCTCCCAAAGAAGAAGAAGAAGAAGAGGAGGGGAGGAGAAGATAGAGCTCGCGATGACAAAAGGAGAAACCACCATTAATGCACAGAAGAGAGAGAAGAATGACAGAGAAGAGAGAAACATCAATAGGAAAAAAAGAGGAAGGAGAAAAGTGGGAAGAGGGGGGAGAGAAAGAGAGAAAGAGAGAAAGAACGATTGAAGAAGATGGAGGAGAATGAAGAGAGAGAGAGTGAAAAGGGGATGGTGCTGCAGCAGTGCTGGTTCACGGCTTAGGTAAAGAATTGAAGAGGATGACCACTAAGGGTAGTTTGGGAATTTTATGTAATTATTTAGGGTTTGGGTAATTTTGCTTGCGAAAGTCAATTTTATGGGTACAAATGGTAATTTTAATCTTTTATGGGTAAATATGTCAGCATTTTCAACTTTTATGGGTAGAAATGGTAGTATACTCATTTGTTTAAAAAAAAGCTAATAACAAAAATAGAAGAATTAGTATTGATTTTTTCCCACACAATACATTTGTTTGTCAAAACCGTTTTTCACAAGATCTATATTTTAAATATTTTATATATTTATCATTCATATACTCATATGTATGATAAGGTAGGTTATGTTAAATAATTTATATTATATGATCCTAATCTATATATGTGTATATTGTAAGATCTGAAACTTTTGAAAAGTCTTACTATGAGTCAATTTCAAATTAATTATTCATTAAAGACTTTATTTTCAAAAATATTTTATTAAAAATAATTAAATCAAGTTTTGATAATTAAATTAGAAATTTTATTTAATTTTATAATTACTGGATAATTTTCTATATTTAAACTATAAGTTTAGTAGTTGTAAACTAGTAAGATTTTTATATGATTTGATTTAAGTAATTAAAATTTTGGAATTTAATATTTTAAATTAGATTATTTGATTGAAAGCCAATTAGTAATTTAATATAATAAATAATATTTTCAAAGTAATTTTAAGGTATTAAATTATATTTCATATTAATACAATATACCCTAATTTTATTAAAATTACCAAACTCTAATTTTATCCAAAATTTCCGAATCCAACCCTAACTCTAACCAAACAAAACCCTAATTTTACCCTAACCATCACTGCCACACAGTCAAATGAAACAAAAGAAAGAAAAGGGAGACGGAAGAGGGAACGAAGGAACAGAAAGAAAGGGAGGGGGAAAGGTTGCAAGGGGAAGGAGGAGAAGAGAGGGAGGACGGCGCCGGCCGGCGTCATTACCGCTGCGTCGTCGTGTTGCTGTTAAGAGAGAGGGAGTGCAAACCAGAGCCAAGGAAGCGAGGAGTGTAAGAACCGGAATAACCGCTTTAATAAAATAATAATTTTTTAACTACCCGGAATAGGTTCGAAAATATAGAAATGATATTTTCAAAATAAAAAGGTGAAATTTGAATTCAATGAACTTTTTTAAGTGGGAAAATGTATCTTTTACAGAAATTTTTGTAAAAATGCGTATCGGCTCTAGTCTGACCGATATCGCGTATTGAGAAAAATAAAATTTTAAAAATTGAGTTTAATGTTTTGAAATGACAAAAATAATTTAGAATCGAAAATTGGGTGTTAATCTTAAAGGTTTTGGTCCAAAGTGGATCAAATGGGCCTTAAACGCTAATGGGTTAGACCGGGCCCAAGCCCAATATATATAAACACAACTAATGATCATTTCAGCTCATTTCTAACCATAAAATAAGAAAGGGGCACCGCCGAAGTGAGAAGAGTGGAGGTGAGGGTTTGCACTATTCACATTCTTCTTTTATCCATATCTTGAGCTACGGAGTTCTGATTGATGAGCCGTTTGCGACCACACGAAGCTCTTGCTGAATCCGCCGTTATTTCTAACTAAGTTTTGCTGATAAGAACTCACGTCTCCATCTCCAGTTTTCTGCCCTCTCCCTAGGAACGTTTCCCTCTGAATGGAGAAGGTGGTAGGGCACTCATCCCTCGGAATTATTCCTCCTGAGTATGCGCAACAGAGAGACTAATCTGGGATTTGCCGACCGGATTTTGTGTTGGGTTTGGCACTATAATCGACATGTGATATCACAGCCAATAGGATAGGCATTCATCATATGCATCTCTTATGTGCTTGTTTGTTTTGATTACTTGCAGTTTGCCTAAATGTATAATATGCCTACTTGCTTCTTGAATTACTTGTTATACCTGAATATTACCTGTGTATTACTTGTTTGCATATACTTGTAATTGTCTGGCATTTAGGAGGATCGGAAGGCAGTGGTGATAGGATTGCACGGAGGTCAGGATGGCGAAGGTTGTGGGATACAGAGGTGTGATTGGTATTAGTTAGAAACCCCCTAAGTTTAGATAACCCTGTTTACGGTTTATGGTTTAATTTAATTATCTCGTTAAGCTTGAATCTCTGTTTGATGTGAAGTTCCTGGATTGCCTTTGGCATCTCAGAACCATACATCTTATATATTGAGCATTGTTACTATACTGAGAACCTCCGGTTCTCATACCATATGTTGTTGTTTTTCAAATGCAGATCGCAACCCACTATGGTGAGTTTGCGGATGTGGTGACAGATCAGAGTATGCTCTTCCTTATGTTTTATTTCACTTTACTTTTGTTGTAGTACTTGATAAACCCCATTTTAGGGTTTATCTTGTGCTTAATTTAGTGGATTTTATCCACTAAACTCACACTTATTCATATAGTTCGCATGTTTTACATTTTCCTTCCTAATTTTATGTTATGATTGAAAACATGCTTCTTTGGTCTTAAACTCGCTAATTTTAATTCCCTCTTATTACCATTCGATGTCGTGATATGTTTGCTGAGTGTTTTTAGAGTTTATAGGGCAGGAATGGCTTAGAGGATGGAAAGAAAGAATGCAAAAGTGGAAGGAATAAAAGTGGAAGGAATACAAGAAATTGAAGGAATTGTTAAGCTGTCAACCCTGACCTCTTCATACTAAATCGGCCATAACTTGAGCTACAGAAGTCCAAATGAAGCGGTTCTAGTTGCGTTGGAAAGCTAACATCTGGGGTTTCAAAATAATATGCAATTTTTCATAGTTTCCATGCAGTTAAGCGATGTGCATGCGTGCATTACCCATACGCGTGACGTGCACCACGTGTAGAAATTGCAGAAGACGCTGGGGGCAATTTCTGGGCTCCTTTTGGCCCAGTTCCAAGCCCGAAAAAACAAATTAGAGGCTGCAGAGTGGAGGAATCAATCATACAACTTTCATTCACATAATTTTAGGTTTTAGATGTAGTTTTCTACAGAGAGAGGCTCTCTCCTCTCTCTAGGTTTTAGGATTCTTAGGTTTAGCTATTTTCAATTCCAGATTTCTACTGTACTTTAATTTAGTTTATCTTCTATCCTTATTTATTCTAGCACTTTAGTTTCTCTTCTCTTGGTGATTTATTTATTTATCCACTTTAGTTTATGAATTCTCATGTTAGATTCAATTTTCCTTTTTAGGCAATTTGAGGTATTTCGTATTTATGATTGCTTTCTTCAATTTATGTTATTGATGCTTTAAATTGGTTGTTTGGATTTTATTATCTCTTATTGCTTTTCTATGCTTTTATGTTGTGCCTTCCAAGTGTTTGATAAAATGCTTGGTAGGATTTTAATTTAGATTTCTCTCCTTTTGACTTTGGTTGAGTAATTGGAGACTCTTGAGTTATCAAACTACTTTGTTGATTGATAATTAAAAGTTGCTAGCTGATTTAAATCCCTCTAAAGCTAGTCTTTCCTTACGAGTTGACTAGGACTTGAGGAATCAAATTGATTTATCCACTTGACTTTCCTTCATAATTAGAGGTTAACTAAGTGGGAGCAATGGACAATTGATGTCACAATTGAGGAAGATAATGAGGATAGGACTTCTAATTCTCATACCTTGCCAAGAGCTTTCTTAGCTATTAGTCTACTTTCTTGTCATTTACTTTCCTTGTTCCTTATTTCAAAAACCCAAAAAGATACTTTTCCATAACCAATAGTAACATACTTCTCTGCAGTTCGTTGAGAGACGACCCGAGGTTTAAATACTTCGGTTATTATTTTTATTGGGGTTTGTTACTTGTGACAAACAATTTTTTGCATGAAAGGATTCTTTGTTGGTTTAAATACTATACTTGCAACGAGGATTTATTGCGAAATTCTAAACCGTCAAAAATCCGTTAGTCAAAATGGCCCCGTTGCTGGGGAATTACAAACGTGTGCCTTATTATTAGTTATTGTGAATAATTTTGCTTTTTTGTTTCTTTGTTAGTGTTTCTAGTTTTAGGAGTTTTTTTACATTAATTCTTATTAGTTTTTGTTTTTACTTGCTACTATGAATTCTCACCCCTTTGGCTATGAGTTTGGTTCAAATTATGTTGTAGGGAATGAAAGCTATAATAAGAATATGCATCAAGGTTGGAACAATCAAAGATGGGAGGAGCCACAAGGATTTGATCAACCCTTTTGGCAACAACCTCTTCCAATATGCTATGAGCAACAACCATTCTACGATGCATCCCATGACAATGGTTATGGTGGACCTTTTCGTGACAATCAACCTCCACCAATTTACTATGATCAAGAGCCATTCCAAGGTGCGTATCAATCTAATAGCTATGGTGGACCCCCTCCAACAAGCCCCACCATATGCCTATGAACCCCCTCCTCAACATAGCTTCGAACCACCATACTCACAAGTCCCTTTCCACCATTCACCTCCATATAACCCTAACCCTTATCCACCACACTAACCACCATACAAACCATATAAACCATACCCAGAACCACCACCTCAATATACACCATCTCCATACCCTTATCAAGAAGAACCACTTCTGTACTATGAGCCTTTTCTCCCAACAAATGTACCCTCCTATCCACCCCAAGATCCCATAGATGATACCTTTAGAGTTATTCACCAAGGGCAACAGGAGCTTCAAACCACACTTACCTCTGCTCTCACCGGTCTTACCTCTACTCTCCAAGCTCTTATATCTCTCGTGGATCCATCCTATACTCCCAAAACTCAACCCTCAAGCTCTAATACACTTCCTTTTCACCCATGTCCATCAATCCAAGAGCAACATGATCCCAATTATGCTATTGACATGGAACAAGAGAGAAGGGATCATCTTAGGGACGTAATGGATCGGGTTCATGCATACATACTTCAAGAGAAGCAAGAGGAGGCCCAAAAAGTGGAGGTAGGAGAGAGCCTTGAAGATGAAGGAGTAGTTGAAGAATTAGAGGGAATTGAAGAAAGTTGTCAAGAGGTGGAAGTTATCAAGGAGGAGTTAGATTTTGTACTAGAGAAAGTGGAGAAAACCGAAATTATCGAAGAATAGGAAGTGGTTGAGGACTTAGGAGATGCGAAACCTCCATGGGAATCTCAAATCATAGAGCCTCCTTCCAAAACGTTTGAATTTGATGTTGAGGAGGGTGTACAACCTCCAAGGCATGTCATGGTTGAAGACTTGGAGGAGGTTAATCATGAGATGGATTCACTAATTGATGAGTTTTTATCAACAATTGAATCCTCCCCTATTGGACTTAAAGAAGAGGTCAATGTTGCAGCAGCTTATCAAGAGATGGAGATCATCAAAGAGGAGCCCAAGAGATTGAAGTATACATTGGCAAGGCCACCACTGGAGATACTTCCCCCCAAGCCATTACCATCCAACACAACATTCAAGTGCATAAAAATTCTTATTCTTAAAATCTACCTTCCCACTTGAATATGGTCTGCTTGAAACGGATGGACAACTTAGAGCTATCTGCGGTTTTAAGAGTAAAAGGGAGATGGTTAGCGGTTGTCAACACCATCCTAGGTTCGTTATGGTTGGAAGCTTAGGGCCTAATTACAAAGGTTGGTATAATTCTTAATTGATTGGGTCTAGGAGGATGTTTAGGTGCTTAAATGAGAATTCCAAGGCTAAACCACCCGGATGGAATCATGATTTGCAGCTTACAGACAGGTGTAGGAACAAGATTTGGGATCTGGGCATACAAGAGGATCAACTTTGAGAGCTCAAAGCTTGTGGAGAACTTCATCAAGGCTTGGTGAATTTATTTGGAGATGTTGAAGCTTATTGGAAGTCCAAGCATTGGTGGAAGTTTCAAGATGAGTTCAAGTACAAGTGACCATGACAAGGAGCTCACGAAATGTCCAATTTAAGGACTTTAACTAAAAGTGCTATGTAGGAGACACCCCACCATGGTAAATTCTTTCTAATTTCTCTTTTATTTATATTAGTAATAAGTTAGATTTTTATTTTTGTTTTTAGATATATTTATTTCGTTTAATTCATGGTTTAGTTGTCTAAAATAGCTTTGCGATCCGTGCGTAAGCGTCGTTGACGCGCACGCGTCACATGCAGGTTCGCAATATTAATGAAAGGGGCAGAAAGTTACAATGGAGACGCGCGGGAGGGGTGTGTACGCACAAGCCACCCCATTTTTAGGGTTTATCTTGTGCTTAATTTAGTGCATTTTATCCACTAAACTCACACTTATTCATATAATTCGCATGTTTTACATTTTCCATCCTAATTTTATGTTATGATTGAAAACATGCTTCTTTGACATTAAACTCACTAATTTTAATTCCCTCTTATTACCATTCGATGCCGTGATATGTTTACTGAGTGTTTTCAGGGTTTATAAGGCAGGAATAGCTTAGAGGATGGAAAGGAAGCATGCAAAAGTGGAAGGAATACAAGAAATTGAAGGAATTGTTAAGCTGTCAACCTTGACCTCTTCATACTAAATTGACCATAACTTGAGCTACAGAGGTCCAAATGAGGCAGTTTCAGTTGTGTTGGAAAGCTAATATCCAGGGCTTCAAAATGATATGCAATTTACCATAGTTGCCATGCAGTTAAGTGATGCGCATGCGTGCATTACGCGTACGCGTGATGTGCGCCACGTGCAGAAATTGCAGAAGACGCTAGGGGCGATTTCTGGGCTCCTTTTGACCTAGTTCCAAGCTTGAAAACATAGATTAGAGGCTGCGGAGTGGAGGAATCAATCATACAACTTTCATTCACATAAGTTTGGGTTTTAGATGTAGTTTTCTAGAGAGAGAGAGGCTCTCTCCTCTCTCTAGGTTTTAGGATTCTTAGATTTAGCTATTTTCAATTCCAAATTTAGCTATTCTCTTCTACTCTTATTTATTCTAGCACTATAGTTTCTCTTCTCTTGGTGATTTATTTATTTATTCACTTTAGTTTATGAATTCTCATGTTAGATTCAATTTCCCTTTTTATGCAATTTGAGGTATTTCGTATTTATGATTGCTTTCTTCAATTTATGTTATTGATGCTTTCAATTGGTTGTTTGGATTTTATTATCTCTTATTGCTTTTCTATGCTTTTATGTTGTCCCTTCCAGGTATTTGATAAAATGCTTGGTAGGATTTTAATTTAGATTTCTCTCCTTTTGGCTTTGGTTGAGTATTTGGAGACTCTTGAGTTATCAAACTCCTTTGTTAATTGATAATTAAAAGTTGCTAGTTGATTTGAATCCCTCTAAAGCTAGTCTTTTCTTAGGAGTTGACTAGGACTTGAGGAATCAAATTGATTTATCCACTTGACTTTCCTTCAGAATTAGAGGTTAACTAAGTGGGAGCAATGGACAATTGATGTCACAATTGAGGAAGATAATGAGGATAGGACTTCTAATTCTCATACCTTGCCAAGAGCTTTCTTAGCTATTAGTCTACTTTCTTGTCATTTACTTTCCTTGTTCCTTATTTCAAAAACCCAAAAAGATACTTTTCCATAACCAATAGTAACATACTTCCTTGCAATTCCTTGAGAGACGACTTGAGGTTTAAATACTTTGGATATTATTTTTATTGGGGTTTGTTACTTGTGACAAACAATTTTTTACATGAAAGGATTCTTTGTTGGTTTAGATACTATACTTGCAACGAGGATTTATTGTGAAATTCTAAACCGTCAAAAATCCATTCGTCAGTACTCTCACCTTTTGTATATTTAATGTTGTTGCCTTAGAGGCTTTATTTTTCAAAAAATTTGAGAGGTAGGTCGTTGCTATTTTTAATTTCCAAAACTCTGTTGTGTTCAGTTTGACTAGCCGGCCTAAACTCCGCAGGCTGTGACTAGTCTTCTTTTTGTATATCTTACTTATATATTTTTTGTTTACTTTAATTTACTACTTTGCGTATCATGGAGCTATCTACAAGGTTATATATATATATATATATATATATATATATATATATATATATATATATATATATATATATATATATATATATATATATTATGTCTTGTTCTATTCGTACCTAAGCGTTTAGTTGTCGTGTGTGAACGCTTTCCGATTTGTAATTCTGCTTTATGCGACTTCAGCTTTATTCCTTTATCATGCTTTTAGTATTCCTACTTCTTTATATATATATTACTATATATTACTATATATATATATTACTATATGAGCTTTAAAGTTGTTGTGCCACTTTGTTATCCTTCACTTTACGGCACGAGGTAAGGTTTAGGGTGACGGGGTGTTACATTTAGTGGTATCAAAGCGGTTCATCCTCGTGAGCCTGAGGGATGCACTGATTGTGCTTTATTACACACTCTGGATCATTTTTATTTCATGGTATTTAGGTTATTTGCTTGGTATGCACAACATGCTTGTTTGTGAGTGCCTCTGGGGATAATTGAAACACTAAACTTGAGATATTGAGACTGATCACCTCGATATCGATTGTTTGGTATAGACAGGATCCCAAATGGCAACTCGTGGATGAGGTCAATCATGTTAACGAAGAGATAGTGAGGATGATTAACCTAGCTAATGCGTTACAAGATCAACATGTTCCGGAAAACTAGTTCGTGGAGTTTGCGGCATATTAATTGATGGGCGAGGTTCAGCCTTAGTGGCAGTGGAAGTGCCGATTGATGCATCTACCGAATGAGGATGAATGCTTTTGCAGTTTTTAATTAAGATTTTCAATTTCTAACTGATATGGCTTTGAATCATGTTGAAAAAGTTTTAAATCCTAGAAGCATTTTGAAATTGGTTTGGAACTTTTAGTTTAAATGATTTGGTTTTAAAAGTAGGTCGGAATTCTTGTTTTGAATGATAGGATTTAAATGAAAAGTGAGTTCTGTGATTTTTTTAATTTGTGGATTTGGTTTGAAATTTAACTCATTGAAAGGGATTCAAATTAAAAAGCTATGATTTAAGGATTCTAATGAATTTAAGGAAAATCGTGATATAAAGTAATTGATTTACGAGTAAATGATTTTTGAGTCTTTTGAAAAAGCTGTAACATTGAACTAGCTTAGCTTGAACTTGTTTTGAAGGTTTTGGAAAATGTTACAAAAGCAGTATTTGGTTTAAAGGAAAATTTCGGTTCGATGCAGTGGAGTAAGTCGAGTTCTTAGTGACAAATAATCAGAGTGACGCAGCGGAAAGCGAGAGGAAACATCGACACAGTAGAAATTTGGTGGACGAAATGCTATGACAACTTGTTTAGGTTGACAATGTGGGTAGTAGAATGCTTCATGGATGATACATCATTGATGAGCGGATAATTTATACGCTTTTTGGCATTGTTTTTAGGTAGTTTTTAGTATGTTTTAGTTACTTTTTATTATATTTTTTTAGTTTGTATGCAAAAATTACATTTCTAGACTTTACTATGAGTTTGTGTGTTTTTCTGTAATTTCAGGTATTTTCTGGCTGAAATTGAGGGACCTGAGCAAAAGTCTGATTCAGAGGCTGAGAAAAGACTGTAGATGCTGTTGGATTCTGACCCTCCTGCACTCGAAGTGGATTTTCTAGAGTTAAAGAAGCCCAATTGGCGCGCTCTCAATTGCTTTGGAAAGTAGACATCTTGGGCTTTCCAGCAATATATAATAGTCCATACTTTGCCCGAGATTTGATGGCCCAAACTGGCGTTCAACGCCAGCTAAAGATCCTTTTCTGGCGTAAAACGCCCAAACTAGCACCAGAACTGGAGTTAAACGCCCGAACTGGCATCCAAGCTAGCGTTTAACTCTAGAAAAGCCCTATGCACGTGTAAAGCTCAATGCTCAGCCCAAGCACACACCAAGTGGGCCCTGGAAATGTATTTCTGCACTATCTGCACTTAATTACTCAATTTCTGTAATCCTTAGTAACTAGTTTAGTATAAATACAAGTCTTTCCTGTTGTATTCGAACTTTTTTAATCATCTTTTATCAACTTCATGCTTGGATGGCCTCACGGCCATGCCTAGGCTATTTTCTCTTATGTATTTTTTAAGGGTGGAGTTTCTACACCTCATAGATTAAGGTGCAGAGCTCTGCTGTTCTTCATGAATCAATGCAAGTACTATTGTTTCTCTTTCATGTCACGCTTACTTCTTCTCCAAGATATACTCTTGTACTTAATTCAGTTAAGTCAGAATGAAGGGGTGACCCGTGACAATCACCCACTATCTTCGTTACTCGCTTAGCCAAGATCCGCATGCCTGACAACCACAAGCGGTCTACATGATGTTCAACGTAGTCATTGGACAACAATAGGAGTATAGTCTCTTGGGTCTCTGATCCACGGATTTGACTTGCCTCTCTTGACAACAGAGCATTTGAATCCGTGATATTAGAACCTTCGTGGTAGAGGCTAGAACCAATTGGCAGCATCCCTGAGATCCGGAAAGTCTAAACCTTGTCTGTGGTATTTCGAGTAGGATCTGGGACGGGATGACTGTGATGAGCTTCAAACTCACGAATGTTGGGCGCAGTGATAGTGTGCAAAAGGATAGAGAGATCCTATTCTGACACAAGTGGGAACCGACATATGATTAGCCGTGTGGTAGCTGTACCTGGTATTTTTCATCCGAGACGAGAAATCTGACAGTTGATTAGCCGTGCAGAAACTGTACCTGGTATTAGTCATCTGAGAGGATGGATGGTAGCCATTGACAATGGTGATCCACCAACATACAACTTGCCATGGAAGGGAGTACGCATGATTGGATGAAGACAATAGGAAAGCAGAGGTTCAGAAGCAACAAAGAATCTCCAAACGCTTATCCGAAATTCCCACCAATGAATTACATAAGTATCTTTATTTTAATTTACGTTTTATTTATCTTTCAATTATCAAAACTCATAACCAATTGAATCTGCCTGACTAAGATTTACAGGATGACCATAGCTTGCTTCAAGCCGACAATCTCTGTGGGATCGACCCTTACTCGCGTAAGGTTTTATTACTTGGACGACCCAGTGCACTTGCTGGTTAGTTGTACCAGAGTTGTGAAAAGTGTGATCACAATTCCGTGCACCAAGTTTTTGACGCCGTTGCCGGGGATTGTTCGTGTTTGGACAACTGACGGTTCATCTTGTTGCTTAGATTGGGTAATTTTATTTTATGTTTAAGCTTTTTATTTTTATTTTTGAAAAAAAAATTTTGTTTTCGAAAAATTAATAAAACTTTTTGAGAATGAATTCCACCTTAGAGCTTCATGATGATATGTTGAAGCCTGGCTGGCTATTAAGCCATGTCTAATCTTTTGGACTGAGGTTTCCACTTCTCATTGTAGGAGCCTTTGGATTCTTATTTATTGGATTGTTGTATGTAATGCTATGCTAAAGCTTGGCTGGCCATTTGGCCATGTCTAATCTTTTGGAGCGAAGCTTTAGGCTAACATTACAGGAATCTTAGACTTCTTATTAATTTTTTTTTTAATTTTTAATTCTCTTTTTCCAAAATAATTTTTTGAAAAATATACAAAAAAAAAATTAATAAAATCATAAACCCAAAAATATTTTGTGTTGCTTGTTTGAGTCTAGTGTCAACTTTTTAAGTTTGGTGTCAACTGCATGTTTTTAATTTTTCTTAGATTTTTGAAAATTCATGCATTGTGTTCTTCCATGATCTTCTAGTTGTTCTTGATGATTTTCTTTGTTCAATCTTTATATTTTCTTGTTTTGTGTCTTTTCTTATTTTTCATATGCATTTTCAAATTGTTAGTGTCCCTAGTACAAAAGTTCTTAAGTTTGGTGTCTTGCATGTCTTTCTTTTCTTAAAAATTTTTAAAAATATGTTCTTGATGTTCATCATGATCTTCAAAGTGTTCTTGGTATTCATCTTGACATTCAAAGTGTTCTTGCATGCATTAATTGTTTTGATCTTAAAATTTTATGTGTTGTTTCATTTTGTTGTTATTCTCTCTCCTCATTAAAAATTCAAAAGTAAAAAAATATCTTTTCCTTATTCTTGTCATAATTTTCAAAATTTTGAGTTGACTTGGTCAAAAATTTTTAAAATTTAGTTATTTCTTGTTAGTCAAGTCAAAATTTCAATTAAAAACTTTATGTTTTCAAATCTTTTTCAAAAATCAAATCTTTTTCATTTTTCTTCTTAATATTTTCGAATTTCTTAAATAAATTTTCAAAATCTTTTTCTTATTTTTATTTCACATTTTCGAAAACTTTACTAACAATTAATGTTTTTATTCAAAAATTTCAAGTTTGTTACTTTCTTGTTAAGAAAGGTTCAATCTTTAAATTCTAGAATCATATCTTTTCGTTTCTTGTTAGTCAAGTCATCAACTTTAATTTTAAAAATTACATCTGTTTTAATTTCTTTTTCAATTCTTTTTCAAAATAAAATTCAATCATATCTTTTTAAAATTTTAATTTCAAAATCTTTTTCTAACTTCTTATCTTTTCAAAATTTATTTTCAAATCTTTTTCAATTAACCACTTGATGACTTGTTTGTTTTAATTTTAAAAAGTTTACTATTTCTTATCTTTTTCAAAACCACCTAACTACTTTTCTCTCTCTCTCTGTTCGAATTCTTTCTTCTTCCTTCTTCATTCTATTCTTCTTTTCCTCTGACACATAAAGAAATCTCTATACTGTGACATAGAGGATTCCTCTTCTTTTCTGTTCTCTTCTTTTTCATATGAGCAGGAACAGGGATAAAGACATTCTTGTTGAAGCTGATCCTGAACCTGAAAGGACTCTGAAGAGGAAGCTAAGAGAAGCTAAAGCACAACACTCCGGAGAGGATCTTACAGAAAATTTCAAAAAAGAAGCAGACATGGCAGCCGAACCCAACAACAATGGTGGAGATGCAAGGAAGATGCTTAGTGACTTTACTGCACCAATTTCCGATTTCTATTGAAGAAGCATCTCAATTCCTACAATTGGAGCAAACAAGTTTAAGCTTAAGCCTCAATTAGTTTCTCTTATGCAGCAGAATTGCAAGTTTCATGGACTTCCATTGGAAGATCTTCATCAGTTCTTAGCTGAATTCTTGCAAATCTGTGACACTGTTAAGACCAATGGGGTTAATCCCGAGGTCTACAGACTTATACTTTTCCCCTTTGCTGTAAGAGACAGAGCTAGGATATGGTTGGACTCACAACCTAAAGAAAGCCTGAACTCTTGGGAAAAGTTGGTCAATACTTTCTTGGCCAAATTCTTTCCATCTCAAAAGATGAGCAAGCTTAGAGTGGAAGTCCAAACCTTCAGACAGAAGGAAGGTGAATCCCTCTATGAAGCTTGGGAAAGATACAAGCAATTGATCAGAAGGTGTCCTTCTGTCATGCTTTCAGAATGGAACATCTTATGTATATTCTATGATGGTCTGTCTGAATTGTCCAAGATGTCATTGTACCACTCTACTGGTGGATCTCTTCATCTGAAGAAAACCCCTGCAGAAGCCCAGGAACTCATTGAGATGGTTGCAAATAACCAGGATAATTTATACGCTTTTTGGCATTGTTTTTAGGTAGTTTTTAGTATGTTTTAGTTACTTTATATTATATTTTTATTAGTTTGTATGCAAAAATCACATTTCTGGACTTTACTATGAGTTTGTGTTTTTTTCTATAATTTCAGATATTTTCTGGCTGAAATTGAGGGACCTGAGCAAAACTTTGATTCAAAGGCTGAGAAAGGACTGCAGATGCTATTGGATTCTGACCCTCCTGCACTCGAAGTGGATTTTCTAGAGCTAAAGAAGCACAATTGGCGCTCTCTAAATTGCGTTGGAAAGTAGACATCTTGGGCTTTCCAGGAGTATTTAATAGTCCATACTTTGCCCGAGATTTGATGGCCCAAACTGGCGTTCAACGCCAGCCAAAGACCCCTTTCTGGCGTAAAACACCCAAACTGGCACCCAAGCTGGCGTTTAACTCCAGAAAAGGCCTATGCACGTGTATAGCTCAATGCTCAGCCCAAGCACACACCAAGTGGGCCCCAAAAATGGATTTCTGCACTATCTGCACTTAGTTACTCAATTTCTGTAATCCTTAGTAACTAGTTTAGTATAAATACTAGTCTTTCCTATTGTATTCGAACTTTTTTAATCATCTTTTATCAACTTCATGCTTGGCTGGCCTCACGGCCATGCCTAGGCTATTTTCTCTTATGTATTTTCCAACGGTGGAGTTTCTACACCTCATAGATTAAGGTGCGGAGCTCTGCTGTTCTTCATGAATTAATGCAAGTACTATTATTTCTCTTTCAATTCACGTTTACTTCTTCTCCAATATATACTCTAGTACTTAATTCAGTTAAGTTAGAATGAAGGGGTGACCCGTGACAATTACCCACTATCTTCGTTACTCGCTTAGCCAAGATTCGCGTGCCTGACAACCACAAGCGGTCTACATGATGTTCAACGTAGTCATTGGACGACAGCTGGAGTATAGTCTCTTGGGTCTCTGATCCATGGATTTGACTTGCCTCTCCTGATAGCAGAGCATTTGAATCTGTGAGATTAGAACCTTTGTGGTAGAGGCTAGAACCAATTGAAAGCATTCCTGAGATCCGGAAAGTCTAAACCTTATCTGTGGTATTCCGAGTAGGATCTGGGATGGGATGACTGTGACGAGCTTCAAACTCACGAATGTTGGCGCAGTGACAGTGTGCAAAAGGATATAGAGATCCTATTCCGACACAAGTGGGAACCGACAGATGATTAGCCGTGTGGTAGCTGTGCCTGGTATTTTTCATCCGAGACGAGAAATCCGATAGTTGATTAGCCGTACTGAAACCGTACCTGGTATTTTTCATCCGAGAGGATGGATGGTAGCCATTGACAATGGTGATCCACCAACATACAACTTGCCATGGAGGGGAGTACGCATGATTGGATGAAGACAATAGGAAAGCAGACGTTCAGAAGCAACAAAGCATCTCCAAACGCTTATCTGAAATTCCCACCAATGAATTACATAAGTATCTTTATTTTAATTTACATTTTATTTATCTTTCAATTAGCAAAACTCATAACTAATTGAATCTGCCTGACTAAGATTTACAGGATGACCATAGCTTGCTTCAAGCCGGCAATCTCTGTGGGATCGACCCTTACTCGCATAAGGTTTTATTACTTGGACGACCCATTGCACTTGCTGGTTAGTTGTACCAGAGTTGTGTAAAGTGTGATCATAATTCTATCCACCAATCATGCGATTTGAATTTTGGGGACAAAATTCCTAATTAGGAGGGGAGAATGTAAGAACCGGAATAACCGCTTTAATAAAATAATAATTTTTAACTGCCCGGAATAGGTTCGAAAATATAGAAATGATATTTTCAAAATAAAAAGGTGAAATTTTAATTCAATGAATTTTTTTGAGTGAGAAAATGTATTTTTATGTAAAATTTTTGTAAAAATGTGTACCGGATCTAGTTTGACCGGTACCGCGTATTGAGAAAAATAAGATTTTGAAAATTGAATTTATTGTTTTGAAAAAATAATTTAGAACTGAAAACTGGGCGCTAATCTTAAAGGTTTTGGTCCGAAGTGGGCCAAACGAGCCTTAAACGCTAATGGATTGGACCGGAGCCCAAGTTGGGTTGAAGCCCAACATATATAAAAACAACTATTGAGCATTTCAACTTATTTCTAACCCTAAAACAAGAAAGGGTTTGCACTATTCACCTTCTTTTTCTTTTGTCCATATCTTGAGCTACGGAGCTCTGATTGATGAGCCCGTTGTGGCCACAGGAAGCTCTTGCCGAGCCCGTTATTTCTAACTATGTTTTTCTGGTAAGAACTCACGTCTCCTACTCCAATTTTCTGCCCTAAGTAATTTCACATTTTTATGTTTGTTTTTTGAGTAGATTATGTGATTTTGGTTGTTTAAAGGTGATTTAGCATTGGGTAAGGTAAGTCTGTTCAAAATCTTGCGGTTTGATGTTGTGGTTAGCCATAGTGTTGGTTCTTGGTATGTTATATGTGTATAGCTTGATAGTTGGAGAGTTTTGGAAGTGGTGTTGGTGCTTGAGGCTTGTTGATCTTGTTGGAATCAAACTTTGCGTTTTTGTGCTTTTTGGGAACTCGGCCAAGGTATGGTTTCGCTTTCTTTTATGTAATATATAATATTTTTGGACACTTAGACTAGTGGACTCTAAAATAGGATTGAATGATGTTGGTGCATGATTAATTATATGTGAATTTATGTTTGATGATGAAGAGGATGCTATGAAGTGTTAGAATGTGTGATATATGAATTATGATGATAATATGATGAGTACTGGTGTTGTTTAAGATTATGATGATTGATGAAGGATATTGATGAATTATAATGTTGTTGTTGGTGAATGGTGTTGATTGATGAGCGGATATTTTATATGCATTTTGATGGTAATTTCTTAATGTTTTTAGTATGTTTTGTTAAGTTTTATTATGTTTTAGTAGGTTTTAAGGAAAAATCCACTTTTTGGATACTACTTTGAGCTTTTGTGTTTTTCTTATGATTTTAGGTGAATTTTGGGTGAATTTGGCAAGTTTTGGCAAAGTCTGATTCAGAGGCAAGGAAAGCGTAGCAAATGTTGTCAGATTCTGACCTCTGTGCATTCAAATGAAGATTTCTAGAGCTACAAAGGCCCAAATGATGCGATATCAACAGCGTTGGAAAGCTAACTTCTAGAGTTTTCCAGCAATATATATATATTGGTCTATACTTTTTTTTGGATTGGACTGCCCAAAACGGGTGTTAAACGCCCAAACTACCCCCTAATGGGCGTCTAATGCCCCCAGAGGATCAAGGTTGGCGTTGAACACCCAAACCTGGTGTTCAATGCCACAAAGGGGGCAAGGCAGCGCATTTCTACCCCCTAGTGGGTGTCCAATGCCCATTCACTCAGGTTGGACGCCAAGCTCAACCCAAACACTCAACAAGTGGGCCTAGAAGTGGATTTTCGCACCTTTAGCTTAGTTTCTTTCATTATTATAATTTCTAATTATTATTAATTTCTTCTTTTAGTCTAGTCATTAGTATAAATAATGGGAGATCACCATTGTTTAGGAGCTTTTCCACAACATTCGAACTACACACTTTATTTTCTGTACAGTGTGAGCAACTAAACCTCCTAGGTTAAGGTTAGGAGCTCTGCTGATTCCTACTGATTAATGGAATTACTTTTCTACTTCAATCTATGCTTGATTCTATTCTATGATGCATTGTCCTTCTTCATCCTTATGAATCTAGATTCTATATGAGTTCCTTATGAGTCTTGACCCAGATAGTATTGAGCTACATCTTGAGGATGCATCACGGGTTCCAATAGAATCATCTGGGCTAATCGGGGTATGTGACATAAAACCTCGTTAGTCAGGGGTAATTGAGGTTCCTGTGGCTCTAGGGGCTAGAACCATAAGAGCATCAGTCTCTGATAAGGAAGATCCGACCTTGTCTGTCGCGTTTTGAGTAGGATCATCAAAGAGATTGAATTGCGCGAGCTTCACCCTCTCCCATATTGATCTAATTACTGTCTCTATCTTAATTATTTATCACTTTTGCTTTTATTTGTTTATGCACCTACACTACTCGTGAACGAAAATGTGATAACACTTTTCACAACTCCGCACAACTAACCAGCAAGTGCATTGGGTCGTCCACGTAATACCTTACGTGAGTAAGGGTCGATACCACAGAGATTGTTGGCTTGAAGCAAACTATGGTTATTTTGTAAATCTTAGTAAGGAGATTAATGATAAGAGAGATTGTATTTATGAAAAAATAAATAACATGAAATAAATAGTACTTGTGATTTAGTAATGAGAAACAGGCTGGGGTTCCGGAGATGCTTTGTCATCTGAATCTATGCTTTCCTACTGTCTTCTTCTCCAAACACGCATGGCTTCCTTCAATGGCAAGCTGGATGATCCTCTCGGATGAAAAATACCAGGTACGATGTCTGCACGACTAATCAACTATCAGATTACTCGTCTCGGATGACAAATACCAAGTACAGCTACAGCATGGCTAATCATCTGTCGGTTCTCGCTAGCATCGGAATAGGACACTTGTCCTTTTGCACACTGTCACTGCGCCCAACATTCGCAAGTTTGAAGCTCGTCACAGTCATCCCCTCCCGGATCCTACTCGGAATACCACAGACAAGGTTTAGACTTTCCGGATCCCAGGAATGTTGCCAGTGACTCTAGCCTATACCACGAAGGTTCTAACCCCCGGACTCGGTCGGTAGATTAGAAATTGGTATGCGAAATTGTTACTCAGGTTGTGAATTGTTGTTCGAAATTGATTCCCTGGCGATGGCACCAAAAACGGATGCACAGAACCATGGTCTAAACATATCTTCACAACTTCGCATAACTAACCAGCAAGTGCACTAGGTCGTCCAAGTAATACCTTACGTGAGTAAGGGTCGAATCCCACGGAGATTGTTGGTATGAAGCAAGCTATGGTCACCTTGTAAATCTCAGTCAGGCAGATATAAAATAGTAATGAGGTTTTCGAAAATAGAGAAGAAAAGAAGGATAGAAATACTTATGTAAATCATTGGTGAGAATTTCAGATAAGCGTATGGAGATGCAATCGTTCCTCTGAACCTCTGCTTTCATGCTGTCTTCATCCAATCAGTCTTACTCCTTTCCATGGCTGGCTTTATGCAAGGGCATCACCGTTGTCAGTGGCCACATCCCCTCCTCTTGTGAAAATGGTCCAAGATGCCCTGTCACGGCACGGCTAATCATCTGAGGTTCCTGATCATGCTGGAATAGGAGTCACCCTCCTTTTGCGTCTGTCACTACGCCCAGCACTCGCGAGTTTGAAGCTCGTCACAGTCATTCAATCATTGAATCCTACTCGAAATACCACAGACAAGGTTTAGACTTTCCGGATTCTCTTGAATGCCGCAATCATTCTAGCTTACACCACGAAGATTCTAATTAAGAGATCTAAGAGATACTCATTCAATCTAATGTAGAACGGAAGTGGTTGTCAGGCACGCGTTCATAAGGAATGATGATGATTGTCACGTTCATCACATTTAGGTTGAAGTGCGAATGAATATCTTAGAAGCGAAATAAGTTGAGTTGAATAGAAAAACAGTAGTACTTTGCATTAATCTTTGAGGAACAGCAGAGCTCCACACCTTAATCTATGGAGTGCAGAAACTCTACCGTTGAAAATACATAAGTGAAAGTTCCAGGCATGGCCGAGATGGCCAGCCCCTAAAACGTGATCACAGGATCAAAATACAATCCAGGATGTCTAATACAATAGTAAAAAGTTCTATTTATACTAAACTAGTTACTAGGGTTTACAGAAGTAAGTAATTGATGTATAAATCCACTTCCGGGGCCCACTTGGTGTGTGCTTGGGCTGAGCTTGAATGTTACACGTGCAGAGGCTCTTTCTGGAGTTGAACACCAGGTTGTAACGTATTTCTGGCGTTCAACTCTGGTTTGTGACTTGTTTCTGGCGTTTAACTCCAGACAGCAGCGTAGAACTGGCGTTCAACGCCCTTTTACGTCGTCTAAACTCGGCCAAAGTATGGACTATTAAACATTGCTAGAAATCCCTGGATGTCTACTTTCCAACGGAATTGGAAGCGCGCCATTTTGAGTTCTGTAGCTCCAGAAAATCCACTTTGAGTGCAGGGAGGTCAGAATCCAACAGCATCAGCAGTCCTTCTTCAACCTCTGAATCTGATTTTTGCTCAAGTCCCTCAATTTCAGCCAGAAAATACCTGAAATCACAGAAAAATACACAAACTCATAGTAAAGTCCAGAAATGTGAAATTAACATAAAAACTAATGAAAACATCCCTAAAAGTAACTAGATCCTACTAAAAATATACTAAAAACAATGCCAAAAAGCGTATAAATTATCTGCTCATCACAACACCAAACTTAAATTGTTGCTTGTCCCCAAGCAACTGAAAATCAAATAGGATAAAAAGAAGAGAATATACTATAAATTCCAAACTATCAATGAAACATAGCTCCAATCAAATGAGCGGGACTTATAGCTTTTTGCCTCTTGAATAGTTTTGGCATCTCACTTTATCCATTGAAGTTCAGAATGATTGGCATCTATAGGAACTCAGAGTTCAGATAGTGTTATTGATTCTCCTAGTTCAGTATGATGATTCTTGAACACAGCTATTTCAAGAGTCTTGGCCGTGGCCCTAAGCACTTTGTTTTCCAGTATTTGTGATGACAAGTCATCCTAGCCTATTTTAGCTAGTCTTTTTCTTTAGTTTTCATTAGAATTATGCACTTTCTTGAGCTACAAGCAAGCTAATTGAGTAGATTTTCATGTTTCCCTTGATTGAACCAACCATATATGAATTTATGCCATTTCATGAGGTTTTATGCTATATTTGTTACATACTATGAAAGAATGAATATCTCATGATTTTGAGCATAGCTTTGATAAGTTTGGTTGATTAATGATATGTGAAGAAAGCTTGGAGAAAGGTTGAAGCAAAGAGGAATGGCTAGAAGTGAAGAGAGGACAATGGAATAAGTGAAATTGAACCAGGAGGCATGAAGTTAGCCCCAACGTTAGCCCCCTAACTTGGAGGCTAATGTTAGGCATGAAGATTACTCCCTGGGCTCCCCACGTTTGAGCCAACGTTAGCCCCCTAACTTGGAGGCTAACGTTGGCAAGAGAAACTTCTTCCCTGGGCACCAACGTTTGCGCCAACGGGCTAACGTTGGCACATGAACATTCAAGGAAGAGGCAAAAGTTAGCCCCAACGTTAGCCCCCTAACTTGGAGGCTAACGTTGGATCTTGAGAGTTTCTCCCCTGGGCACCAACGTTTGCGCCAACGTTAGCCCCCTAACTTGGAGGCTAACGTTGGCACATAAATTACAAAGGGGGAATGGCCAACGTTTGCGCCAACGTTAGCCCCCTAACTTGGAGGCTAACGTTGGCGCCACTAGCATATAAGCAAGGCCAACGTTAGGGTCAAAGTTAGACCCCTAACGTTGGCACCAACGTCCATACCAGAAGAATTTTGCTTGCTGCTATGAAAACCCCTAACTTTGGCTCAAACTTTAGGTCCAACTTTGGCTAACCTCAAACCCGGTTCAATTGGTTCACTTTGGTTCTTCTTCAAACTTCAAGAGCAATCAATCAAGGCCTCTTTCAACCCAATTCCACCAAGAGCAAAGGCCCAACTCAAGGCTTGAAGATCATTTTTGAAAGTGTATAAATAGGATAGAATTCAAGTTATTAGGAGAGCTTTCCTTTTAGAATTTTCATAAGAGTTTTTCGGAGAGCTTTTGAACTTGAGTGAACTTTAATTTCTTGTTTTCATTGCTTTCAATTTCATTTTACATTTGTCTTGGATCTTGGATTGGAGAATTGAAGAAATTCTGTTTCAATCTCAATCTTGGATCTCTCTGTTTCTTTACTGTTAATTGAATTCCATTTCCGGTTCATTGTTCTTCCTCTTTTCTTTGCAATTTACATCTTCCTTGCAATTGTTCTTGTTGGATCTAGGAAGGCATTGAGATCTAGACTTGGTTTTCTAGTCTCTGGGCCCTGAGATCTCAATTTTATATTCTCTGTTTCTTGCTTTTAATGTTCATTTACTTTACTGCTTCAATATCCGGTTCAATCCCAATTCCCTTTCCCTCTTCTGTTTGATGCAATTTAATTTTCCCTTGTTTAATTTCTGCAAATCCACATCCCGATCCCCTTTACATTTCAAGCAATTTACATTCCTTGCACTTTAAGATTCCGTAATTTACATTTCTTGCACTTTAAGTTTCTGCCATTTAATTTCTTGTTCTTTAAGTTTCAGCAATTTATTTCTTGTTCTCTTTACTTCAATGCAATTTAATTCTGCAAGTTACAAAACCATCAACCAAATCTTGATTCGCTTGACTAAATCAACCACTAAACTAAAATTGCTCAATCCTTCAATCCCTGTGGGATCGACCTCACTCCCGTGAGTTTTTATTACTTGATACGACCCGGTACACTTGCCGGTTGGATTTGTATGTTTTGGGAGAGATTTATTTTTCCTCCAAAATATCTCATCAAGTTTTTGGCGCCGTTGCCAGGGATTGATTAGATTGACAATGATTAAGGTAGGTGGTAATCTAGATCAAGCACTTTTTCTTTAATTTTGATTAACCCACTAACTGTTTGATTTTTTGCTTAAACTAACTAACACTTCAATCTGGCAGTAAATTGAAGTGTCATTAGTGTTGTGCATTTCTCATGTTCTGCTTGTATATCAGGTACAAGAAGAGCCATACCCAATTTTCATGAACAAGACGAAAGAACTCTCAGGAGGCTTAGAAGAGCTGAAAGAGGGAAAAGTATTATTGGAGAAGAGGAATCAGACGAAGAATTCCACGAGATGGAAGGAGATACATCTAATCCAGGAGGAGGAGTCAATAATCAACCACAACAGATGAGAGTATTGGCTTCCTATACCTTTGCAAATGCTAGACATTGTGGAAGTAGCATTCTCACCCCTAATGTCAATGCAAATAACTTTGAACTGAAGCCACAACTCATCACATTGGTCCAGAACAATTGCTCATTTGGGGGAGGACCATTGGAGGATCCAAATCAACATCTATCTACCTTCTTGAGGATCTGTGACACTGTCAAATCCAATGGCGTGAATCCTGAAACCTACAAGCTTCTACTGTTCCCGTTCTCATTAAGGGATAAGGCTGCACAATAGCTTGAAACTTTTCCCCAAGGAAGTATCACTAGTTGGGATGACTTGGTGACTAAATTTCTAGCCAAATTCTATCCACCCCAAAGAGTCATCAGGCTGAAAACCGAGGTGCAGACATTCACACAATTAGATGCCGAATCCTTGTATGAAGCATGGGAGAGGTACAAAGCCTTAATCAGAAAGTGTCCTCCAGAGATGTTCAATGAATGGGACGTGCTGCAAAATTTCTATGAAGGCCTGACATTGAAATCTCAGGAGGCATTAGATCATTCTGCTGGAGGTTCACTACAACTGATGAAAACTGCTGAGGAAGCTCAGAATCTTGTGGACATGGTGGCCAACAATCAATATTTCTTTGCTCATCAAAGAAACCGCCAACCATCACAAAGGAGAGGAGTAATGGAGTTAGAAGGAGTAGATTCAATCCTAGCTCAAAACAAGATGATGCAACAGCAAATTCAACAACAATTTGAGCAAATGGCCAAGAGAATTGATAGTCTCCAAGTTTCAGCAGTCAACACTAGCCAACCATCAACCACATGGGGACAGAGTGAAGAAACTCAAGAAGAACAACAACAAGAGCAAGTACAGTATATGCACAACCAAGGACCAAATGAAGTGTATGGTGATACATACAATCCATCCTGGAAAAACCACCCAAACCTCAAATGGGGAGATAACCATGCCCAAAACCAACAACCATGGCAGAGGAACTCAAACCAACACAACCCAAGAAGCAACCAAAATCACAACCAGCAGCAGACTAACCAAAACCCCTTCAGAAAACCTCAAAACAACTACCCCAACATCAATCAATACCAATCTAATAACCAATCCACCAACCAAAATGCCTACCATCCACCACCCACATCTCATAACCCACCTCAAACATCACCTGAAGCCCAAAGAATCACTCACTTGGAGGCCATGATAGACAAAATGTTAAAACACCAAGAAATGGTAGCCAAGAATCAGGAAGCCTCTATAAAGAGCCTAGAGAGACAGATGGGGCAACTCTCCAAGCAAGTATCTGTTGAGAGACCTTCAAACTCACTGCCCAGTGACACAATTCCAAATCCCAAGGAAGAATGCAAGGCAATACAATTAAGGAGTGGGAGAGCATTGATAATCAACAATGACACTACAAGGAAGCAAGCAGAGAACATCAAAGAACCAACGGAGGATGAAAAGCAAACAAAGGCAGATGAGGCTAAGGAGCAAGTTGTGATGCCAAACAAAGGCACTGAGAAACTCAAAGAGAAAGATGACCAGACACATAGCTCAAAGGAAGTAGCTCAGGGACAGCAGCAAATAGGAAAAAGCATCACACCTCCACTGCCATATCCCCAGAGGTTTAACAAAGAGATTAAAGACCAGCATTTTCACAAATTTTTTGAGATCTTTAAGAAGCTGGAAATCAATATTCCCTTGGCTGAAGCACTTGAGCAGATGCCTCTATATTCCAAGTTTCTGAAGGATCTTATCAACAAGAAAAGAAGTTGGCTTGAAAGGGAAACCATATTACTCACCGAGGAATGCAGTGCTGTGATTCAACGGGGTATTCCACCAAAACTTAAGGATCCGGGAAGCTTTGTAGTCTCATGCACTATTGGCAAGATAATTCTCAACAAGGCTCTCTGTGACCTGGGTGCCAGCATCAATTTAATGCCTCTCTCAATGATGAGAAAACTTGCCATAGAAGAACTTAAACCCACCAGGATGTCACTAGTCATGGCTGATAGATCAATCAAGACACCTAATGGAATTGTGGAGAATCTGTTGGTGAAGGTTGGGGAGTTTATTTTCCCAGCAGATTTTGTAATCTTGGACACTGAAGAAGAAGGAAACGACTCAATCATTCTGGGAAGGCCATTTCTACACACAGCAAGGGCCATCATTGATGTAGAAAAAGGAGAAATGACCTTCAGGGTCCATAATGAACAAATGATCATAAATGTGTTCAAATCAATGCAAAATGCTCCTGAGCAAGAGGATTATGTGAGAGTGGATATGATAGACAGTTTAGTGGAAGAAACATTGGAAGAAAATCTTCAAAGGCAAGAAGGAAATCAAGGGGCAACAGAGGAACAAGTGGCTGAGACCTCTACTGAGCAAAATGAAAGGCAAGATAAGAAAGAAGATGTACCAAGACAAGAACTGAAACCTTTACCCACCCATCTCAAATATGCATTCCTTGGCACATCGGAGAGCTTCCCAGTAATCATTAATTCATCCTTAACAAAAAAGGAAGAGGGAGAACTTCTTGACGTACTCAAAGCTCACAAAGATGCTTTAGGATGGACCATTGATGACCTGAAGGGAATCAGCCCTGCATTATGTATGCATAAGATCCTCTTGGAAGATAATTCCAAACCAGTGGTTCAACCGCAAAGAAGGCTAAATCCTACAATGAAGGAAGTTGTCCAGAAGGAAGTAATGAAGTTGTGGAATGCAGGGATAATCTTCCCAATATCTGACAGCCCATGGGTAAGCCCGGTTCAAGTTGTACCAAAGAAGGGAGGGATGACGGTCATCACTAATGAGAAGAATGAGTTGATCCCTACTAGAACAGTGACTGGGTGGAGGATGTGCATAGACTATAGAAGATTAAATGATGCCACCAGGAAGGATCATTTCCCTCTCCCATTCATTGATCAGATGCTGGAAAGGTTAGCCGGCCATGCCTATTACTGTTTTTTGGACGGATATTCTGGGTATAATCAAATCGTGGTGGACCCCAAGGACCAAGAGAAAACTGCCTTTACATGTCCATTTGGAGTTTTTGCATATAGGAGGATGCCTTTTGGGCTCTGCAACGCCCCTGCCACATTTCAAAGGTGTATGCTCTCCATTTTTTCTGATATGGTCGAAAAATTTTTAGAAGTCTTCATGGATGACTTCTCTGTTTTTGGTGATAATTTCAATGCTTGCCTAAACCATTTAACTCTTGTCTTGAAACGGTGCCAAGAAACTAATTTGGTTTTAAACTGGGAGAAATGCAATTTCATGGTACCCGAAGGGATTGTTCTTGGCCATAAAGTTTCAAGAAAAGGGATAGAGGTTGATAAGGCAAAGGTTGAGATTATAGAAAAACTCCCTCCACCAATTAATGTGAAATCTGTTAGAAGTTTCTTGGGGCATGCCGGATTTTACAGAAGGTTTATCAAGGATTTTTCAAAAATAGCCAAACCTTTGAGTAATCTGTTAATGCTTGATAATCCTTTTATTTTTGATGAAAACTGCCAGCATGCCTTTGAAACTTTAAAAAATAGACTCACAACAGCACCAATCATCACACCTCCAGATTGGGAATTACCTTTTGAACTCATGTGTGATGCAAGTGATCTTGCAATTGGTGCTGTACTTGGGCAAAAAAAGGGAAATTTGCATCATGTCATATATTATGCAAGTAAAGTGTTGAATGAGGCCCAAAGAAATTACACCACAACAGAAAAGGAATTGCTAGCTGTAGTCTATGCATTTGATAAGTTTAGATCATATCTAGTTGGATCCAAGGTTGTGGTTTACACTGATCATGCGGCACTTAAATATTTGATGTCAAAGCAGGATGCTAAACCAAGACTCATCAGATGGATACTGCTCCTACAAGAATTTGACATAGAGATAAGAGATAGGAAGGGCACTGAAAATCAGGTCGCTGATCATCTGTCGAGGGTACCACATGAAACAAATCAAAAAGCATCCCAGCCCATAAATGAAAGCTTCCCAGATGAGTATCTTCTGCAAATCCAGCAAGCACCATGGTTTGCTGACATAGCAAATTACAAAGTGGGAAGGAAGATACCGCAAGAGTTCTCTAAGCAACAAGTGAAGAAGTTAATCAACGAAGCAAGGAAATTTTCATGGGATGAACCCTTCTTGTTCAAAAGATGCTCTGATGGAGTAATCAGAAGGTGTGTTCCCGAAAGTGAAATTAGGGACATCTTGTGGCATTGTCATGGTTCAGCTTACGGTGGACACTTTGGCCCAGAAAAAACAGCCGCAAAAATACTGCAGAGTGGCTTCTATTGGCCAACTATCTTCAAGGATGCCAAAGAATATGTACACCAATGTAATGAATGCCAGAAAGCAGGAGGACTAACAAAAAGGAATGAGATGCCTCAAAATTTTATCTTAGAATTAGAATTGTTCGATCTATGGGGAATTGATTTTATGGGGCCTTTTCCTCCTTCTTATTCTTTTAGATATATCTTGGTAGCAGTGGAGTATGTCTCAAAGTGGGTGGAAGCCATAGCCACAACCACCTGTGATGCACAGATTGTCCTCCAATTCCTAAAAAAACACATTTTCACTAGGTATGGAGTGCCAAAGGGTCTTATTAGTGATGGCGGTAGTCACTTTTGCAACAAACAAATGGAGAAACTCCTCCACAAGTATGGAGTAATTCACAAAGTAGCCACACCTTACCATCCTCAGACTAATGGCCAAGCCGAACTTGCAAATAGAGAATTAAAGAAGATTCTAGAGAAAACAGTGGGAATCACAAGGAAAGATTGGGCTAGAAAGCTAGAGGATGCATTGTGGGCGTATAGGACAGCTTTTAAAACTCCTATTGGCAAGTCACCCTTCCAGCTATTGTATGGCAAATCTTGCCACCTCCCTGTAGAGCTTGAACACAGAGCTTTCTGGGCCACTAAACTCCTCAACCTTGATCCCCAAGCTGCAGGAGAAAAAAAGGTTGCTACAACTAAATGAACTGGATGAATTTAGACTGGAAGCTTATGAAAGTGCGAAGATATACAAGGAGAGAGCTAAGAAGTGGCATGACAAGAAGATCACAAAGAAGGAATTCAAGCCAGGACAGCAAGTGCTCCTGTATAATTCGAGGCTTAAAATCTTCCCTGGCAAACTGAAGTCTAAGTGGACTGGCCCATACTTGGTGACAAAGATTTTTCCCTATGGGAATATTGAACTGCTAGATGAGGCAATGAAGAATCAATTAACTGTAAATGGTCACAGAGCAAAGCTGTACTTGGGAGGACAATGGGCTAAGGATAAAGAGGTTCAACACCTACAACCCTCTTAAAAAGAATTGAAAGGTGTCAAGCTAGTGACAATAAAAGAGCGCTTGTTGGGAGGCAACCCAACCTGAGGTAGTTTTCTTTTCATAGTTATTTCAATAAAAAGGTTAAATGATTGGTGTGTATTGCAAGGAGCTAAGTTTGGTGTTTCACACCAAAACAAATTAAGGGAGAATAAAGAATTCTAAGTTTGGTGTTCCACCAAATTCTCACTTTCTAGCTCCAAGCAATCTGATAAATCATTTAAGCATTGTCTGTTTCTAGTTTTATTACCTTTAGCAAAGACTTAGGCTTTCACATATGATTATGCATAAGAAACATGGCAAGAGACTAAGTTTGGTGTTCACACACCAAAGTAAGTTCAAACGCCTACAAGAAAGTCTTGCACACTAACCAGTCATCTAAGGGCTTGAGAAACAAGCAACTTCCATTAACACTGCAGAAAGTCAATCACTCTCTTGGGAGGACTACACACCATTAGCTGAGAGAAAGAAGAAGAAGCCACCAAGAGGTTGTATTGTCACTTAACTCCATTAGCATTGAATTGCTCTAAATTGGAAGTGTGAATATGCCCATTTTAACAGTAACTGTTAGTGTAGTAATCTGTGCATCATTTATGTTTGTTTCTTTCAAAATAAGTAGGCTAGTTTATGTGTGTGCTTGTGTGGTCACTTTCACTTGACAAGAAGCATGTGTTGTCCCCTGCATCCTTTAATTCAATAAAAGAACAGTATGAATGTGAAGTAAAATAGTCTCTGTTAGTTAGAAGTAGAATAAAAGTAAGTGGTGGTATGTGTGTGATTGTATAATAGCTCACTTTTAGTGAATAAAGAGCTAGGATATCTCCTTCTAAGTAAAGAGTGGCCTACTGTCTATGAATCTCAATTGAATTAAATTCCTTGGTTAGAAAGAAAAACAAAAAGAAGGAAAGAAGAAAAAGATAGCCAAAAAGTGGCAAAACAAAAGAAAAACAAAAAGAAACAAAGCTGGACACCAATAGCTTGAACCTTAAAATATATGCCTGTGATGTCTTTGTACTAGGATCTGCTTGGATTAGTAAGTTCTTAGGAGTGCCTCAACACTTGGTGACTTGGGTTAACTAACCCGGGATTATCAGCTGAAAATCCACTATCAAGAGCAACCTAACTACAAGGCATTTAGTAACCCAAAGAGGTGCTGGGCATCAATGTTTTAAGAAGGAATGTGAGCCAAGTGTCTATGGTGAATAATGTGTCAAGTATAAAGAAAAGAAAATGAACTTGCTACACATGACACTCAAATAAAGCTTATGAACAAAGTAGTAGCCAAGGATAAAGGAATAATGAGAGGTCATAGCAGTATGTCACTTGAAGCTTGAAAGAGACTTTCTAGGCCTAGGAGTCAATAAGAAGTGAGTATTGGCATATCCACACAAAACCCCATGAACTATCAATAATACTCTGCTAGCATGAACATCATCTTCTATTTCATTCTTTCTTCTCAATAAATCTTTTCTTGCTTGGGGACAAGCAAGCTTTAAGTTTGGTGTTGTGATGACAAGTCATCCTAGCCTATTTTAGCTAGTCTTTTTCTTTAGTTTTCATTAGAATTATGCACTTTCTTGAGCTACAAGCAAGCTAATTGAGTAGATTTTCATGTTTCCCTTGATTGAACCAACCATATATGAATTTATGCCATTTCATGAGGTTTTATGCTATATTTGTTGCATATTATGAAAGAATGAATATCTCATGATTTTGAGCATAGCTTTGATAAGTTTGGTTGATTAATGATAGGTGAAGAAAGCTTGGAGAAAGGTTGAAGCAAAGAGGAATGGCTAGAAGTGAAGAGAGGACAATGGAATAAGTGAAATTGAACCAGGAGGCATGAAGTTAGCCCCAACGTTAGCCCCCTAACTTGGAGGATAACGTTAGGCATGAAGATTACTCCCTGGGCTCCCCACGTTTGAGCCAACGTTAGCCCCCTAACTTGGAGGATAACGTTAGGCATGAAGATTACTCCCTGGGCTCCCCACGTTTGAGCCAACGTTAGCCCCCTAACTTGGAGGCTAACGTTGGCAAGAGAAACTTCTTCCCTGGGCACCAACGTTTGCGCCAACGTTAGACCCCTAACTTGGGGGCTAACGTTGGCACATGAACATTCAAGGAAGAGGCAAAAGTTAGCCCCAACGTTAGCCCCCTAACTTGGAGGCTAACGTTGGAACTTGAGAGTTTCTCCCCTGGGCACCAACGTTTGTGCCAACGTTAGCCCCCTAACTTGGAGGCTAACGTTGGCACATAAATTACAGAGGGGGAAGGGCCAACATTTGCGCCAACGTTAGCCCCCTAACTTGGAGGCTAACGTTGGCGCCACTAGCATATAAGCAAGGCCAACGTTAGGGTCAAAGTTAGACCCCTAACGTTGGCACCAACGTCCATACCAGAAGAATTTTGCTTGCTGCTATGAAAAGTTGGAGCCAAAGTTAGACCCCTAACTTTGGCTCAAACTTTAGGTCCAACTTTGGCTAACCTCAAACCCGGTTCAATTGGTTCACTTTGGTTCTTCTTCAAACTTCAAGAGCAATCAATCAAGGCCTCTTTCAACCCAATTCTACCAAGAGCAAAGGCCCAACTCAAGGCTTGAAGATCATTTTTGAAAGTGTATAAATAGGATAGAATTCAAGTTATTAGGAGAGCTTTCCTTTTAGAATTTTCATAAGAGTTTTTCGGAGAGCTTTTGAACTTGAGTGAACTTTAATTTCTTGTTTTCATTGCTTTCAATTTCATTTTACATTTGTCTTGGATCTTGGATTGGAGAATTGAAGAAATTTTGTTTCAATCTCAATCTTGGATCTCTCTGTTTCTTTACTGTTAATTGAATTCCATTTCCGGTTCATTGTTCTTCCTCTTTTCTTTGCAATTTACATCTTCCTTGAAATTGTTCTTGTTGGATCTAGGAAGGCATTGAGATCTAGACTTGGTTTTCTAGTCTCTGGGCCCTGAGATCTCAATTTTATATTCTCTGTTTCTTGCTTTTAATGTTCATTTACTTTACTGCTTCAATATCCGGTTCAATCCCAATTCCCTTTCCCTCTTCTGTTTGATGCAATTTAATTTTCCCTTGTTTAATTTCTGCAAATCCACATCCCGATCCCCTTTACATTTCAAGCAATTTACATTCCTTGCACTTTAAGATTCCGCAATTTACATTTCTTGCACTTTAAGTTTCTGCCATTTAATTTCTTGTTCTTTAAGTTTCAGCAATTTATTTCTTGTTCTCTTTACTTCAATGCAATTTAATTCTGCAAGTTACAAAACCATCAACCAAATCTTGATTCGCTTGACTAAATCAACCACTAAACTAAAATTGCTCAATCCTTCAATCCCTGTGGGATCGACCTCACTCCCGTGAGTTTTTATTACTTGATACGACCCGGTACACTTGCCGGTTGGATTTGTATGTTTTGGGAGAGATTTATTTTTCCTCCAAAATATCTCATCAATTACCACCGGATACAATAATGCCACAGACACATAATTGGGTGAACCTTTTCAGATTGTGACTCAGCTTTGCTAAAGTCCCTAATTAGAGGTGTCCAGGGTTCTTAAGCACACTCTTTTTTGCTTTGGACCTTGACTTTGACCGCTCAGTCTCAAGTTTTCACTTGACACCTTCACGCCACAAGCACATGGTTAGGGACAGCTTGGTTTAGCCGCTTAGGCCAGGATTTTATTCCTTTAGGCCCTCCTATCCACTGATGCTCAAAGCCTTGGGATCCTTTTTATTACCCTTACCTTTTGGTTTTAAGGGTTATTGGCTTTTTGCTCTTTTCTCTTGGTTTTAAGAGCTTTTGGCTTTTTCTGCTTGCTTTTTCTTTCTATTTTTTTTTCGCCTATATTTTTTTTTCTGCAAGCTTTGTTCTTTGCTGCTTTTTCTTGCTTCAAGAATCATTTTTATGATTTTTCAGATTATCAAATAACATGTCTCCTTGTCATCATTCTTTCAAGAGCCAATATATTTAACATTCATAAACAACAACTTCAAAAGACATATGCACTATTCAAGTGTACATTCAGAAAACAATAAGCATTGTCACCACATCAATATAGTTAAACTAAGTTCAAGGATAAATTCGAAACTCATGTACTTCTTGTTCTTTTGAATTAAAACAGTTTTCATTTAAGAGAGGTGATGGATTCATAGGACATTCATAACTTTAAGACAAAGTTACTAACTACTAATGATCATGTAATGAAGACACAAACATAGATAAGCACTTAACATAGAAAACGAAAAACAGAGAATGTAAGAACAAGGAATGATTCCACCTTAGTGATGGTGGCGTTTCCTTCTTGAGGAACCAATGATGTCCTTGAGCTCTTCTATGTCTCTTCCTTGTCTTTGTTGCTCCTCCCTCATTGCTTTTTGATCTTCTCTTATTTCATGAAGGATGATGGAGTGCTCTTGATGTTCCACCCTTAGTTGTCCTATGTTGGAACTTAATTCTCCTAGGTAGGTATTGATTTGCTCCCAATAGTTTTGTGGAGGAAAATGCATTTGAGGCATCTCCGGGATCTCATGGTGATGAGATTCATGTGCCTCTTGAGCTCCATGAATGGGCTCTCTTGCTTGCTCCATCTTTTTCTTAGTGATGGGCTTGTCCTCTTTAATGAGGATATCTCCCTCTATGTCAATCCCAGCCGAATTACATAGGTGGCAAATGAGGTGAGGAAAGGCTAACCTTGCCATAGTGGAGGACTTGTCAGCCACCTTGTAGAGTTCTTGAGGTATAATCTCATGAACTTCCACTTCTTCTCCAATCATGATGCTATGGATCATGATGGCCCGGTCTATAGTAACTTCAGACCGGTTGCTAGTGGGAATGATTGAGCATTGAATGAACTCCAACCATCCTCTAGCTGCAGGTTTATGGTCCAGTCTTCTTAGTTGAACCGGTTTGCCTTTTGAGTCAATCTTCCATTGAGCTCCTTCTACACATATGTCCATGAGGACTTGGTCCAACCTTTGATCAAAGTTGACTCTCCTTGTGTAGGGGCGTGTGTTCTCTTCCATGTTTGGCAAGTTGAACGCCAACCTCACATTTTCCGGACTAAAATCTAAGTATTTCCCCCGAACCATGGTGAGATAATTCTTTGGGTTCGGGTTCTTACTTTGAACATGGTTCCTATTGATCCATGCATTAGCATAGAACTCTTGAACCATTAGGATGCCGACTTGTTGGATGGGGTTTGTTAGAACTTCCCAACCTCTTCTTTAAATTTCATGTCGGATCTTCGGATACTCATTTCTTTTGAGTGTGAAAGGGACCTCGGGGATCACCTTCTTCTTGGCCACAACATCATAGAAGTGGTCTTGATGGGCTTTGGAGATGAACCTTGCCATCTCCCATGACTCGGAGGTGGAAGCTTTTGTCTTCCCTTTCCCTTTTCTAGAGGATTCTCCGGTATTAGGTGCCATCAATGGTAATGGAAAAACAAAAAGCTTATGCTTTTACTACACCAAACTTAGAATTTTGCTCGCCCTCGAGCAATAGAAGAAAGAATAGATGAAGAAGAAGAAGAAATGGAGGAGAGGGAGAAGGGGTTGTGTTTCGGCCAAGAAGAGAAGAGAGGGTTGTGTTGTGTGAAAATGAGGAAGAATGGAAGGATTTATATAGGGGAGGGAGGGGGGTTAAGTTTTGGCCATATAGGGTGGGTTTGGGTGGGAAATTGATTTTGAATTTTGAAGGTAGGTGGAGTTTATGAGGTAGGTTTATGGGGAAGAGTGGATGGATGTGAGTGGTGAAGATGTGATGGGGGAGATTGAGGTGATTGGTGAAGGGTTTTGGGGAAGAGTGTTTATGGGATTGTGTGAAAGATGGGTGAGAAGAAGTGAGTGGAGGTAGGTGGGGATCCTGTGGGATCCACAGATCCTGTGGTGATCCTGTGGGGTCCACAGATCCTGAGGTGCTTAAGGATTTACAACATTGCACCAAATTAGGCATGTAAAATGCCTTTGCACACAACTCTGGGCGTTCAGCGCCAGATTGGTGATTGTTCTGGGCGTTGAACGCCCATTTGTTGCCTATTTCTGGCGTTGAACGCCAGAACCATGCTTGTTCTGGGCGTTCAGCGCCAGCTCTCCTCCAGGGTGCATTTCTGGCGTTCAAACGCCCAGATGCTGCCCATTTCTGGCGTTCAGCACCAGAACCATGCTCTGTTCTGGCGTTGAACGCCCAAAACATGCTTCTTACTGGCGTTTAAACGCTAGTAAGGTCTTCCTCCAGGGTGTGATTTTTCTTCTGCTGTTTTTGATTCTGTTTTCAATTTTTATATTTATTTTGTGACTCCACATGATCATGAACCTAATAAAACATGAAAAACAATGAAAATTAGATAAATAAACATTGGGTTGCCTCCCAACAAGCGCTTCTTTAATGTCAATAGCTTGACAGTGGGCTCTCATGGAGCCTCACAGATGTGCAGAGCTTTGTTGAGACCTCCCAACACCAAACTTAGAGTTTGGATATGGGGGTTTGACACCAAACTTAGAGTTTGGTTGTGGCCTCCCAACACCAAACTTAGAGTTTGACTGTGGGGGCTTTATTTGACTCTGCTTTGAGAGAAGCTTTTTATGCTTCCTCTCCATGGATGCAGAGAGAGATCCTTGAGTTGTAAACACAAGGTTGTCCTCATTTAATTGAAGGATCAATTTTCCTCTGTCCACATCAATCACAGCTCTTGCTGTGGCTAGGAAAGGTCTTCCTAGGATGATGGATTCATCCTCTTCCTTTCCAGTATCCAGGACTATGAAATCAGCAGGGATGTAAAGGCCTTCAACCTTTACTAACACGTTCTCTACTTGTCCATAAGCCTGTTTTCTTGAATTGTCTGCCATCTCTAATGAGATTTTAGCAGCTTGCACCCCATAGATTCCCAGTTTCTCTATTACAGAGAGGGGCATGAGGTTTATTCCTGAACCAAGGTCACACAGATCCTTAAAGATCATGGTGCCTATGGTACAAGGTATTATGAACTTTCCAGGATCCTGTCTCTTCTGAGGCAATGTCAGTTGATCCAGATCACTTAGTTCATTGGTGAACAAGGGAGGTTTATTTTCCCAAGTTTCAATGCCAAATAATTTGGCATTCAGCTTCATGATTGCACCAAGGAACTTGGCAGCTTGCTCTTCAGTAACATCCTCATTCTCTTCAGAAGAGGAATACTCATCAGAGCTCATGAATGGCATAAGGAGGTTCAATGAAATCTCTATGGTCTCTAGATGAGCCTCAGAGTCCTTTGGTTCCTCAGAGGGAAGCTCCTTATTGATCATTGGACGTCCCAGGAGGTCTTCCTCCTTGGGATTCATGTCCTCTCCTTCCCTTACAGGTTCGGCCATGGTGCTTATGTCAATGGCCTTGCACTCTCCTTTTGGATTCTCTTCTGTATTGCTTGGGAGAGTACTAGGAGGGATTTCAGTGATTCTTTTACTCAGCTGGCCCACTTGTGCTTCCAAATTTCTAATGGAAGACCTTGTTTCATTCATGAAACTTACAGTGGCCTTGGATAGATCAGAGACTAAGTTTGCTAAGCTAGATGGATTCTGCTCAGAATTCTCTGTCTGTTGCTGAGTGGATGATGGAAAAGGCTTGCTATTGCTAAACCTGTTTCTTCCACCATTATTAAAGCCTTGTTGAGGCTTTTGATCCTTCCATGAGAGATTTAGGTGATTTCTCCATGATGGATTGTAGGTGTTTCCATATGGTTCACCCATGTATTTTAACTCTGCTATTGCAGGGTTCTCAGGATCATAAGCTTCTTCCTCAGAAGATGCCTCTTGAGTACTGTTGGATGCAGCTTGCATTAGCATTCAGACTCTGAGAAATCATATTGACTTACTGAGTCAATATTTTGTTCTGAGCCAATATGGCATCAGAGTATCAATTTCAAGAACTCCCTTCTTCATAGGCGTCCCATTATTCACAGGATTCCTCTCAGAAGTGTACATAAACTGGTTATTAGCAACCATATCAATGAGTTCTTGAGCTTCTACAGGCGTTTTCTTTAGGTGAATGGATCCACCTGCAGAAGTATCCAATGACATCTTTGATAGCTCAGATAAACCATCATAGAATATATCCAGGATGGTCCATTCTGAAAGCATGTCAGAAGGACACTTTTTGGTCAACTGCTTGTATCTTTCGCAAGCTTCATAGAGGGATTCACCTTCTTTCTATCTGAAGGTTTGAACATCCACTCTAAGCTTGCTCAGCTTTTGAGGAGGAAAGAACTTGGCTAAGAAAGCCGTGACCAGCTTATCCCAAGAGTTCAGGCTATCTTTGGGTTGAGAGTCCAACCACACTCTAGCTCTGTCTCTTACAGCAAAAGGGAAAAGCATGAGCCTATAGACTTCAGGATTTACTCCATTAGTCTTAACAGTATCACAGATCTGCAAGAATTCAGTTAAGAACTGAAAAGGATCTTCAGATGGAAGTCCATGAAACTTGCAGTTCTACTGCATCAGAGAAACTAGCTGAGGTTTCAGCTCAAAGTTGTTTGCTCCAATGGCAGGAATGGAGATGCTTCTTCCATGTAAATTGAAATTAGGTGCAGTAAAGTCACCAAGCATTCTCGTTGCATTATTGTTGTTGGGTTCGGCTGCCATCTCTTTTACTTGTTCGAAATTTTCAATAAGGTTGTCTCTGGATTATTGTAATTTAGCTTCTCTTAGTTTTCTCTTCAGAGTCCTTTCAGGTTCTGGATCAGCTTCAACAAGAATGCCTTTTTCTTCGTCCCTGCTCATAAGAAAGAGAAGAGAAAAAGAAAAGAAGAGGAATCCTCTATGTCACAGTAAAGAGGTTCCTTATTGTTAGTAGAAGAAGACAAGAAGAGAGAAAATTCGAACACAGATAGAAGAGGGGGTTTGAATTTGGTGAGTGATGTGAGGAAGAGATGTTAGTAGATGAATAAATAAATAGAATAAGATGAGAGAGGAAGAGGATTTTCGAAAATAATTTTTGAAAAAGAGTTAGTGATTTTTGAAAATAGTTTTTGAAAAAGGTTAGAAATTTTCGAAAATAAAAATAAAAAAAATTAAAATAATTAGTTAATTAAAAAGGAATTTTGAAAAAGGGGAAAGATATTTTCGAAAGTTAGAGAGAGAGAGTTAGTTAGGTGGTTTTGAAAAAGGTAAGAAACAAACAAAAAGTTAGTTAGTTAGTTGAAACAAATTTTGAAAAGATAAGAAGTTAGAAAGTTAGAAAAGATATTTTGAAATCAAAATTTTTTGAAAAAGATAAGATAAGAAGATATTTTTGAAAAGATATGATTGAAATTAGTTTTGAAAAAGATTTGATTTTTTTTAAAAATCACAATTAATGACTTGATTCACAAGAAATCACAAGATATGATTCTAGAACTCAAAGTTTGAATCTTTCTTAACAAGCAAGTAACAAATTTGAAATTTTTGAATCAAAACATTAATTGATGATGTTATTTTCGAAAATATGATGTAAAATTAAGAAAAAGATTTTTGAAAAATATTTTTAAAATTTTCGAAAATAACTAAAAAAAATGAAAAAGATTTGATTTTTGAAAAAGATTTTGAAAAAGATGAGATTTTTAAATTGAAAATTTGATTTGACTCATAAAAACAACTAGATTTTGAAAATTTTTGAAAAAGTCAAATCTAATTTTCGAAATTTTAAGAGAGAAAAAGGGAAAGATATTTTTTTGATTTTTGAATTTTTATGATGAGAGAGAAAAACAAGAAAAATTATGTAATGCATGAAAGTTATGGATCAAAACAATGAATGCATGCAAGAATGCTATGAATATCAAGATGAACACCAAGAACACTATGAAGATCATGATGAACATCAAGAACACATTTTTGAAAAATTTTTTATGCAAAGAAAACATGCAAGACACCAAACTTAGAAATCTTTCATGTTTAGACTCTATGAATGCAAGAATGCATATGAAAAACAAGAAAAGACACAAAACATGCAAATGCAAAGATCAAACAAGAAGACTTACCAAGAACAACTTGAAGATCATAAAGAACACTATGAATGCATGAAATTTTTTTTTTCGAAAATCATTTTGAAAAAGAAAAATAAGGATTCCAAAATTTTTAATATGAATTCCAGGAATCTTGCCATGTTAGTCTAAAGCTCCAATCTGAGGGTTAGACATGGCTTAATAGCCAGTCAAGCTTTAGCAGAACTTTACATTCAGCAGCCAATTTGCCAAGAAAGATAAAGAAGCTCTTCTCTTGAGTCCAAAAGAATTGAGACATGGCTGTAGCCAGGCTTCAACATGCTTCATGAAACACTAGAATTCATTCTTAAAAATTCTGAAGAAAAAATATTTTTGAAAACATTTATTTTTTTTTAAATTTTTTTCGAAAACAAAGGAGAAATTTTTGAAAGATTTTTGAAAATTTTTTTTTTGAAAACTTTTTGAAAATAAAACAGAAAGAAAGTTACCTAATCTGAGCAACAAGATGAACCGTCAGTAGTCCAAACTCGAACAATCCCCGGCAACGGCGCCAAAAACTTGGTATGCGAAATTGTTACTCAGGTTGTGAATTGTTGTTCGACATTGATTCCCTGGCGATGGCACCAAAAACGGATGCACAGAACCATGGTCTAAACATATCTTCACAACTTCGCATAACTAACCAGCAAGTGCACTGGGTCGTCCAAGTAATACATTACATGAGTAAGGGTCGAATCCCACGGAGATTGTTGGTATGAAGCAAGCTATGGTCACCTTGTAAATCTCAGTCAGGCAGATATAAAATAGTAATGGGGTTTTTGGAAATAGAGAAGAAAAGAAGGATAGAAATACTTATGTAAATCATTGGTGAGAATTTCAGATAAGCGTATGGAGATGCAATCGTTCCTCTGAACCTCTGCTTTCCTGCTGTCTTCATCCAATCAGTCTTACTCCTTTCCATGGCTGGCTTTATGCAAGGGCATCACCGTTGTCAGTGGCTACATCCCCTCCTCTTGTGAAAATGGTCCAAGATGCCCTGTCACGGCACGGCTAATCATCTGAGGTTCCCGATCATGCTGGAATAGGAGTCACCCTCCTTTTGCGTCTGTCACTAAGCCCAGCACTCGCGAGTTTGAAGCTCGTCACAGTCATTCAATCATTGAATCCTACTCAGAATACCACAGACAACGTTTAGACTTTCCGGGTTCTCTTGAATGCCACCATCATTCTAGCTTACACCACGAAGATTCTGATTAAGAGATCTAAGAGATACTCATTCAATCTAATGTAGAACGGAAGTGGTTGTCAGGCACGCGTTCATAAGGAATGATGATGATTGTCACGTTCATCACATTCAGGTTGAAGTGCGAATGAATATCTTAGAAGCGAAATAAGTTGAGTTGAATAGAAAAACAGTAGTACTTTGCATTAATCTTTGAGGAACAGCAGAGCTCCATACCTTAATCTATGGAGTGCAGAAACTCTATCGTTGAAAATACATAAGTGAAAGTTCCAGGCATGGCCGAGATGGCCAGCCCCTAAAACGTGATCACAGGATCAAAATACAATCCAGGATGTCTAATACAATAGTAAAAAGTTCTATTTATACTAAACTAGTTACTAGGGTTTACAGAAGTAAGTAATTGATGTATAAATCCACTTCCGGGGCCCACTTGGTGTGTGCTTGGGCTGAGCTTGAATGTTACACGTGCAGAGGCTCTTTCTGGAGTTGAACGCCAGGTTGTAACGTATTTCTGGCGTTCAACTCTGGTTTGTGACTTGTTTCTGGCGTTTAACTCCAGACAGCAGCGTAGAACTAGCATTCAATGCCCTTTTACGTCGTCTAAACTCGGCCAAAGTATGGACTATTAAACATTGCTGGAAAGTCCTGGATGTCTACTTTCCAACGCAATTGGAAGCGCGCCATTTTGAGTTTTGTAGCTCCAGAAAATCTACTTTGAGTGCAGGGAGGTCAGAATCCAACAGCATCAGCAGTCCTTCTTCAACCTCTGAATCTGATTTTTGCTCAAGTCCCTCAATTTCAGCCAGAAAATACCTGAAATCACAGAAAAACACACAAACTCATAGTAAAGTCCAGAAATGTGAATTTAACATAAAAACTAATGAAAACATCCCTAAAAGTAACTAGATCCTACTAAAAACATACTAAAAACAATGCCAAAAAGCGTATAAATTATCCGCTCATCAGAATCCCAAGAGATACGCACTCAAGCTGTCGCCCAATGACTACGTTGAGCTCAAATAGAGTGGGAGTGGTTGTCAGGCATGCGTTCATAGGTTGAGGATAATGATGAGTGTCACGGATCATCATATTCTCTATATTGAAGTACGAGTGAGTATCTTAGAATAGAATCAAGCATGATTAAATAGAAAACAGTAGTAATTGCATTAATCCATTGAAACACAGCAGAGCTCCTCACCCCCACTTATGGGGTTTAGAGACTCATGCCATAGAAGATACAATATGAAGTGTAAAATGTCATGAGGTACCGAATGAATCTCTAAAAGTAGTTTTTATACTAGACTCGTAACTTAGGTTTACAGAAAATGAGTAACTAAGTGCAGATAGTGCAGAAATCCACTTCTGGGACCCACTTGGTGCGTGTCTGGACTGAGCTTCCAAGCTTTCACGTGCATATGCCCAAAGCTGGAGTTTAACGCCACCCTAGGTGCCAAAATGGGCGTTTAACGGCAAGAATTATGCCAGTTCTGGCGTTTTACGCCAGAAAGTTTTAGGCTGGCTTTTAGCACCAGTTTGGGCCATCAAATCTCGGGCAAAGTATGAACTATTATATATTTCTAGAAAGCCCAGGATGTCTACTTTCCAACACAATTGAGATAACGCCAATTGGGATTCTCTAGCTCTAGAAAATCCACTTAGAGTGCAAAAGGGTCAGAATTTAACAGCATCTGTAGTCCTTTTTCAGCCTCTGGATTAGATTTTTGCTCAAGTCCCTCAATTTCAGCCAGAAAATACCTGAAATTACAGAAAATACACAAACTCATAGTAAAGTCCAGAAATGTGATTTTTGCATAAAAACTAATAAAAATATAATAAAAATTAATTAAAACATACTAAAAACTCTGTTAAAACAATGCCAAAAAGCGTATACATTATCTGCTCATCACAACACCAAACTTAAATTGTTGCTTGTCCCCAAGCAACTAAAAACAAAATAGGATAAAAAGAAGAGAAAATACAATAAATCTCAAAAATATCAATGAAAATTAGTTTTAATTAGATGAGCGGGACTTGTAGCCTTTTTGCTTCTGAACAGTTTTGGTATCTCACTTTATCTTTTGAAGTTCAGAATGGTTGGCATCCATAGGAACTCAGAATTCAGATAGTGTTATTGATTTTCTTAGTTTAGTATGTTGATTCTTGAACACAGCTACTTTATGAGTCTTGGCCGTGACCCTAAGTATTTTGTTTTCCAGTATTACCACTGGATACATAATTGCCATAGACACATAACTGGGTGAACCTTTTCAGATTGTGACTCAGCTTTGCTAGAGTCCCCCGTTAGAGGTGCCCAGAGCTCTTAAGCACACTCTTTTTGCTTTGGACCATGACTTTAACTGCTCAGTCTCAAGCTTTTCACTTGACACCTTCACGCCACAAGCACATGGTTAGGGACAGCTTGGTTTAGCCGCATAGGCTAGGATTTTATTCCTTTGGGGCCCTCCTATCCATTAATGCTCAAAGCCTTGGATCCTTTTTACCCTTGCCTTTTGGTTTAAAGGGCTATTGGCTTTTTCTGCTTGCTTTTTTTGCTTTTTTTTTGCTACTTTTTTTCTTTTCTTTTTTTTTGCAAGCTTTTCATTGCTTTTTCTTGCTTCAAAAATCAATTTTATGATTTTTCAGATTATCAATAATATTTCTCTTTTTTCATTATTCATTTAAGAGCCAACAATTTTAACATTCATAAACAATAAATTCAAAAATATGCACTGTTGATGCACGGAAAACTTATCTCACAACAAATTCCCTTCGGCAAGTGTACCGAATTTGTCGTCAAGTAAAAACTTACAATAGAGTGAGGTCGAATCCCACAAGGATTGATTGATCAAGCAACTTTAATTAGAGGATTGTTCTAGTTGAGCGAATCCAGAATTTGAGTTGAGAATTGCAGAAAATAAAATGGCGGGAAGGTAATTGACAGGAAAGTAAATGCTAGAATTATAGATCTAAAAGTAAATGACGGAAGGTAAATTGCAGAATTGTAAATGGGAATGGGGGAATTGCTCATTAAATTAAATAACAGAAATTAAAGAGAATGGGTAAGATCAGAAATGGGGAGTTCATTGGGCTTAGGAGATGTTGCATTCTCCGGATCAATTTCATTTTCATCTCTTCCTCAATCAATGCACTCATTGATCTCCTTGGCAATCTTAAGTGATTGAATTACAATTTCTTGTAATTCAATCTCTCAAATCTTGATCAATAGCCAATTCCTTGGTCAATTTCTCATGAGAAGAGATGAAGTATGGTCACTGATTATACCACATGCATTTCCCAAACCAAGTGTTGAGAGGATTATAGTCACATATCCATCCAAACCCAATTTGGTCCAGCTTGAGAAAGCATTTCTAGCTTGATCTATTCATTCCTCTTTCAAGGTTCAGAAGAGATCCAAGTATGAATAGCTTCTTTTTCAAGATAACTACTCAATTGGATGAAGATCGAAAGCTTTCAAGTAAAATCAAGAGAAAAGATAGAAGAAGAATAATGAAAACTAGTATTGATCCATCAAATTACAACAAAGCTCCCTAACCCAATGACAGGAATTTAGTTGTTCATAGCTCTGGAAAATGAAAACAAAGATGGAGAATACATGATGAAAACTTAGAAGTGCAGAGAAAGTAAATACAGAGAGTAGTTCTATGCTAAGAGTCTCCATATAATTTCCAACTCTCAAAATATTTCAAAGATACTCCTATATATACTACTCTTCTGTTCTTCTAGTTGATTCTTCAAGTCTTGGGCCTTTGGATCTTGATTTGGAAGCAGTTCTCTTCTTCATTGGGCTTAGCATTTACTTGCAGAGAGAAAGTATGAAGTGGGCAGGGGCTTTGGCTCAGGAAGTTAGTGGTGTTAACGTTACGTGAAAATATGGGTTCAAGAACGTTAGTGACAATCACCTTTTTTACTAACGTTCCTCACCAAAGTTAAAGGCCACGTTAACCTCAACGTTAGTGGCACAAACGTTGCCACTAACGTTTCCACTATGTCCTTCGCACACATTATTTGGACTCAACTTTTCTAATAACGTTGAGAAGCCTCCCCCTTCCCTACGTTAGAGCCCACGTTAACTTAGTTAACGTGGCTCTTTTAACGTAGGCTTGCCATCCTTCGAGAACGTTAGTGACACTTACCATTATCACTAACGTTCCAAATTGCCCCTATTTTCCACGTTAGAGTCCACGTTAACTAGGTTAATGTGGCTTCTAATGTGGCCTTGCTAGCCATCTCCAACGTTAGTGACAAAGTTGAGTGTCACTAACGTTGGCTCATCCTTCCCTTATCCACGTTAGCTTCCACGTTAACTAAGTTAACGTGGGAGTTAACGTGGCTCATGGTGGCATGTGTGGCTCCTTCCAACATTAGTGACAATGTTGGGTGTCACTAACGTTGGCGATCACCTTCTTTCTTCACGTTAGCTTCCACGTTAACCTAGTTAACGTGGGAGTCAACGTGGCTCATTGGGGGCTTGTGTTCTTCCAACGTTAGTGACAATGTTGGGTGTCACTAACGTTGTCGACCACTTTGTTCCTTCACGTTAGCTTCCACGTTAACTAGGTTAACGTGGGAGTTAATGTGGCTTAATGTGCTTTGGCCAACGTTAGTGACAATGTTGAGTGTCACTAACGTTGGCTCCCCCTTCCTTCTTAACGTTAGAGGCCACGTTAACTAGGTTAACGTGGACTCTAACGTGGCCACTCATGATCTTGGTTCAACGTTATTGATAATGTTAAGTGTCACTAACTTTGGATCTATTTCTTAACGTGGGCAATGATGGCTTCGAGAGCGTTATTGGCAATCACTTTTCTCATTAACTTTGCAAGTTACTCCCATTCCACGTTAGTGTTAACGTTAGTGCAACTAACGTAGCCACTAATGTGGTTCTTCTTTGCTTCCTTTGTCCTGAAATTAAGCAATAAAGTGCATCAAAGTTCTAGTCCAAATCATGGGAAATGCAACGTCCAATTTGTCCTTAAATTCATGCAAAATCCTCATTAAATCATGTAAAATGCACAATGTATGCTTGAATCAAGATGTAAGTGAATATCTACCCAAAACTAGCTTATTTCCTAAGGAAATGCATGAAACTACCCTAAAAACAGTAAAGAAAAGGTCAGTGAAACTGGCCAAAATGCCCTGGCATCACAATACCAAACTTAAAGCTTGCTTGTCCTAAGCAAGTACTGGAACAAGAGAATGATGAAAGAAATGCCAAGAGACATGAGTCATTCTTCTGGAAGTCATGTCCTGGTTTTATGGTGGTTTCATGCATAGCAACTTAGGCTCATTCCTGGCTTTCAGACCTTTATCATGTCCTAGAATACTCACTTGTTATTGTATCCCATGAGACTTTTATTCATTGGTCCTTTTGTTGTTATTTGAGGACTTATTTTTGTTCTTAAGCTAAGTGCTCTGTAAGGGGGCAACTCTTTAAAATAAGCTTTCAGCCAACACTCCCGAACCAGTTGGTTCAAGGTGCTAGGGGTTAAAGCACCCCTAAGGACTTACTTGCTCAAGTCTCTTCCCCATACATACACACCATAGGCACATAGTTTATTTATTTTCTTTTCTTGAGACCTTGGTGTCTAGCACCTCTTTGGGTTACTAAATGCTCTGTGGTGAGGGTTACTCTTGATAGTGGACTTTCAGCTGATAATCTCGGGTTAGTTAACCCAAGTTACCAAGTGATAAGGCACCCCTAAGAGCTTATTCATACAAGTAGATCCCTCACACAGGAGCACCACAGACACATGCTTCAAGATTAAAACCATTGGTGCCTAGCCTTATTGCTTACTATTTTTCTTTTATTCCTCAACTTTGATTATTCTTTCCCTTTTTCTTATTAGGATCTTCTTATTTATCTAGTCTCATGGGGTGTGTCTCAAGCATAGTATTCATGACAGATAGTTGTCTTCCTACCTTATGGTTGAACCAACTTAGCTAACTTATGACCACACCACAAACTCATGGACTTACTCCCTAGTATGAACTCTTCTCTGGTCTTTAAAAGCACTCATTCTCTTTTTATTTGATTTAAAGGGACAAACATACAAGTAAGCAAAGTAAAGATGCAGTGACATAAGGACTAGATATCATAAACCTCTTCAACAAGAACTTAAAAGAAAGAATTTAGAAATGTTTAAACTGAAAAGGAAGCAAGTTCTATTTCATACAAGATCTTCCTTATTTAAAGCATTGAGAAAGATGGACCAAAAAAGGAACTCCACCATCTTTTACTCTTGTGGATGTCCATGCTCTCCTTCTTGATTGCTTGTGCTCCCACTTTCCTTGCCTTTTCCAAGCAGCTTCTTCGAGAAACCACCATCTTCCATCTTCTTCTTAAGTGTTTCCTTTTGCTGTTTCACTTTACTCTCTTCTTGTTCTACAAAATCTTTTTGGACCTCATCATATGTAGGGATGGCATAGTGTAGATGATGCATATTACTGGACATGTAGTTCAACTTAGCTTGAGTGTTGACGTTGAACTCCTCCCGATGTAGTTTCCGTCCTTCATTAAGTACAGTGAACTCATTGAATGCTTTCATCTGGGCTAGTTGTCGCTGATTGAGTTCCTGCAAATGCTTATCTTGACGTTCTTGCCTCTCGGTAACTTGGTGGATGGTTTGAGTGAGCTGGGAGTATTGTTCCTGTTGCTGCTCCATTTGTTGTTTCTTCCACTCTTCTTGTTGGCTCATCCAGTTCAATATTTGCTCTTGTCCTTCCATATGTCTCATCCCCAAATCTTCAATATCTCTTAGAAGGTGATTCATATTCAAATTTGCTGGGTAAGGATGCTCTCCTTGTTGATATTCTTCCTAATGAGACTCCTCTTGGTGAGCTCCTTCCTTTGCTTTTAGTTTCCCTATTTGTGGCCTTCTTTGTTACTGAGCAGGTGTAGTATAGGCCATACGTTGGGTTGTCATTAGCCTCCCTGGGTTAACCCAGTCTGGATTACTATCCTCAAAGACCACCTTGGCCTTTGTGCACAATCGGAGAATGGTGCTGGGGTACCAAAGCCCGGCACCTGATTCAAGCTTCTCAGCTGAATCTTGAATTCCCTCAGCTATAAGTTCTTGCACGTTGATTTCTCCACCTTGTACTAGGCAATGTACCATAGTTGCTCGATTAATATTTACCTCTGAATTATTTGCAGCTGGGAGAATAGACCTCCTCACGAATTCAAATCACCCCTTGGCTTCTGGGCTAAGGTCTCCCCTCTTGATGAACCGGGGTCTCCCATCTCCATACCTCTCTCAATCAGCAGCTATAACACAGATGTTAGTCACTATCTCGGTGAGCTCATCATTGTCTTGGCTTTTACTTATCCTTGCATGATAGCTAGGCTCATCAAAGTGGGGTGATATCAGGTGAAGAGTTCTTATTATAGCATTTGGGCTGAAGTCTACCTCCTTTCCCCTTACATAGCTTTTGAAGGTTGGGGCTCTGGTTTTGTCTTCTCTGACCACATTTGCATAGAACTCTTTGATGAGGTTTGCATTGATCTTCCCCTCTGGATTGGTGAGCAATTGCCACCCTCTTTCTTCAATCTTCTCCCGAATCTGTGGGCATTCGTCTTCATTGATTTGGAAGGTTAACTCGGGCAGTATCTTTTTGAGCTTTATCTGCTCAAATTCTCATTCATGGAAGGCAGTCTTGAATCTCTTCTCGTCGAAGGGAATGTTCTACGTTGGTTCCTTCCTCTTCTGCCTCTTGGAGCTTGATGATGCCATGAAAGAAGTTAAAGCAAAAAAAAAAGGGTGTAGTGAAGGGAAGAGATGTGGGATTTAGAGAGTGGGAAGTTGAAGAATTGGTTGCTGAAAAGTGAGGTGCAAGGGGTATGAATTTCAAATGTGGAGATGGTGTGGATTTGATTCACTTATATAGAGAACTGATGAAGAGATGAAAGGTGTGGATTGATGGGATTGGTGTATGATGAACGGATGGGGTTTTATATGGAGTAAGCACGAGGAGTCTCAACTTTATGATCGAGTTGGTTCGCTTTCCAAGTTTGTTCTTCCTCCAATGTTGCATGGCAACTATTCCCAATACATTCCCCCTTGAGGCACGTGTGTAGTGCCCTCTTCATGAAGTGGCCGAACCTTTCCCATTAAATTGTCCAATCAATCTCTTTCAATGCTCCTTTCCTTTCCCTATAAAGATCAAATAAGAAAAGTAAGAAATATCCTAAAAAAAATCAATTTAGATTTTTACGGCTAAAATAATAAAGAGAAGAAAAGATTAGATTGTTTATTCATGAACTCCAACTAACTAACTAACTGTGTATCCCTTTATGCATTTTGGTGGCACCATGGGGTGACACCAAACTTAGTTTGAAGCATTGTGATGAAAAGTTCTGTTCAAAGCTCCAAGACTAGAATGCTCTCTGTTGCATTCATGCTTTCTTGGTATGCTTTGAACACCAAACTTGTTCTTCACTATATACTGCAATATAAGGACTTCACCAAGTTTGGGTTGGAATTCATGAATATTGACTTATTCACTAGTAAAAGCTAATAAAACATAGGTTGCCTCCCATGAAGCACTTTTTTAGCGTCACTAGCTTGACGTTTCTCCTTCATCAGGGTGGTTGATAATGCTTCAAGTTCTCCCCTCTTGCCTTGGACTTATATCCATTGGTTGTATCAATGATCTCTACATGTTCCAAGGAAATAACTCTGTTGATAGTGAAGACCTTAGGTAACTGAGATGGTATCGTGGGGAGATTAGGGGGGATATCTGGGAAGTAAGCTAAAATCACTTTATCTCCTGGAGAGAGGCCTTCCGTAGGGATCTTCTTGTTCCTCCACCCCCTTGGTACCTTCTTCTTTGTCCCTTTTGATGCTTCCCTATTCTTGGCGACTTCTTCTTTTAAGTGAATTTTGTTGTTGTCTTCACATGCCTCTGGTGGTTTAGGTTCCTCTAGCTTCTCCTTGAGCTGTGACGATTGCTGTTTGCCTTGTTCATCATTCAGTGGGGTTCTCAGATGTGTTGGTGGTGCCTCAGTGCTTGTTTCCTCTGTCAGCATCCCGTTATGATCATTGCTTGGTTTTTGTTTTCTTGGTCAGTTTCTTGGGAGAGTTTGAAGACATTGAAGCTGAGTTGTTCATCATGGATCCTCAATATTAGCACCCCTCGCTCCACGTCTATGAGTGCTCTGGCTGTAGCTAGGAATGGTCTTCCCAATATGATTGGGTGAGTGTGACTCTCTTCCATGTCCAAGATGACAAAGTCTGTGGGAAGAAAGTATTTCCCCACCTTTAACAACACGTTTTCCACCACCCCTCTTGCTTGTTTTTGAGTTTTGTCAACCAGCCTGATGACTACATCTGTGGGCAATATCTCATTGATCTGCAGCCTCTTCACCAGGGATAGAGGCATTAAGTTGATGCTTGCTCACAAATCACAGAGTGCTCTATCAAATATTGTTTCTCCTATGGCACAGGGGACATGAAAACTCCCTGGATCTTTTCCTTTTGTAGGCAACGGCGGTTGAATGAGGGCACTGCACTCCTTGTTCATCACTATAGTTTGGCCTCCCTTGAGTGAGCTTTTCCTGGGAAGCAACTCCTTCATGTGCTTGATGAATGCAGGCATTTGTTGGATAGTCTTGATGAATGGTATGTTCACATGCAGAGATGCAAATAAGTCAAGAAATCTTGAGTATATTCTCCTCTCCACAGCTCCCTTGAGCAGTTGGGGAAAAGGTGCATAGAGTCTCAGCAACTCCTGTTTTGAGATTTCTGGTTCTTGGTAATCTTTTTCCACCTCCTCTACTGAGGTATCTTCAGGTTGTTCTGACAGCTTGCTTGGCTTGTCCTCAGTCTCCTTATCACTTATAGTGACCATCTTGCAATCTTCCCATCTTACCTTCTTTGTTTCACCTCTCGGATTCTTCTCTGTATCACTTGGGAATCTATCTGTGGGTTTGGGAATTTGCTCAGAGAGATATCCTACTTGAGATTCCAACCTCTTGATTGTGTCTCCTTGGTTCTTGAAACTAGCTCGCACTTCCTCCTTGAAGACCTTGTTGTCTTGAATCTCCTTGCTTAGGCCTTCAAGTAGATTCTCAATCCTTGAGATTCTTTCATCAAAGGATGACAGGTCAGGCTGAGTAAGGTTATTCTGGCCTTGATATGAATGTGGGGAGGTGTTGTTATGGGGGTGTTGATATGGTCTAGATGTGAAGTGTTGGGTGGCTGCATTGTTTGGATTTGGGCGTCTTTGATCAAGGCTTTGGTCTTGTTGATTTTCCCACCCAAAGTTTGGGTGATTCCTCCATCCAGGGTTGTAGGTCTTGGAGTATGGATCATGGTTTTGCCTAGGTGAATTCCCAATGTAGTTGGCTTACTCCTGACTACCCTCTGCTTCTTCATTCACTCCTTCTTGGGTTGTTGATGAAGTGGAGACTGCTGCTACTTGGTTCCTCTCCATCTTCTTGGTGAGGTCAGCCAGCTGCTGGGTAATGAGCTTGTTTTGGGCCAGCAGAGCATCTACATTATTTAGCTCCATTACTCCTCTTGTGTTTCCTCTTTCAGAAGCATAGAAGTAGTCATTCTCTGCTACTGTTTTAATGACATCTATGGCTTCCTCAATAGTCTTCTTCTTGTTCAAAGATCCTCCGGATGAATGGTCTACGGCCTTCTTTGACTCATAAGAGAGCCCATCATAGAAAATGTGCAGCTGCACCCATTCGTTGAACATATCTGGTGGGCACCTCCTTGTTAAGTCTTTAAACCTCTCCCATGCTTCATATAGAGTCTCACCATCTTGTTGCCTGAACGTTTGGACCTCAGCTCGTAGCCTATTGATTCGTTGAGGAGGGTAAAATCTTTTTAAGAATTTGTTCACCACGTCTTCCCAAGTTGTCAAGCTCTCCCTTGGAAAAGACTCCAGCCATTTAGCTGCCTTATCCCTGAGTGAGAATGGAAATAAGAGCAGTCTATAGGCATCAGGATGAACACCATTAGACTTCACTGGGTCACATATTCTCAGGAAGGTGGTTAGATGTTGATTGGGGTCCTCTTGGACACTCCCTCCGAACGAACAGTTGTTCTGAACAAGGGTGATGAGCTGTGGCTTCAGTTTAAAATTGTTGGCATGGATGGTTGGCTTTTGAATGCTACTTCCACAGTTCCCTGGGTTTGGATTGATGTAAGAGCCTAAAACTCTTCTATCCTCTCCAGCATGATTTGCTCCACCTCCTCTGCCATGGTTGTGAGCCTATTCTTCATGATGGTGTTCCATGTTTTCTTCCATGTTTGGTTCAAAGTATTCCTCAAAGTGTTCCTCCTCTTCTTCACCACCAACGACACGTTTTTCTCTTGCCTCCCTCCTTAGTCTAAGAAAGGTTCTCTCAGGTTTAGAATCAAAAGAAGTTGAAGCCCCGCTTCTTCTCCCTGTCATACAACCAACAAGTACAAGCAAAGAGAATAGGTGCAGAAAGTATATCTGTCATAATTACTGTTAGTGTGAGTGATGCAATATATCAAACAGTTAGTGGGTTAGTGAGATGAATAGTAAATAACAAAGAAAAAGTAAGGGGGAAGGGAAGAAGTTATCTAAAACAGAAAGTAAATGACTCAAACAGAAATTTAAATCAAACAAAAATAAAATGCTCAATCTAGTTATCCTCCAATCTAATCATTGTTGATGCACAATCAATCCCCGGCAACAGCGCCATAAACTTGATGCACGGAAAACTTGTCTCACAACAAATTCCCTTCGGCAAGTGTACCAAATTTGTCGTCAAGTAAAAACTCACAATAGAGTGAGGTCGAATCCTACAAGGATTGATTGATCAAGCAACTTTAATTAGAGGACTGTTCTAGTTGAGCGAATCCAAAATTTGAGTTGAGAATTGCAGAAAATAAAATGGCGGGAAGGTAATTGACAGGAAAGTAAATGCTTGAATTATAGATCTGAAAGTAAATGACGGAAGGTAAATTGCAGAATTGTAAATGGGAATGGGAGAATTGCTCATTAAAGTAAATAACAGAAATTAAAGAGAATGGGTAAGATCAGAAATGGGGAGTTCATTGGGCTTAGGAGATGTTGCATTCTCCGGATCAATTTCATTTTCATCTCTTCCTCAATCAATGCACTCATTGATCTCCTTGGAAATCTTAAGTGATTGAATTACAATTTCTTGTAATTCAATCTCTCAAATCTTAATCAATAGCCAATTCCTTGGTCAATTGCTCATGAGAAGAGATGAAGTATGGTCACTGATTATACCACATGCATTTCCCAAACCAAGTGTTGAGAGGATTATAGTCACATATCCATCCAAACCCAATTTGGTCCAGCATGAGAAAGCATTTCTAGCTTGATCTCTTCATTCCTCTTTCAAGGTTTATAAGAGATCCTAGTATGAATAGCTTCTTTTTCAAGATAACTACTCAATTGGATGAAGATCGAAAGCTTTCAAGTAAAATCAAGAAAAAAGATAGAAGAAGAATAATGAAAACTAGTATTGATCCATCAAATTACAACAGAGCTCCCTAACCCAATGACAGAGGTTTAGTTGTTCATAGCTCTGGAAAATGAAAACAAAAATGGAGAATACATGATGAAAACTTAGAAGTGCAGAGAAAGTAAATAGAGAGAGTAGTTCTATGCTAATAGTCTCCCTATAATTTCCAACTCTCAAAATATTTCAAAGATACTCCTATATATACTACTCTTCTGTTCTTCTAGTTGATTCTTCAAGTCTTGGGCCTTTGGATCTTGAGTTGGAAGCAGTTCTCTTCTTCATTGGGCTTAGCTTTTACTTGCAGAGAGAAAGTATGAAGTGGGCAGGGGCTTTGGCTCAGGAAGTTAGTGGTGTTAACGTTCAGTGAAAATATGGGTTCGAGAACGTTAGTGACAATCACCTTTTTTAATAACGTTCCTCACCAAAGTTAAAGGCCACGTTAACCTCAACGTTAGTGGCACAAACGTTGCCACTAACGTTTCCACTATGTCCTTCGTACACGTTATTGGGACTCAACTTTCCCAATAACGTTGAGAAGCCTCCCCCTTCCCTACGTTAGAGCCCACGTTAACTTAGTTAACGTGGCTCTTTTAACGTAGGCTTGCCATCCTTCGAGAACGTTAGTGACACTTACCATTGTCACTAACGTTCCAAATTGCCCCTATTTTCTACGTTAGAGTCCACGTTAACTAGGTTAACGTGGCTTCTAACGTGGCCTTGCTAGCCATCTCCAACGTTAGTGACAAAGTTGAGTGTCACTAACGTTGGCTCATCCTTCCCTTATCCACGTTAGCTTCCACGTTAACTAAGTTAACGTGGGAGTTAACGTGGCTCATGGTGGCATGTGTGACTCCTTCCAACGTTAGTGACAATGTTGGGTGTCACTAACGTTGGCGATCACCTTCTTTCTTCACGTTAGCTTCCACGTTAACTAGGTTAACGTGGGAGTCAACGTGGCTCATTGGGGGCTTGTGTTCTTCCAACGTTAGTGACAATGTTGGGTGTCACTAACGTTGTCGACCACTTTGTTCCTTCACGTTAGCTTCCACGTTAACTAGGTTAACGTGGGAGTTAACGTGGCTTAATGTGCCTTGGCCAACATTAGTGACAATGTTGAGTGTCACTAACGTTGGCTCCCCCCTTCCTTCTTAACGTTAGAGGCCACGTTAACTAGGTTAACGTGGACTCTAACGTGGCCACTCATGATCTTGGTTCAACGTTAGTGATAATGTTAAGTGTCACTAACGTTGGCTCTATTTCTTAACGTGGGCAATGATGGCTTCGAGAGCGTTATTGGCAATCACTTTTCTCATTAACTTTGCAAGTTACTCCCATTCCACGTTAGTGTTAACGTTAGTGCAACTAACGTAGCCACTAATGTGGTTCTTCTTTGCTTCCTTTGTCCTGAAATTAAGCAATAAAGTGCATCAAAGTTCTAGTCCAAATCATGGGAAATGCAACGTCCAATTTGTCCCTAAATTCATGCAAAATCCTCATAAAATCATGTAAAATGCACAATGTATGCTTGAATCAAGATGTAAGTGAATATCTATCCAAAACTAGCTTATTTCCTAAGGAAATGCATGAAACTACCCTAAAAATAGTAAAGAAAAGGTCAGTGAAACTGGCCAAAATGCCCTGGCATCAACTGTTCAAGCATTCATTCAGAAAACAAAAAGTATTGCCACCACATCAAAATAATTAAACTAATTTCAAGATAAATTTCGAAACCCATGTACTTCTTTTTCTTTTGCAAATAAAAATATTATTTAATTAAGAAAGGTGAGGGATTCATGGAATCATTCATAGCTTTAAGACATAGACTCTAAATACTAATGATCATGTAATAAAGACACAAACATAGACAAAACATAAAGCCTAGAATTCGAAAAACAGAAAAATAAGAACAAGGAAATTAAAGAACGGGTCCACCTTAGTGATGGCGGCTAGTTCTTCTTCTTGAAGATCCCATTGAGTGCTTTAGCTCCTCAATATCTCTTCCTTTCCCATTTTTGCTCCTCTTTCATGGCCTTTTGTTCCTCTCTAATTTTATGGAAGATAATAGAGTGCTCTTGTTGAGGTCCATGAGTGGGCTCCCTTGTTTGCTCCATCCTCTTTCTAGTGATGGGCTTTTGAGATGAATTTCTCCATCTCCCATGAATTTCTCATTCTCTTTCCTCTTTCTAGATGTTTCTCTGGCCTTAGGTTCCATTAATGGTTACGGAAAAATTAAAAATTGAGCTTTTTCACACCAAACTTAAAAGCTTTGCTCGTCCTCGAGCAAAATAAGATAGAAGGGAGTAGAAGAAGAGTGATGCAATTAATTTTGAAAACATATTAATGTATACAAGAAAAAGAGTTGAAAAGAATTTGAAAAGATATGTAAGTTTTGAAAACGTTTTGGAAGGAATTGAAAAGAATTAAAAAGAGAATTAAAAAGAATTGGAAAGATTATTAATTTTTGAAAATAGAAATTGAAAGATGAAAGTTTAAAATATGTTTGATGCAAAAAATTATGAATTCAAACATGAAAAATTGAAAAAAATTGAATTGGAAACAAAATTATCTCCCTTGTGTCATCCTGGCGTTAAACGCCCAGAATGCTATCCATTCTGGCGTTTAACGCCAACTAGACAGCCTATTTGGGTGTTTAACGCCCAGCCAGATACCCTGGCTGGTGTTAAACACCAGAAATCCTTCTTTATTGGGCGTTTTTCTGAACGCCCGGAATGCTGCCAATTCTGTCGTTAAACGCCCAGAATGCTGCCCATTCTGGCGTTTAACGCCCAAAATGATACCTTTACTGGCGTTAAACACCCAGAATGGTAGCCATCCTGGCGTTTAACGCCCAAATTGGCTCTTTACTGGCGTTTTAACGCCAGTGAGCTCTTTTTCTCTGTGATTCTTCTGCTTTATGTTCTGAACCTCTATTTCCTTGACTTGTTCACTGAAAAGCTTTAACAAACATGAATAACAAAATTAAATGAACTTATATAATTGTTATAAACATCTAATTTTATGGCTGGGTTGCCTCCCAGCAAGCGCTTCTTTACTGTCTTTAGCTGGACTTTACTGAGCTTTTTAATTTAGTCTCAGTTTTGAGCATTCTTGCTTAATATTGCCTTCAAGATAATGTTTGATTCTCTTTCCATTAACAATGAACTTTTTGTTAGAATCAATATCTTGAAGCTCTACATAACCATATGGTGACACACTTGTAATCACATATGGTCCCTTCCACCGAGATTTTAATTTCCCAGGGAACAATCTGAGCCTAGAGTTAAACAGTAGTACCTTTTGTCCTGGCTCAAAGACTCTAGATGATAGGCTTTTGTCATGCCATCTTTTTGCTTTCTCTTTATAAATTTTAGCATTTTCGAAAGCATTGAGTCTAAACTCTTCCAGCTCATTCAACTGGAGTAATCTTTTCTCTCCAGCTACCTTAGCATCAAGGTTTAGGAACCTGGTCGCCCAGTAGGCCTTATGTTCTAGTTCCACTGGCAGATGACAGGCTTTTTCATACACAAGCTGGTATAGAGAGGTCCCTATAGGAGTCTTGAATGCTGTTCTGTATGCCCACAGAGCATCATCCAGACTTCTTGCCTAATCCCTTCTACGGGTACTTACAGTCCATTACAGGATTCATTTCAGTTTTCTATTCAAGAGTTCAGCTTGCCCATTTGTCTGTGGATGATATGAAGAGGCACTTTATGGTTAATTCCATATCGGACCAAAGCAGAGTCAAGCTATTTATTACAAAAATGAGTGCCTCCATCACTGTCAGTATCCTAGGGACACCGAACCTGCTGAAGATATGCTTCTGGAGGAACTTCATCACTCTCTTAGTATCATTAGTGGGTGTTGCAATTGTCTCTACCCATTTAGATACATAGTCTACTGCCACCAGAATATAAGTGTTTGAGTATGATGGTGGGAAAGGCCCCATGAAGTCAATACCCCATACATCAAATAACTCAATCTCTAAGATCCCTTGCTGAGGCATGGCATAACCGTGAGGCAGATTACCAGCTCTCTGGCAACTGTCACAGTTACGTACAAACTCTTGGGAGAAACCACATTGGAGGACTTTTGTAGCTTTTTGCTCACCTCCGAAATGTCCTCCGTATTATGATCCATGGCAATGCCATAGGATCTTCTATGCCTCTTCTCTAGGCACACATCTATGGATTACTCCGTATGCACACCTCTTAAAGAGATATAGTTCATCCCATGGTAATTCCTGAATGGCAAAGAGTTGCTCATCTGGAAAGGTTTCAGAGATCTCAATAGGAGGGAGGGACGCCCCTGCTACTGATTCTATCCGAGACATGTGATCAGCTACTTGGTTCTCTGTCCCTTTTCTGTCTCTTATTTCTATATCAAACTCTTGCAGAAGCAACACCCATCTTATGAGTCTGGGTTTTGAATTCTGCTTTGTGAGGAGATATTTTAGAGCAGCATGGTCAGTCTACACAATCACTTTTGATCCTACTAAATAAGATCTGAACTTGTCAATGACATAAACCACTGCAAGCAACTCTTTTTCTGTGGTTGTGTAATTCTTCTGTGTGTCATTCAAAACACGGCTAGCATAGTAAATGACCTGCAGAAGCTTGTTATGCCTCTGTCCTAACACTGCACCAATGGCATGGTCACTAGCATCACACATTAGTTCGAATGGTAATGTCCAGTCTGGTGCAGAAATGACTGGTGCTATGACCAGCTTAGCTTTTAGGGTTTCAAATTCCTACAGACACTCTGTGTCAAAGATAAATGGCGTGTCAGCAGCTAGCAGATTGCTCAGAGGTTTTGTAATTTTTGAAAAATCCTTTATAAACCTCCTATAGAATTGGTGCACGAATTGTGAATCACACTTTTCACAACGCGTACCACTAACCAGCAAGTGCACTGGGTCGTCCAAGTAATACCTTACGTGAGTAAGGGTCGAATCCCACGGAGATTGTTGGTTTGAAGCAATCTATGGTTATCTTGTAATTCTTAGTCAGGAAGTCAGTTATGTTTATCAGTTGAATTGTGAATAACCGAGAGAGCATAAATTAAAGATTACTTGTTATGCAGTAATGGAGAATATGTTGGAGTTTTGGAGATGCTTTGTCTTCTGAATCTCTGCTTTCCTCTGTCTTCTGACTCACGCACGCACGTCCTCCTATGGCAAGCTGTGTGTTGGTGGATCACCGTTGTCAATGGCTACCTTCCATCCTTCCAGTGAAAACTATGCTCACGCGCTCTGTCACAGCACGGCTAATCACCGGTTGGTTCTCGATCCGGTTGGAATAGGATTTACTATCCTTTTGCATCTGTCACTAACGCCCAGCCTTCAGGAGTTTGAAGCTCGTCACAGTCACTCAATCCTTGAATCCTACTCGGAATACCACAGACAAGGTTTAGACTTTCCGGATTCTCATGAATGCCGCCATCAGTTCTAGCTTATACCACGGAGATTCTGATTATGAGATCTCAGAGATACTCATTCAATCGGATATAGAACGGAGGTGGTTGTCAGGCACACATTCATGGTTTGAGGAAGGTGATGAATGTCACTGATCATCACCTTCATCACAGTTAAGCGCGAATGAACATCTTAGATAGGAACAAGTGTGTTTGAATAGAAAACAGAAATACTTGCATTAATTCATCGAGACACAGCAGAGCTCCTCACCCCCAACAATGGGGTTTAGAGACTCATGCCGTCAGAGAATACAAAGCTTAGATCTGAAATGTCATGAGATACAAAATAAGTCTCTAAAAGTTGTTTAAATACTAAACTAGTAGCCTAGGTTTACAAAAATTGGATAAACTATGATGGATGATGCAGAAATTCACTTCTGGGGCCCACTTCTGTGTGCTGGGGCCCACTTGGTGTGTGCTGGGGCTGAGACTTAAGCAATTCACGTGCAGAGGCCATTTGTGGAGTTGAACACCAGTTTTTGTGCCAGTTTGGGCGTTCAACTCCAGTTTTTGATCCTTTTCTGGCGCTGGACAGCAGAATTGGGCAGAGGACTGGCGTTGAACGCCAGTTTACGTCATCTATTCTTGTGCAAAGTATGGACTGTTATATATTGCTGGAAAGCCCTGGATGTCTACTTTCCAACGCAATTGGAAGCACGCCATTTTGAGTTCTGTAGCTCCAGAAAGTCCACTTTGAGTGCAGGGAGGTCAGAATCCAACAGCATCAGCAGTCCTTTTTCAGCCTGAATCAGATTTTTGCTCAGCTCCTTCAATTTCAGCCAGAAAAATACCTGAAATTACAGAAAAACACACAACTCATAGTAAAGTCCAGAAATATAAATTTTTCCTAAAAACTAATAAAAATAGACTAAAAACTAACTAAAACATACTCAAAACTATATGAAATTATCCCCAAAATGTAGCCTGTTTCTGGCATTTAACGCCAGGCAGATGCTTGTTTCTGGCGTTAAACGCCAGCTTGGTGCCTGTTTCTGATGTTAAACACCAGACAGATGCCTGTTTCTGACGTTTAAACGCCAGACTGCTCTCCTCCAGGGGGTGCTGTTTTCAATGCTATTTTTCATTCTGTTTTTGATTTTTCAGTAGTTTTTGTGACTCTACATGATCATCAACCTACTAAAACACGAAATGACAAAAGGAAAATAAAATAGATATAATTAAATAACATTGGGTTGCCTCCCAATAAGCACTTCTTTAACGTCAATAGCTTGACAGTGAGCTCCCATGGAGCCTCACAGATGTTTAGAGCATTGTTGGGACCTCCCAATACCAAACTTAGAGTTTGACTGTGGGGGTTCAACACCAAACTTAGAGTTTGGTTGTGGCCTCCCAACACCAAACTTAGAGTTTGATTGTGGGGGCTTTGGTTGACTCTGCAGTGAGAGAAGCTTTTCATGCTTCCTCTCCATGGTTACAGAACGAGATTCTTGAGTCTTAAACACAAGGTTGTCCTCATTCAGTTGAAGGACTAATTCTCCTCTGTCCACATCAATCACAGCTCTTGCTGTGGCTAGGAAGGGTCTTCCAAGGATGATGGATTCATCCTCTTCCTTCCCAGTGTCTTGGATTATGAAATCAGCAGGGATGTAAAGGCCTTCAACCTTTACTTACACATCCTCTATTTGTCCATAAGCCTGTTTTCTTGAGTTGTCTGCCATCTCTAATGAGATTCTGGCAGCTTGCACCTCAAAGATCCCAAGTTTCTCCATTACAGAGAGTGGCATTAAGTTTATTCCTGACCCCAGGTCACACAGAGCCTTCTTAAAGGTCATGGTGCCTATGGTACAGGGTATTAAGAATTTGCCAGGATCCTGTTTCTTTTGAGGTAATTTTTGCCTATCCAATGCATTCAGTTCATTAGTGAGCAAGAGAGGTTCATCTTCCCAAGTCTCATTACCAAATAATTTGGCATTCAGCTTCATGATTGCACCAAGGTACTAAGCAACTTGCTCTTCAGTAATTTCTTCATCCTCTTCAGAGGACGAATACTCATCAGAGCTCATGAAGGGCAGAAGGAGGTTCAATGGAATCTCTATGGTCTCTAATTGAGCCTCAGATTCCTTTGGTTTCTCGAAGGAAAACTCCTTATTGGTCACTGGACGTCCCAGGAGGTCTTCCTCACTAGGATTCACATCCTCCTCCTCCATTGTGGGTTCGGCCATGATGGTTAAATCAATGGCCTTGTACTCTCTGGTTTTTCTTCTGAATTGCTTGGGAGAGTACTAGGAGGAGTTTCAGTGACTCTTTTACTCAGCTGGCCCACTTGTGCCTCCAAATTTCTAATGGAGGATCTTGTTTCATTCATGAAACTTACAGTGGTCTTAGATAGATCAGAGACTATATTTGCTAAGCTAGATGGATTCTGCTTAGAATTCTCTGTCTGTTGCTGAGTGGATGATGGGAAAGGCTTGCTATTGCTAAACATGTTTCTTCCACCATTATTAAAGCCTTGTTGAGGCTTTTGTTGATCCTTCCATGAGAAATTTGGATGATTTCTACATGAGGGATTATAGGTGTTTCCGTAGGGTTCACCCATGTAATTCACCTCTGCTATTGCAGGGTTCTCAGGATCATAAGCTTCTACTTCAGAAGAGGCCTCTTTGGTACTGTTGGATGATTCCTTCAATCCATTCAGACTTTGAGAGATCATATTGACTTGCTGAGTCAATATTTTATTCGGAGCCAATATGGCATTCAGAGTATCAACTTCAAGAACTCCCTTCCTTTGAGGTGTCCCATTATTCACAGGATTCCTTTCAGAAGTGTACATGAACTGGTTATTTGCAACCATGTCAATGAGTTCTTGAGCTTCTGCCGGCATTTTCTTTAGGTGAATGGATCCACCTACAGAATGGTCCAATGACATCTTTGATAATTCAAACAGACCATCATAAAATATATCCAGGATGGTCCATTCTGAAAGCATGTCAAAAGGACACTTTTTGGTCAGTTCCTTGTATCTCTCCCAAGCTTCATAGAGGGATTCACCTTCCTTCTGTCTGAAGGTTTGAAGATCCACTCTAAGCTTGCTAAGCTTTTGAGGAGGAAAGAACTTGGCTAAGAAAGCCGTGACCAGCTTATCCCAAGAGTTTAGGCTATCCTTAGGTTGAGAGTCCAACCATACTCTAGCTCTATCTCTTACAGCAAATAGGAAAAGCATAAGCCTGTAGACCTCAGGCTCAACCCCATTGGTCTTAACAGTATCATAGATCTGCAAGAATTCAGTTAAGAACTGAAAAGGATCTTCTGATGGAAGTCCATAAAACTTGCAGTTCTGTTGCATCAGAGAAACTAATTGAGGTTTCAGCTCAAAGTTGTTTGCTCCAATGGCAGGGATTGAGATGCTTCTTCCATGTAAATTGGAATTTGGTGCAGTGAAGTCACCAAGCATCTTCCTTACATTGTTATTATTTTCGGCCATGTCTCCTTTTCCGAAATTTTCAGTCAGATTTTCTCCAGAGAGTTGTGCTTTAGCTTCCCTTAACTTCCTCTTCAGAGTCCTTTCAGGTTCAGGATCAGCTTCGACAAGAATGTTCTTATCCTTGTTCCTGCTCATATGAAAAAGAAAAAAACAGAAAAGAAGAGGAATCCTCTATGTCACAGTATAGAGATTCCTTATGTGAGTATAAGAAGAGAATAATGGAGGAAAGAAAAGATAAGAATCCAAACACAAGGGAGAGGAATGAGTTCGAATTCTTTGGTGAAAGAGGGGTGTTAGTAGATGAATAAATAATTAGAAAGAGATGATGAGAAGAGAAATTCGAAAATTAAATAAATTAGAATAAAAGTATTTTTGTTTTTAAATTGAATTTAAAATAAAAAATAAAAATTAAAGTTCGAAAATTAAGAAAGGAAAAATGAATCAAATTAAATTAAATTTAAAACAATTAGTTAATTTAAAAAGGAATTTTGAAAAAGAGGGAAGGGATTTTCAAAAATTAGAGATAGAATTAGTTAGGTAGTTTTGAAAAAGATATGATTGAAATAGTAAACTTTTAAAATCAAACAAAAAGTCAAGTAGTTAATTGAAAAAGATTTGAAAATCAATTTTTGAAAAGATAAGAAGTTAGAAAGGAAGTTAGAAAAGATTTTGAAATTGATTCTAAAAAGGATGTGATTGAGACTTATTTTGAAAAAGATATGAAAAAGAAATTTAAAAAGATTTGGTTTTGAAATCAAAGTTGGTTACTTGATTAACAAGAAACTAAAAGATATGAGTCTAGAGTTTAAAGATTGAACTTTTCTTAATAGGCAAGTAACAAACTTAAAAATTTTGAATCAATCACATTAATTGTTAGCATTAATTTCGAAAATATGAAATAAAAATAAGAGAAAGATTTTGAAAATAATTTTGAAAGTTTCAAAATTTATGAAAGAAAAATGAAAAAGATTTGAATTTTGAAAAAGATTTGAAAAAGATAGAATTTTTTTTAAATTGAAAATTTATTTGACTCATAAGAAACAACTAAGTTTTTTAAACTTTTGACTAGATCAAATCAAATTTTCAAAAATTATGAGTGAAATAAGGGAAAGATATTTTTTTATTTTTGAATTTTTAATGAAGAAAGAGAAAAACATCAAAAAGACTCAATGCATGAAAATTTTGGATCAAAACAAATGATGCATGCAAGAACACTATGAATGTCAAGATGAACATCAAGAACAGTTTGAAGATCAAGATGAACATCAAGACTTATTTTTGAAAATTTTTAAGAAAAGAAAAACATGTAAGACACCAAACTTAAAAATTTTTCATGTATAGACACTATGAATGCAAGAATGCATATGGAAAACAACAAAAGACACAAAACATAAAAATGCAAAGATCAAACAATGCAAATCATCAAGAACAACTTGAACATTATGAAGAACACCATGCATGAGTTTCGAAAATTAAAGGAAATTATAAAAGCATGCAATTGACACCAAACTTAAAATTTGACACAAGATTCAAGCAAGAAACATCAAATTAAGTTTTTTTTTTGGTTTTTATGATTTTATAAGATTTTTTTGGTTTTTTTTTTATATATTATTTTCGAAAATAAGAAATAAAAAAGCTTAAAAATAAAATAAAATTACCTAATCTGAGCAACAAGATGAACTGTCAGTTGTCCAAACTCGAACAATCCCCGGCAACGGCGCCAAAAACTTGGTGCGCAGAAATCGTGACGGTTCATTCCTTGGTAACGGCACTAAAAACTTAATACGCATGTTCATAATCTTAGTTCTTTGTCACAACTTCGCACAACTAACCAGCAAGTGCACTGGGTCGTCCAAGTAATAAACCTTACGTGAGTAAGGGTCGATCCCACGGAGATTGTCGGCTTGAAGCAAGCTATGGTCATCTTACAAATCTCAGTCAGGCAGATTCATATGGTAATGGATATTTGATAATTAAAATATAATTAAAATATAAATAAAACGTAAATTAAAGATAGAGATACTTATGTAATTCATTGGTGAGAGTTTCAGATAAGCGTATGAAGATGCTTGTTCCTCCTGAACCTCTACTTTCCTATTGTCTTCATCCAATCATTCATACTCCTTTCTATGGCAAGCTGTACGTTAGGCGTCACCGTTGTCAATGGCTACATCCTGTCCTCTCAGTGAAAATGGTCCAATACGCTGTCACTGCATGGCTAATCATCTGTCGGTTCTCGATCATACTGGAAGAGGATCCATTGATCCTTTTGCGTCTGTCACTAGGCCCAGCACTCGCGAGTTTGAAGCTTGTCGCAGCCATCCCTTCCCAGATCCTACTCGGAATACCACAGACAAGGTTTAGACTTTCCGAATCTCAAGAATGGCCGTCCATGGATTCTAACTTATACCACGAAGACTCTGATTAAGGAATCCCAGAGATATTCATTCAATCTAAGGTAGAACGGAAGTGGTTGTCAGGCACGCGTTCATAGGTTGGGAATGATGATGACTGTCACGATCATCACATTCATAATGAAGTGCGAATGAATATCTTAGAATCGGAATAAGCTTGCTTTGAATAGAAAAACAATAGTACTTTGTATTAATTCATGAGGAACAGCAGAGCTCCACACCTTAATCTATCGTGTGTAGAAACTCTACTGTTGAAAATACATAAGAACAAGGTCCAGGCATGGCCGAGTGGCCAGCCCCCATAAAGGTCTAAGATAGCATAAAACTGATCAAAGATGTCTAATACAATAGTAAAAGGTCCTATTTATATTAGACTAGTTACTAGGGTTTACAAAAATGAGTAAATGATGCAGAAATCCACATCTGGGGCCCACTTGGTGCGTGCTTAGGCTAAGCATTGAGCTTTACACGTGTAGAGGCTTCTCTTGGAGTTGAACACCAGTTTGTAACTTGTTTCTGGCGTTTAACTCCATTTTGCAACCTGTTTCTGGCGTTTAACTCCAGAATGCAACATGGAACTGGCGTTGAACGCCAGTTTGCATCATCTAAACTCGGGCAAAGTATAGACTATTATATATTTCTGGAAAGACCTGGATGTCTACTTTCCAACGCAATTGAAAGCGCGCCATTTGGAGTTTTTTAGCTCCAGAAAATCCACTTTGAGTGCAGGGAGGTCAGAATCCAGCAGCCTCTGCGGTCCTTCTTCAGCCTCTGAATCTGATTTTTGCTCAAGTTCCTCAATTTCAGCTAGAAAATACCTGAATTCACAGAAAAACACACAAACTCATAGTAAAGTCCAGAAATATGAATTTTTATTAAAAACTAATAAAAATATACTAAAAACTAACTAAATCATACTAAAAACTATGTAAAAATAATGCCAAAAAGCATATAAATTATCCGCTCATCAGCGTGCCACTTGGTATCGAAGGCGTGGCATGCCAGCTCCAAAAAGTTACTTAGGCATGCCACTTGAGGAACCAGGTGTGGCACGCCAAGCTTGAGAAGTCCACAATTGTATAGGCGTGCCACTTGAGTAGCATGGCGTGGCACGCTGGTACTAAATCCCAGAGAAGGGGCTGAAGGCCAATGAAGTCTGGGCGTGCCACTTGAGGTCGAAGGCGTGGCATGCCAGGCTCTCAATCTCACTTAGGCATGCCACTTGAGAGACCAGACGTGGCACGCCAATGCACAAAGAGGCCAAAGCAAGGGCTAGGCGTGCCACTTGGTATCGAAGGTGTGGCACGCCAGTCCAAGAATCTCACTATGGCGTGCCACTTGAGTGCTGGCCGGGACTCGCCAGCTGCTGGAACCAAGGCAAGATCATGGGTGTGGCACGCTGGTACAAGTTTCCAGAAAGGATGAAGGAGGCCAAATACATGGGCGTGCCACTTGGTGTCGAGGGCATGGCATGCCATTCACTTTTCCTCACTTAGGCGTGCCACTTGGTATTGAAGGCGTGGCACGCCAGTGTCATTCAGGAAGCAAAAGCCATTGGGACGTGCCACTTGAGTTCGTGGCGTGGCACGCCAAACAGAGGAATCACTTGCTTACAAAGGGCGTGGCACGCCAGACCTTGGGCATGCCACGCTAGTTCAACTTTCCAGAGAGCTTGTTCCAGCGTGCAGCAAAGGTGTGGCATGCCAAACCCTGGACGTGCCATGCTAGTTCAAGTCTCCAGATGCAAGAAGAAGAGGAAAGAGGCTAGGGCATGCCACTTGAGCTCGAAGGCGTGACACGTCAGGCTACATGGATATTAAAAGACCCTAGGCATGCCACTTGAGCTCGAAGGCATGGCACGCCAGGGATGTTATTGAAGAAGATCGTGCCACTTGAGGGATTGGGCGTGGCACGCTAAGCCAGAATTGGAGGAGAACGTGACCCGCCACTGAAGCGCTAGCCACACGCCAGCTGGGAAGTCACGCTTATTGAGTTTCCTTTCCCTCCAAATTGTAATTTTCCTTTTTCACTTTTGTAATTCTTTTATTTTGAGAGCTAGAAGTAGTATAAATGCCCCCCAAGAAGTACTGAAAAAGGGGGGCTTAAGCAGTTAGAGAGACTAGTTTTAGATTTACTTTTACTCTTCATCATCTTCTTTAATTTTGAGTACTTTTCTTTGAGCTATGAGTAGCTAAATTCCCTCTCATTGAGAGAGGGAGCTCTGTTGTACTTGATGGATTGATGATTCTTCTTCTCTTCATCTTCTCTTTGATTTGCTAGAAGGAATTTCTTTTTTAATGCTTAGTGTTCAATTATCTTGGAAAAGAGATTGAATGCAAAATGGGTTTCATGGGAACCTTGGGAAAGGAAACATGAAACCATGCTTGAATCCCTTCTCACACTTGAGTAGGATCTGGGTTTTGGTGTTTGGATATGGTGACATATAATCCTCCCTCTTCTTGGACCTATGATGATGTGTGGTATAATCAGGGACCAAGCATATCTCTTTTCATGAATAATTGGACCAAGGAATTGGCTATTGATCAAGATCTGAGAGATTGAGTCACCAAGGGATTGGGGTTCAATTAATCATGATTGCCAAGAGGTCAATGAGTTGCATGATTGAAGAGGATATAAGCTGGAATTGATCCAAAGAGACAACATCTCCTGATCTCAATAAATTTCCCCATTTTTATCTATCACTTTCTTTATAGCTTGCTTTTACATTTTGTAATTCCCCATTCCCATTTACAATTAAGTCATTTATGATTCTGCACTTTACATTCTGCCATTTCCATTTCTGTACTTTATTGCTTTCCTTTACATTTTAGCCATTTACAATTCTGTCATTTATAATTCTGCAATCACAATCTATCTGTCTGCTTGACTAATTCATCAATTGATTAACACTGCTCAAATTTACCAATCTCTGTGGATACGATCCCTATCCACTGTGGGTTATTACTTGACGATAATTTTGGTGCGCTTGCCAAAAGAACTGATTCACCATTTTTGATTGGGGTGTGAATTCAGACTCATCAAGTTTTATGGTGCCGTTGCCGGGGATTGGTTTAAATTTGACAGTAATTAAATTGATTGGGGAGCTAGATTAAGCATTTTTTTATTTACCTTTTAGCTCTTTACTTTTCTGTCTACTCTGTTTCCGTAGTTTTACTTTGATTATTCTAGCTATTCACTGTCCATATTTCCATTCTTCTAACTATTTGATTAATTACCTCAACCAAGCTAACCACTAATCTTACTACAGTGATTCTTTCACTCATCCTCCACTTACTGTTTGTTGAATGTATAACAGGTAGAAGGGGAGAAACTTCATCTTCCTTTGATAGTGAAATTGAGAGGACCTTCCTTAGATTAAGGAGGGAAGCAAGATGCAAAAGCATAGTTGGAGAGGAACTAGTGGAGGAAGATCTGTGAACCACCATGGATGACGAAGTACATGACAATGTTGGAGGAGATGCTGGAAATCATGTTGGACAAGAAAGGAGAGTCTTAGGCTCCTACATCAACCCAAATCCAGAAAACTGTGGCAGCAGCATCCTCAAACCAACGATCCTTGCCAATAACTTTGAGTTGAAACCTCAACTCATCACACTTGTCCAGAATAACTGTTCATATGGAGGAAGTGCCCAAGAAGACCCAAATCAACATCTCAACACATTCTTGAGGATATATGATACTGTAAAGTCCAATAGGGTACACCCTGACACCTACAAGCTACTCTTATTCCCCTTCTCACTCAGAGATAAGGCAGCAAAGTGGTTGGAAGCATTCCCTAAGGAGAGCCTAACCACATGGGAGGATGTTGTAAACAGATTTCTTGCAAGATTTTATCCTCCGCAAAGAATCAACATGCTAAGAGCTGAGGTGCAAACTTTCAGACAACAAGATGGTGAAACAATCTATGAGGCCTGGGAGAGATTAAAGGATTTGACAAGAAGATGCCCACCAGAAATGTTCAATGAGTGAGTACAACTACACATCTTCTATGAAGGGCTGTCCTATGAATCAAAGAAGGACATGGATCATTCTTCAGGAGGCTTACTCAATAAGAAAAACACCATTGAAGAAGCCATAGATGTCATTGAGACTGTAGCTGAAATGAGTATTTCTATGCTTCAGAAAGAACTCAGAAGAAAGGAGTACTAGAACTCAATTCTGTGGATGCCTTGTTAGCTCAAAACAAGGCAATTGCAGCCCAACTAGCAGCCTTAACCAAGAAGATGGAGGCTGCTCAAGTTTCAGCCATTCAAGACCAAATTCCTCAACAAGAAGGAAGTGTATTAGAATCTGAAGGTGACTAGGAACAAGCTAACTATGTGAACAACTCATCCAGACCACCATATGATCCAAACCTCAAGACATACAACCCAGGTTGGAAGAACCACCCAAATTTTGGGTGAGAAAACCAACAAAGCCATAACCAGGACCACAACAAACCTTATCCATCAAATCAACACAACACTCACAACCCTAACCATCAAACAGGCAACCATAGACCTTACCATAACTCACAAAACACATCATACCATGGCAACCAACCAGCACACAACAACCACAATCAAGACACACCACCCTCAACTATGCAACCATGTGAAATCAAGAGCAACTTTGAGAGGATGGAAGCTGCAATAGTAGATCTATCATCACAGCTTGCAGGAGTAGTCTCCACCCTTGTGGAGAGACAAACACAGACTAACAGAAGGATAGATGCAAATCAAGAATACAGGTCAAATCTGAAAAATCAAGGCGCAGCAATCTCAAAGTTGGAAGCACAAGTGGAGATCTTATCAAAGAAAATCCCAATGTCCACACACACATTTCCCAGTGATACCATGGCCAACCCAAGAGGGGAATGCAAGGCCATTACACGTAGAAGTGGGAACGTTGTGGTGGAAGGAACCCTAAGCAAAGTTAACCATAAAGAAGAAGTTGCAGAAAAGCATGAAAACAAGAATGAAGAAGAGACCCCTGCTCCACCCTCACCAAAACCAGTCTTGAAGTCTTATGTGCCAAAGGCACAATACCCACAAAGGCTGGGAAAAGATGGGAAGGATGGCCAATTCTCTAAGTTTCTAGAGATCTTCAAAAAGCTCCAAATCAACATACCATTTGCTGAGGCATTGGAGCAAATGCCACTTTATGCCAAATTCTTGAAAAAACTTATAACAAGAAAAAAGAACTGGAGGGCAAAGGAGACTATAGTACTAACTGAAGAATGTAGTGCCATCATACAAAAGAAGCTACCTCAGAAGATGAAGGACCCAGGGAGTTTCCAAATCTCCTGCATCAAAGGGGATATCAACATTGAGAAGGCCTTGTATGACCTGGGAGCTAGTATAAATCTCATGTCCCTAGCCATGATGAGAAGAATGAAGATTGAGGAAGCCAAACCAACAAGAATGGCACTCCAATTGGCTGACAGAACATTTAAGTTTCCACATGGCGTAGTGGAAGACTTGTTGGTGAAAGTAGGGGAATTCATTTTCCCATCTGATTTTGTTGTGCTGGACATGGAAGAAGAGGCCAACACATCAATCATCCTAGGAAGGCCATTCCTAGCTACTACTGGAGCCATCATTGATATGCAAAAAGGGGAACTAGTCTTGAGATTACATAAAGAGAAGATGGTCTTCAATGTCTTCAAGGCACTGAGTTACCACAAGGAATCCATAGGAGAATGCATGATGGTGGACACCATAGAATAGATAGTTCAAGGATTTTAGGAGGAAGAACAATGTGAAGGAGCTATTGAGCTAGAACATCAAGCATCAAGTGGAGAACTACCACAAGGAACCATGAAGAATTCAATCATGCCAACCACCACAGATAACAAAGAAGTAGAGGCACCAAAACTAGAGTTGAAAACCTTACCACCCAGCATGAAATATTCATATTTGGGTGCCAACAACACCCACCAAATAATCATAAATTCATGTCTGAGTAAGGAGCAAGAAGAGGAGCTTATCCAAGTGCTGAGACAACACAAGGATGCCATAGGCTGGACACTTGCAGATTTAAAAGGGATCAGTCCTTCAATGTACATGCACAAGATCCTACTTGAGGAAGATGCCAAACCTTCAAGGCAACAACAAATGAGGCTGAATCCAACTATGAATGAAGTGGTTCAAAAAGAAGTGTTGAAGTTGTGGCAAGCAGGGGTGATTTATCCCATCTCAGACAGCCCTTGGGTAAGCCCGGTGCAAGTAGTCCCAAAGAAGGGAGGGATCACTGTTGTGTCAAATGAGAAGAATGAATTGATACCCACAAGAAGAGTGACCGAATGGCTTATGTGCATTGACTATCGGAAACTCAATAAAGCTACCCGAAAAGACCACTTTCCCCTGCCCTTTATGGACCAGATGCTTGAAAGACTCGCAGGGCACGAATACTACTACTTTCTGGACGGTTACTCTGGCTACAACCAAATAGTTGTAGATCCCAAGGACCAGGAGAAAACCTCTTTTACTTGCCCCTATGGAGTCTTTGCTTATAGGAGAATGCCCTTTGAATTGTGCAATGCAACTACAACATTCCAAAGGTGCATGCTCTCCATCTTTTCAGACATGGTTGAGAAGTTCATAGAAGTATTCATGGATGATTTTTCTGTGTTTGGAAACTCATATTCTGATTGCCTATGTCATCTTGCCCTGGTGCTAAAAAGGTGCCAAGAAACTAACCTGGTTTTGAACTGGGAGAAGTGCCATTTTATGGTGACTGAGGAGGTGGTTCTTGGTCACAAGATTTCAAAAAAGGGCATAGAAGTAGACAAGGCAAAGGTGGAAGTAATTGAGAAATTACCTCCACCTTGCAATGTTAAGGCAATCAGAAGCTTTTTGGGACACGCTGGGTTCTATAGAAGGTTCATCAAGGACTTTTCAAAAATTGCAAAACCTCTTAGCAACCTACTTGTCTCAAATACTCCTTTTGTTTTTGATAGAGAGTGCATGGTAGCCTTTGATGAGCTTAAGAAGAGACTCTTCTCTGCACCTATTATAGCACTACCTAGCTAGGATCTTCCTTTTGAATTAATGTGTGATGCATCTGATTTTGCTGTCGGTGCCATTCTAGGACAGAGGAAAGATAAGCTAGTATATGTTATTTACTATGCTAGCAAGGTCCTTAATGAGAATCAAAGGAACTACACAACAACAGAGAAAGAACTTTTTGCCATAGTCTTTGCTTTTGATAAGTTTAGATCATATCTTATTGGCTCCAAAGTAATTGTATTCACTGATCATGCAGCACTCAAATACTTGCTTACCAAACAAGAATCTAAGCCCAGATTAATAAGATGGATTCTGCTACTACAAAAATTTGACATTGAGATTAAAGATAGGAGCAGAGCAGAGAACAAGGTAGCTAACCACCTCTCAAGGATTCCACAAGAAGAAGAAGAGATACACCAAGATGCAGTAAATGAAAGCTTCCCTGATGAGCAGTTGATGATGATCTGAGTAGCCCCTTGGTTTGCAGACATAGCTAATTTCAAGGCTATTGGGGAACTACCAACCAACATCAACAAACACATAAGGAGAAAGCTAATCAAGGATGCCAAACACTACATCTGAGATGACCCCTATTTGTTTAAGAAGTGTGCTGATGGAATCTTGAGAAGGTGTGTCTCTCATGAAGAAGGTCAGGAAGTGCTGTGGCAGTGCCATGGATCCGCATATAGAGGCCACTTCAGTGGAGAAAGAACAGCAGCAAAAGTGCTTCAATTCGAATTTTACTGGCCAACAATGTTCAAGGATGCTAAAGAATTGGTGTCAAGATGTGATGAGTGCCAAAGAGCTGGTAATCTAACCAAAAGAAATGAGATGCCACAACAATTCATACTAGAGCTTGAACTATTTGATGTATGGGGAATTGACTTTATAGGACCCTTCCCAACCTCCTACTCAAATAGTTACATATTGTTGGCTGTTGATTATGTCTCAAGATGGCTAAAAGCCATAGCCACTATGACAAATGACAACAAGGTTGTGATAAGCTTCTTGAGAAGGAACATCTTCAGTAGATTTGGAGTTTCTAGAGCCCTCATTAGTGATGGAGGGACACACTTCTGCAACAAACAACTTGAGATACTCCTTCTCAGGTATGGAGTCAAGCACAAGGTGGCAACTCCGTATCATCCACAGACCAACGGGCAAGCTGAGATTTCAAATAGAGAATTAAAAAGAATTCTTGAAAAAACTGTTCGAAGCTCAAGAAATGATTAGTCTAAGAAGCTGGATGATGCATTATAGGCCTACAAGACAGCCTACACGACACCCATTGGGATGTACCCATACCAACTGGTATATGGGAAGGCTTGTCACTTACCAGTTGAGCTTGAGCATAGAGTGTTTTGGGCTCTAAAAATGCTAAACTATGATTAACAAGCTACTGGAGAAAGAAGATTAATGCAACTCAATGAGCTGAAGGAATTTAGAAATCAAGCATATGAGAATGCAAAAGTCTACAAAGAGAACAAAAAAAGGTGGCATGATCAAAGGATAGCAAGAAGAGAGTTCACTGAAGGACAAAAGGTGCTGCTGTACAGCTCCAGACTCAAGTTCTTCCCTGAAAAACTTAAGTATTGATGGTCAGGACCCTTCAGGATACTCAAGGTGTTTTCCTATGGTCATGTAGAGCTCATGGAGGACAAGACTCAGAGAACTTTCACTGTCAATGGCCATAGACTCAAATACTACTTCGGAGGTTCCCTAGAGGAGCAGAGAGTGAGCTCAAGCTAAACTAAAGATGGAGGAGTGTCAAGCTAGTGACAATAAAGAAGCGCTAGTTGGGAGGCACCCCAACACTTTATCCTTTTGATTTATTATTTTTCTTAGAAGTAGTTTAAAAATTTATTGCTTTAGATAGTTTAAGTTTCAGTTTCGCACTTGTGTTGCATTACCATTAAGAATTAGATTGCAAGTGGTAGGTTAAGAAGTCTAAATATTAGTTTTGGTAGTTAGGACACCCTGACATTCTTGTGTCTCTTTTATTCTGGAATTGCAACTTGATGAATGCATTTACTAACGATGAGTAAGTGGGCTGAGAACTAGCTAAAAGGCTAAGTTTGGTGTGGCCACTTACCCACTTAATCTAGGCTTACAACCATTTTGATAACTTGATTTTGAAGAGTAAGCCTAGAGATTAAGTTTGGTGTGGCCCCCACCATACAAGGATCACCTAGCAAGCCCAATTTTAGTCAATCTGAAAGCACTTAATATTTTAGCAAGAACATAAATATGGTTTAATGTGTTCAGAAGAGGTTAGAAACAAAAGAAAATGAAGAGATTGGAGTTTTTTCATCCTTATGAACACATTAAATACACAATGATGAAACCAATTTATTAAGATGCAATAGGATTAAGTTTGGTGTCCCAAGGGACACCCATCAGTTGCAATCCCACTTACCCATGATAAGAAGGAATGTGAAGGATTCTTTGGTCATCACAAACGGGTTTCAGTTTCATTTTCAAGAGAAAAAATAGGACCTATAAGGTGAATCACTCATAAAGTAAAGAAGTCAAAGTGTACTTACCCTTTGGAACTCAACACATGCAGGAGGCACAGTGAGAAGAGGGTTGGCGCCTCTTCCCACGCTAGGCACAACTCCCTAAGTGGGAAAATATTGAATCCTTTTTATTTTCCACAATTCAAATCACACTCTTCACCCCCTATAAAAGCCTCACTCTCCCAACTCTTCTCCCACTTCTAACCCCTAATCACACACAAAAAAGAATCCAAACACTTTTCTTCTTCTTTTCTCTTTTCGCCTTCCACTACTTCTTGATGCCAGGGCATCTTGGCTAGTTTTACTAGCCATTTTTTGTATGCTTTAGGTTGGTTTCATGCATTTTCTTATGAAATAAGCAAGTATTTGGTTGAAAATGCATTCATACCATGATTCAAGCAAACATTGTGAATTTTGAATGATTTCATGAGAATTATGCATGAATTGAATGATAAAATGGATGATGCATGATCTCATGATTAAGAGCAAGAATTTGATGTACTTTGTTTGATTGATTTTAGGTAACAAGAAGCAGAGAAGAGCCACGTTAGTGGCTACGTTAGTGCCACTAACATGGCCATTAAAGTGGAAGGAAGGAAAGCTTGGAAAGTTAGTGAGAACGTTAACGCCACTAATGTTAGCGAAGGGCAAGAAAACCCACGTTAGCGACCCCGTTAGCTCCACTAACATGGGCACTAACGTGGAAGAAAAGAGAAGCCCCAACGTTAGTGAGAAAGTTAATGGTATTAACGTGGATGAAAGGAGGCAGCTGTGAAAGTTAGTGGAAAAGTGAATGCCACTAACGTTTGCGAAGCCAAGAACACCCACGTTAGTGGCCATGTTAGTGCCACTAACGTGGGCATTAAAATGGAACAAAGGAGGCAGCTGTGAAAGTTAGTGGAAAAAGTGAACGCCACTAACGTTTGCGAAGCAGAGAAGGCCACGTTAGTGCCACTAACGTGGGCAAAATCTCACCCAGCAGCCTGACCATGCCTTCTTCAAACAAGAATAACTTGAGCCACATAGCTTCAAATGAGGTGATTTCAGTGGAATTGGAAAGCAGGATTCCAGAGCTTTCCAAGCATATATAGCACTACATGGTGGACACTAAATTTGAGGGATAAAACCTGCCCCAAATGTGCAAAGATGAACATGGTATCAACCTGTAGTAAGGCCAGCTGACCTCTTCGTCTTCCAAGACGTGTAACTCGAGCTGTAGAGCTCCAATTGATGCGCTTCTAAAGGTTTTGGAAAGTAGACATCTAGAGCTTTTCAACAATATATAATAGTATGGGGTGGACATTAAGTTTGAGCTCCAGAACCTGGCAATACTAATCCTCTGAACACGGACGTTATTGGCACTCACTTTTGCCAATAACGCCAGCGACTATGCTAGCGACCCTGTCCCCTTCAAAGGAGCATAACTTGAGTTACAGAGGTCCAATTGAGGTTTTTCTAGTTGCGTTAGAAAGCTGACATTCAGAGATTTCCAATGATACATAGTAGTCCATAGTGGGCATGAAATTGGAGTGTAACATCCCTTCCAGCAAAATACCTTGCTTAAGTCAGGGTATTTCTACTAGAAAGAACGTTACGTGACCTTTTCTAATATTAACTACTTAATTACTGAGCCTTTGTATCGATTTCGCGTTTCAGTTTTAAGAAAATGCCAGAAAATTTTATTTTTATTCATTAATGACATGTATCAAGGATAAACATTGCAAATAATAATAACAATCACATAAGTATTATTAATAGTAATTCTTATACATAAGAAGTCATATAAACCCAAATACAACACCTACCCCTCTGTTAAAATAAAACCTCAAAGGACAAGAGTGAGGGACTCTATGAAAGCAATTAAAACCATAAAGAAAGCCTACTAATCGCTCGCAGCTTCAAATTGCGTCTTCAAACCTGTCACTGAAAGGGTGGAAAATTTGGGGGTGAGAACCAAACCATATGTTCTCAGTAGAGGTCGAGAATGCCGTGAAAGTAAAGAATAAAGCGCAAATAGTTAGTTTCATTCAGAGACATCTAAAAGAAAATTAACCTTCTTTAAAAGTATTAGTTAATTATTCAAAATCCTAGACCCATATTTTCTTTATAAAACTCATAAAAGTTTTCTAGACTGTATGAATGACTAATCTGTTCCAAGCATAGGTTCATTAAGTCTATGCTGAACCAGCTCAATCTTTCATACTTACTAAACCTCAAACACAATCCAATTACGGCCTCAGGGCCAAGCAATTCAACCAACACCCAATTCACCACAATCCAGCCAATCAGTTACAAACACAAGTAATGAGGTTCAAACACAATCAAGAGCAATTATATCAAGTATAGTAATTAGCAGTTAACAGAATTATTCATTTAGGCAAACCAATTACAATATACACACCCAAACAATGTCACATAGATGCATATGATGAATGTCTAGTCCTAGTACAGGCCATGAGCTCATGTGTCGGTTGGCTGCCCGCAATCCCGACATTTATCTAGTCACGAGTAATCCCGATTTTTCGAATACGATTTTCCGTTCCTAAATAAATGCGAATATGATAATAGCCGCTCATTTGAGACAGCCTCTACTTACTGCAGGAAAATATATATATACTCTGCTCTGCTCTGGGGAAGCGGAAAATGGCTGTAGGTAACTTAGTTTCCCTACAGAGGCTCTGGGTTGCATTAAGCAACTAATATATATTAAATATAGCTCTGGGTTGCATCAAGCAACTAATATATATATATAAATATAGCTCTGGGTTGCATCAAGCAACTAATATATATAAATATAGCTCTGGGTTGCATCAAGCAACTAATATATATATATATACAAATATCTCTTTACTCTGCTCTGGTTTCTCTTTCCTCTGCATCTCTTTACTCTACTCTAGTTGTTCTGTTCTCTGTATCTCTTTACTTTTCGCTGAATACTCTTTCATCTGTATCTATATTACTCTTTTTCTTTTTATCTCTTTACTCCTTTGTAAATGTAAATATGCAAGCGGGACAAAACCCATGTCCTTGCTAGCAACTTTATAAATCAAATATATTTTCTCAAAAGAATGAGTAAAGTTATTATCGTTAAACAAGTCTCAAGTATTCATTTTGATTAACTCCTTTTACTTTTATAAAAATTTGGACATAATCTCCTTTAAAAATAGGACTTAGCCACCCTTACGGGTTCCTTCTTTCTCAACATTTCATCAGCCTCTTTCAGCAGTTGCCACAACAATATATATTCTCAAAAACATTTGATAATAGAAAATCTATTTTTTAAATTCTATATCCAAAATAATTACCAACACAACTTGGCAGCCTGATTTCCATTTTGTTTTTAAAATATCAAATGAATTCGGAATTACGCAAATTTTATATCCATGCGACCGTCTCGGATTAATCTTTCTATTAAACTTAAAATCATAATTTTTTGCTGACTCTAGCTTTGGGAATATAAGCAAAACCGTGACTGTTCTGCAGTGTTTTAAAACCAGAAGACAGCAGCACTATACAACATTTGAAATTTCATATAAAATCCAAATTAAATCCAACTACCTTCAAAACTAATATGGTTAAACATAACTCATCCAAATTTCGTTTTCAATTAGTTCCAGGGTCATACCATTTTTAATGAAGGAGTTATGTAGCTTGAAAGTTAGGTAATTTTTTGCAGAATTCTGTTTTACAAATCATTGAACACAACCTCTTCCAAGTCCCATAACTCACTTATTAAAACATGGATAGCCCTGAAATTTAAGTCACAAATGCTAAACATACTTAATTTTCACTTCCAATTGGTTGCACCTCGATATCCAACCAGGTTCAAAAGTTATAAACTTCCAAATTTACTGATTTAAGAAAACAGAATCTGGCCTTTACTGCATAATGCATCGTATTTCAAAAATTTTTATCTTTTAAACCGCAAGGTCAACCGTTCTGAAATTTTACGACATAAAAATAATAGGACTAAGATTTCATTTAAAATTAGTTCCATTTCAAAATTCAAACTGCAGAATTTCCATAAAGGAATCAAGTTGCTGCTGTGTTAAACGTTCTGCAGAAAAAAAACCAGATTTGACATCCCCAATTCAAAAATTCACCATAAATCATAAACTTAATGAAAAAGTCTCAAATTTACCAGTTTAGTTCCTTATATCCCTAAGTTTAACCCAGACTTGGTCTCATACAATTCCAATCATCACAGAATTAGTTACAGTCTTTCAAAGTTACTGTTTTCACTTAAAGGTAATGCAGAAATTCAGATTTTACGGATTAACTTTGAAAAATCATAACTAAATCTTCAGTTAATACGAAACCTTTAAATTTAAATCCTAACAACTACACTTGTTAAAGTTTACTCAGATTTTAATCTCATACCATTTCGATTGCTAACAAATTACTAGGCCGTCCTCAAAGTAACCATTCTATTTTGAAAACCAAATTCTTAATAATAGTTTAGTCTTTTGGGCCCTAATTCTTCAACAATTCTCAATCCAGTATCAAATATATCAAATGATTATCTTAGTCTCAACCATTTATACATAATCAGTCAAAACCACAATCCTCTACTAATCTCAAGTCACTTTCATAGCCATAGCAATATACCAAACAACCATTTCAACAACCAACAATCAATAATTCAATCATCTACCATACATAATTACAATCAATTCAATCACAGCACCAAGCACAATCGCAATCACAATCCAACATTCATATAATCAATTAATTACTCACAGCCATTAATACTATTTGCAGTTATTCAATAAACCTTGTTGGCATTCCTAAATTAAAATCATTTTAAACCCCCTACCTCGATGTCGTAATCGCAGGATTTAACACAGCAATTCCCTTTATTCCTAATTCGTGGCAGCAACCACAACAGTGATACCTGAGACCCTCTGCAGCAGCGATGTCATCAATAATCGCGATAATGGTGGCAAGACCGAAATATAAATATTTTTGGGCATTTTTCCTATAACAATGAAGCGGCAAGCAGAGATAACAATAATCAAAATAGGTTGTGAATGATACAGATTCAGATACAAGGATGAAGGAGGCTGTGGTAACAAAGCAATATCAGGGCAGGGATGAAATAGTTCATAGCAGCAACGATTCTTTTGGAAAATCGATCGTCACAGTCCACAGCTACAGCAGCTTAATCAGTAATTAAATAAAACAAGAAAACAAAGCCATAGTAGTAGAATTACGGTGACTACAACAACAGGGAAGATAGCTTCCTCCTCTACCTCAGCTCGTGATTCCGGCGGCGGCGGTGGCGGAGCATCCTTCAACGACGCTGGCTAAGAGAACACCCACCACCACACGTTCTTCTCCTCCTCCGCCAGTTGTTCACGATTCTCCCCCTCCTTAACCTAATTGACGACGCAGCTTCGGAGATGATATTGGCGGTCTCCATGGTGACGGTTGCTGCGAGCTCGACGGCAGCTGAACCAGCAGCGGAGGCAACGCATGGCAGCGACAACGATGAGCGAGTGAACGTCTCCGTCGATCTCTTTCTCTTCGCGGTTTTGCTTCTCTTATTCTCTGGCTCTAACGACAGCAATGGCAACCGGCACAAGGAGCGGCACAGCGCGGCGATCCTCCTTCCTCTCTTCTTACTCCGTTCCGTCACTCTCTCCCCCTCTTCTCCGTTTCCCCCCTCAAGCTCCCCCTGTTCCCTTTCTTTCCTTTCTGTGTATGTGTTAATTTGTGAAATTAGGGTATCAATTAGGAATTTAGTGAAATTAGGATTTTATAAAGAAATAAGGATAGATATGAATAGATATTTTGATAAAATTGAAGAGTAGAGTAATTTTTTAAAATTAAATATACTCTATTAAAAATATATAAGAACATTATTCATCAACATATTGCTAAGTTCAATTAATTATTTTTAGTTTAAATTATAAAATAAGTATATTAATCACATTTTTATAAAATGTACTTTAAACTCAATACCAATTATTCAAATTAAATGATATAACATTTTATTATTTTTCTATTACCGAAACTTTAATTTCAATTTACAAAATATCTAATTATAATAAATTACTTAAACTTTAAGTATTTATAAAAATTCATTTAATCATTCCTAATAAATTAATCTCTAGGAGCTCAAACTAATAAAATAAACCATAATTTATCCATAATAGAAATTATTTAAATTAAATTATACAATTCTTTCTTATTTTTCAATTACTAAAATTATACAAAATATTTTATTATAATAAGATTACTTAAAAATATTAATTGATTTCAAAATAAAACTATCTCCGAATCTATTTAATTATTTCTAACAAAATATTTTCTAAAATTATAAAGTTTAAACTTAATAAGATAAAATCACAATTTATTTATATTTAGATTTTCAAAAATGCGAGATGTTACATTCTATCCAACTTACAAAAATTTTCGCCCTCGAAAATTGATATAAGATGGAGATAAGATTCATATTCATATCCCCTTTTGAATATTTTAAAGATAACAAGAAAAGCATATCACATAAACATAGAAGAAAATATATTAGGTGATACAAAAGTTGATAAAAATAGCTTGACGCAAACCAAATTTCAAAATCCAAAATCAAATAGGCACAATATTCGTTCAGAACTCTTAACAAAGCATGGTCACTTCTCGTTGCCTCGAAACTCCACAACTCCTTATAACTTCGTGTACTGACCAGATTCACTTTCCATACGCACAAATCGGGTCCCTAAGAACTATCATATAAGCAATACGAAACTTGAGAAGAGAAGGACAAATGGCACAATGGTATTTACGAAAAATCAGGAGAATACTTAGGTTCACAGTTGGATAAGGATGGTATTTCGCAAGGATTTGAAAGAATACGTAAGATTATCAACAAACAAGGATGTATATAAGCAATGAAATATATCATAAGGAGAGTTAATTTTGAAAGTTTAGGAAGAAATTTTGAATAAGGTGAACGAAACAGAAATATTTTTGGGCATTACGGTAACTACAACAACAGGGAAGATAGCTTCCTCCTCTACCTCAGCTCGTGATTCCGGCGGCGGCGGCGGCGGAGCATCCTTCAACGATGCTGGCTAAGAGAACACCCACCACCACACGTTCTTCTCCTCCTCCACCGGTTGTTCATGATTCTCCCCCTCCTTAACCTAATCGATGATGCAGCTTCGGAGATGATATTGGCGGTCTACATGGTGACGGTTGCTGCGAGCTCGACGGCAGCTGAACCAGCAGCGGAGGCAACGCATGGCAGCGACAACGATGAACGAGTGAACGTCTCCGTCGATCTCTTTCTCTTCGCGGTTTTGCTTCTCTTCTTCTCTTTCTGTGTATGTGTTAATTTGTGAAATTAGGGTATCAATTAGGAATTTAGTGAAATTAGGATTTTATAAAGAAATAAGGATAGATATGAATAGATATTTTGATAAAATTGAAGAGTAGAGTAATTTTTTAAAATTAAATATACTCTATTAAAAATATATAAGAACATTATTCATCAACATATTGCTAAGTTCAATTAATTATTTCTAGTTTAAATTATAAAATAAGTATATTAATCACATTTTTATAAAATGTACTTTAAACTCAATACCAATTATTCAAATTAAATGATATAAAATTTTATTATTTTTCTATTACCGAAACTTTAATTTCAATTTACAAAATATCTAATTATAATAAATTACTTAAACTTTAAGTATTTATAAAAATCCATTTAATCATTCCTAATAAATTAATCTCTAGGAGCTCAAACTAAAAAAATAAACCATAATTTATCCATGATAGAAATTATTTAAATTAAATTATACAATTCTTTCTTATTTTTCAATTACTAAAACTATACAAAATATTCTATTATAATAAGATTACTTAAAAATATTAATTGATTCCAAAATAAAAATATCTCCGAATCTATTTAATTATTTCTAACAAAATAATTTCTAAAATTATAAACTTTAAACTTAATAAGATAAAATCACAATTTATTTATATTTAGATTTTCAAAAATGCGGGATGTTACATGGAGCACAAACAAGAGGCATCTTTTAAGCCCCAAAAACACCAACTGGGTAGCAAGTGTGACGTTAGCCACACTAACTTCAGCACTAACGCCACACATGTAGCATTAGTGTGGATAACGGTGGCACTAATGATTAGCACCTGGACCTCAACTTGATTCACTTCTCTTTCAAGGACCACCCAACCTCAAAGAAGCAAGCCCACAAGTGTCAACCAATCAAGGCCACAAGAAGCATCTAGAATAGTTAATTTTCATTTCATTGTAATTTGCTTTTAATTTCATTTCATTTTGTAATTTAGGAGAGCCTATAAAAAGGCCTTAGTTTCTACATTAAATTCATTCTGGAATTGGAGATTGAAGAGGGGTCTTCGGACTCCCTCCCCTCACACATTTTTCCTTCTCTTTCTTTTCTTTGTACTTTTCATTTATAAATTCTGAAGTTTCAATTTTAGTTTTAATCTTCATCTTTACTTTTCTGTACTTTCTTTCTTTTCTATTTTGGTAGAGCAATGATCAACTAACTCTTTTCATTGGGTTAGAGAGCTCTATTGTGATTCAATGGATCAATTGTAGTTGTTGTTCTTCTTCTTCTTTCTTTTCTCTTGATTTTACTAGAGATCTTTCGATCTTCATCCAATTGGGTAATTGTCTCGGAAGAGAAATTGCTCATACTTGGATTTCCTCTGAACCTTGGAAGAGGAATGAGGAAATCATGCTAGAAATGCTCTCTCAGATTGGATTAGGTTGGGGTTGGATAGGTATTGTGACATTTAATCCTACCAATACTTTGATCTATGAATGTGTGTGGTATAATCAGTGACCAAACTTCATCTCTTCCCATGAGCAATTAAATCAAGGAATTGGGAAATTGTTCAAGCTTAGAGAGATTGGATGCCAAGGAATTGTGATCCAATCACTTATGATTTCCAAGGAGATCAATGAATGCATTGATTGAGGAAGAGATGAGAATGAACTTGATCCAGAGGATTGCAATATCTCTTGATCCCAATGTTCATTTTATTTTTTAGTTCTTACATTTACTTTTCTTGCCATTTTACTTTTCTGCACTTTATTGCTTTCTTTACTTTTATGCCATTTACATTTCCTTGTTACTTATCACCCCAATATGATTCGTCTAACTAGGAAAATCAATTAACCATTGATTGCTTAATCTGTTAATCTCTGTGGGATTCGACCTCACTATTTTGTGAGTTATTACTTGACGACAATTCGGTATACTTGCCAAATAAAAATTTTTTAAGTTACAAGTTTCCGTGCATCAAGTTTATGGTGCCGTTGCTGGGGATTAATTGTGATTAACAAACTACCGGTTGATTGATTTACTAGATTAGACACTTTTCTTTTGTCTTTGTTTTCTTTTGTTTTTTTATTTTCTTTTGCTAACTAACTGTTTGTGATATTGCCTCACTAAGAATCCCTCATTTATTACAATGGAGATTCCAATTTCTTTTGGTGATTATTGTTTGAGACAGAGCTTTTTGCAGGAAAGAAAGGAGCAATCATCATATTTTAGTCAATCAAATTTCATGGGAAACTCTCCACCACCACAAAATGATTCACTTTACTATGCTCATGGTGGGTGGGAGTATCAAGAACATGAAATAGGATACATTCCAAAGCCACAAAATGGTCCATATTTTAATGAAATTCATCACTACTCAAGTTGTGGCTGGAAAGATCAAAATCAAAGAGATTTCACTCATTCATACCCCATTCATCAAGAGCCATCACCCCTCAATTATCCAACCTCACCTCCAAGTTTTACATGCCTAAATTCTTCATCACTTGAGTATACCTCAGCACAAAATTCTGTCCCAAATCTATACAATTCATTTCACCATCCACAAAACTCAATCCACTACCCACAAGAGTCATACCACTTTCAGAACACACAACAACAAAATAACCAATTCCATTCACAAGCCAACCCCGACCAACCATTACAACCTACCCAACCTCCTTTAGATAGACTTGCTAGTATGGAACTCATCATGGAAGAACTCAAAAAAAGTAGAGAAGAAGATAGACTCGCTAGGATAGAACTCCTCCTTGAAGAAATGATAAAGACAAACGAAGAGGAGAAAATAGCAAAAAGGGACCATGAAGAAAAATTGAGACAGAATGCACAACTCTATTCTGAAGAACAATTCATTGAAGAGCTGATATCACAAAGAGAGACCACTTCACTCTCTCCAGAAACAGAGGAGTTCATTCAAATGTCAAGAAAAAGGGAGGAAGTCAATCAAGGGAGACCACACTCCAATAAAATAGAGAGTTGCATAGAGGGTGAGTTTATTGAACCACTAATTCAAGAAGTTCTTGATGAAGAGAATGCTCCAACCATAGTACAACGCCCAAGTCCTGAAATCAAGGTGGTGAAGACAATCAACATGAGTACTAAAAAGAGGATGGTGACCAAGAAAGAAGGACAATATCCAGGAAGAAGAAAAGGTCAACCAAAAGCCATCCCACCCCTACCCCAACAAGCAAGTTTCCTCAAGCTAACAACAAAAGAAAGCTTGCTAGGGAGAGGCACTCAAAACAAGAGGCATTAACTGGCTCCTCTTTCCTCTTGAGGTCATTCCTCTTAACAAACTGGATTAAGAGGAAGAAAGTCATGAACAACATGTCAAGCTAATGACATTAAAAGAGCGCTTGTTGGGAGGCAACCCAACCGTAGGTAACATTTCCTTGCTTTGCTTAGTTTACTTTCAATAATTTGGCATATGATTGCATTCTAAGTTTGGTGTTGCCAAGCAACAATTTGATTTTCAATCTTCACTGGGTACTTGCAACATTCTAAATTAAGAGTGTCACACTAAGTTTGGTGTTTCCACTTATCTTTCATGCAAGGTACCAAGCACACCACTTATTAATGCAATCAAAATGTCTCTGTTTGTATCTCTAATGCCTTTATTGTATCCTTAATCTTGCTTGCTGAAACATATGCATACTCACACTTTATTCTAAGACATTCATGATCCATCATAAACCCCATCACCACTGTTTTACTTGTTGCTTGAGGATAAGCAATCATTCTATGTTTGGTGTGGGAAGGGAAAGAATAGGAGGAAAAGAGCAACAACAATGAAGATGAACTACAAGGTGGTAAAGTTCCTTTTTCCTCTTACTTATTTCCAGCACTTTAAATTGCATGATTGTCTTCTATTTTCTTTGTATGCATGTGTGATTACTCCTTGTGAATAAGCATAATTTGATATTTTATTTGTAACATGTTGCTATGATATCATGATTATCATCTTGAATTTTACTTGCACCCAATATCTTTAAGAATGCAACAAAGAAATCATTCTTTTGAAAGGAAAATATTGAATAATTTTATAAATCTTGGGGCAAGCAAAAGATTAAGAGGAGTGGAGGTTCTGATTGTATGATTGTGTATTGAGGTTGCATGTTTGTGAAATCTTGCATGGGAGCTCATAGACAGGAATTGAAATTTAGAAAAGTATTATGGGATTTCTCAAACATCTATTGATCCAAGAAGCAGCAACAAAAGAAAACAAAAGAATAAGAAAAACAAAGAACAAGCCCAAGGCTCTGAGCATCAATTACTAGGAAGAAAAAGAAAGAAACAAGAACTCAAAGAGTTATTGTCCTAGTTAAATGCCTGTGGTGAATTTGTGTCAAAGAGAGAGGCTTGAGCAAGTATATCCTAAGGGGTGCCTCAACACCTAATACCTTAGACCAACTAGTTTGGGAGTATTGATTGAAAGCTTATCTTAAAAAGCCGCTTTGAGACATGATACCTAGCGTCGAGGCCAAGATACAAAAAGAAAAGAAAAATGCTATAAAATAAGTGTTGCTTCAAAGGTGACAATCTATAAAGAGGATTCCATAATATCGTTTGAATGAAAGTCCTAAGATCTAAGACTTCCAAAATGTAAGGACTAATGAGCACTGGAATCCTTCCATAAGCATACAAATTAGAGTTAACCCCACTGTCACTTATTCACTTCACCCACTAAGGCATCATAAGCAATTCTTCAATACATTCCAATTAAGGGAATTCTTTGTGCATAGTTCTTTTGCTTGGGGACAAGCAAGATTTAAGTTTGGTGTTGTGATGCCAGGGCATCTTGGCTAGTTTTACTAGCCATTTTTTGTATGCTTTAGGTTGGTTTCATGCATTTTCTTATGAAATAAGCAAGTATTTGGTTGAAAATGCATTCATACCATGATTCAAGCAAACATTGTGAATTTTGAATGATTTCATGAGAATTATGCATGAATTGAATGATAAAATGGATGATGCATGATCTCATGATTAAGAGCAAGACTTTGATGTACTTTGTTTGATTGATTTTAGGTAACAAGAAGCAGAGAAGAGCCACGTTAGTGGCTATGTTAGTGCCACTAACGTGGCCATTAAAGTGGAAGGAAGGAAAGCTTGGAAAGTTAGTGAGAACGTTAACGCCACTAACGTTAGCGAAGGGCAAGAAGACCCACGTTAGCGACCCCGTTAGCTCCACTAACGTGGGCACTAACGTGGAAGAAAAGAGAAGCCCCAATGTAAGTGAGAAAGTTAATGGTATTAACGTGGATGAAAGGAGGCAGCTATGAAAGTTAGTGGAAAAAGTGAACGCCACTAACGTTTGCGAAGCCAAGAACACCCACGTTAGTGCCACTAAAGTGGGCATTAACGTGGAACAAAGGAGGCAGGTGTGAAAGTTAGTGGAAAAAGTGAACGCCACTAACGTTTGCGAAGCAAAGAAGGCCACGTTAGTGCCACTAACGTGGGCAAAATCTCACCCAGCAGCCTGACCATGCCTTCTTCAAACAAGAATAACTTGAGCCACATAGCTTCAAATGAGGTGATTTCAGTGGCATTGGAAAGTAGGATTCCAGAGCTTTCCAAGCATATATGGAACTACATGGTGGACACTAAATTTGAGGGAGAAAACTTGCCCCGAAAGTGCAAAGATGAACATGGTATCAACCTGTAGTAAGGCCAACTGAGCTCTTCGCCTTCCAAGACGTGTAACTTGAGCTGTAGAGCTCCAAATTATGCGCTTTCAAAGGTGTTCGAAGGTAGACATACAGGACTTTCCAACAATATATAATAGTATGGGGTGGACATTGAGTTTGAGCTCCGGAACCTGGTAGTACTAATCCCCTGAACGCGGACGTTATTGGCACTCACTTTTGCCAATAACGCCAGTGACTATGCCAGCGACCGTGTCCCTCTCAAAGGAGCATAACTTGAGTTATAGAGGTCCAATTGAGGTGATTCTAGTTGCCTTAGAAAGCTGACATTCAGAGCTTTCCAACGATATATAATAGTTTATAGTGGGCATGAAATTAGAGCACAAATAAGAGGCATCTTTTAAGCCCCAAAAATACCAACTGGGTAGCAAGTATGACGTTAGCCACACTAACTTCAGCACTAACGCCACACATGTAGCATTAGTGCGGATAACGGTGGCACTAATGATTATCACCTGGACCTCAACTTGATTCACTTCTCTTTCAAGGACCACCCAACCTCAAGGAAGCAAGCCCACAAGTGTCAACCAATCAAGGCCACAAGAAGCATCTAGAATAGTTAATTTTCATTTCATTGTAATTTGGTTTTAATTTCATTTCATTTTGTAATTTAGGAGAGCCTATAAAAAGGCCTTAGTTTCTACATTAAATTCATTCTGAAATTGGGGATTGAAGAGGGGTCTTCGGACTCTGTCCCCTCACACACTTTTCCTTCTCTTTCTTTTATTTGTACTTTTTATTTATGAATTCTGAAGTTTCAATTTTAGTTTTAATCTTCATCTTTACTTTTCTGCACTTTCTTTCTTTTCTATTTTGGTAGAGCAATGATCAACTAACTCTTTTATTGGGTTAGAGAGCTCTATTGTGTTTCAATAGATCAATTGTAGTTATTATTCTTCTTCTTCTTTCTTTTCTCTTCATTTTACTAGAGAGCTTTCGATCTTCATCCAATTGGGTAATTGTCTCGGAAGAGAAATTGCTCATACTTGGATTTCCTCTGAACCTTGGAAGAGGAATGAGGAAATCATGCTAGAAATGCTCTCTCACATTGGATTAGGTTGGGGGTTGGATGGGTATTGTGACATTTAATCCTACCAATACTTTGATCTATGAATGTATGTGGTATAATCAGTGACCAAACTTCATCTCTTCCCATGAGCAATTAAATCAAGGAATTGGGAAATTGTTCAAGCTTAGAGAGATTGGATTGCCAAGGAATTGGGATCCAATCACTTAAGATTGCCAAGGAGATCATTGAATGCATTGATTGAGGAAGAGATGAGAATGAACTTGATCCGGAGGATTGCAATATCTCTTGATCCCATTGTTTATTTTATTTTTTAGTTCTTACATTTACTTTTCTTGCCATTTTACTTTTCTGCACTTTATTGCTTTCTTTACTTTTATGCCATTTACATTTCTTTGTTACATATCACCCCAATATGATTCGTCTAACTAGGAAAATTAATTAACCATTGATTGCTTAATCTGTTAATCTCTGTGGGATTCGACCTCACTCTTTTGTGAGTTATTACTTGACGACAATTCGATATACTTGCCGAAGGGAAATTTGTTGAGAGACAAGTTTCCGTGCATCACTTCTCTTCCCCTACTTCTTTTCCTTTTTCTTGATTTGGACAATCAAGTCCTAAGTTTGGTGTTGGAGCAAAACCTTGTTTTGCTTGCCTCTCTTGCAACCTTCCCCAAAAAAAATTTTTTTTCCACAACCTCAAACACACTCTCTCAACTCAATGGCACCACCAAAAAGCTCAGTCCTAAAGAAAAGAAAAACCAAGGAACCAACTTCTGGATCCTCAAGCCCATCTTTCAATGAACACAAGTTTCTCTCCGCATTCAACCAAAATCAATTCTATGGTTGGGTGATTGAGAGGGAAATTATTACAGGGGTTGGGTTCCATTTAGGGAGGAACGAGCATCTTGAGATCAACATTGAGATTAACAATATGGGCTGGGCACTCCTATACAACCCACCAAGAAAGGTAGTAGAGAGCTTGGTGAGGGAGTTTTATGCTAATGCTGTGCCTCAACCAGGACAACACTATAGCTACATTAGCTATGTGAGGGGGAAGTCTGATGAGAGAACTTTTACGTGGTCTAGAAATTTGCGGATAAATCCTCGTTGTAAGTATAGTTTCTAAACCTTCAAAAGTCCTTTCATACAAACGTTTTGGTTGTCACAAGTAACAAACCCTTTTTAAAATTGATAACCGAGTATTTAAACCTCGGGTCGTCTTCTCAAGGAATTGTAGGGAGGTATGTTCTTATTATTGGTTATGAGTTTGTAAATTAGGGGTTTTAGAAATTAGGGAAGCAGTATGTTGAATGATAAGAAAAATAAAATAATAATAATAATAAAATAAACTCTTGGTAAGGTATTAGAACTGGAGGTCCTATCCTTATCAATTGTGATGAAATTTGGATTTTAATCTCACTTTGTTAACCTCTAACTATGAAGGTAGATCAAGTGGATTAATTAGCTTAATCCTCAGGTCCTAATCAATTCCTATGGAAAGACTAGAGTTATTGGAGCAACTCCCAATTTCAATCACTGCTTTATTGACAGCTCAAGCGTTACCAATTACTTAACCAAAGCCAAAAGGAAGAAAATATCTAAATTAAATTGAAAGCACTTATAAATAAAGCAAAATAAAATTAAATCTGAAAATACCTTGAATTGCATTAATAATAGAAGATCAATCAAAACATAAAGAGTTCATAAATTAAATTGAAAAAGTAAACAAAAAGAACATTGAACCTGGAATTGAGAATCACTCTAAAACTAAGAGAAATTCTAAATCCAAATCCTAATCCTAATCCTAAGAGAGAGCAGAGAACCTCTCTCTCTAAAAACTACATCTACTCCTAAAATTATGAATATGAAAGCTTTCGTATGAATGGATGCATTCCTCCATTTTATAGCCTCTAATCTGTGTTTTCTGGGCCGAGAACTGGGTCAGAAACAACCCAGAATTCGCTGGTTGCGAATTCAACATGCTGAATTTCCGTCACTGCGACGCGTCCGCATGGAGCACGCGCTTGCGTCACCTAGCGTCAGGGCAACTATGGCATATTACATATCAACTCGAAGCCCCGGACATTAGCTTTCCAACGCAACTGGAACCGCATCGTTTAGACATCTGTAGCTCAAGTTATGACTGTTTGAATGCGAAGAGGTTAGGCTGACAACTTTGCAGTTTCTTCAACTTCTTGTACTCCTTCCACTTTTGCATGCTTCTTTTCCATCCTCCAAGCCATTCCTACCCTATAATCTCTGAAAGCACTTAACACACATATCAAGGCATCTAATGGTAATAAGAGAGGATTAATAATAAGCAAATATAAGATCAAAGAAGCATGTTTTCAATCATAGCACAAAATCAGGAAGGAGTTGTAAAACCATGCAAATAGTATGAATAAGTGGGTAAAGAGTTGATAAAATCCACTCAATTGAGTACAAGATAAACCATAAAATAGTGGTTTATCAACCTCCCCACACTTAAACATCAGCATGTCCTCATGCTAAGGACAAAAGAAGCTATAAAGGAATGAAGAGGAAAGTAAGAATGTATGAAATACAACCTATCTATACGAATGCAACTACATGCAAAATGCTTCTACCTACTTAGTTAAAAGTAAAAAATCTTTCAAGAAGAAATATGAACTGGATTTCACTAATTCAAATCATAAAAATGAAGTACAAATAGACTTGCAAGAAGAAAATAGCTCATGAAAGCAGGGAACAAGGGGTTGAGCATCGAGCCCTCACTGGTAGCGTATACACTCTAATCACTCAAGTGTTTAAGGTTAGATTCTCTCAATTCTCTACTAACATTGCTTTCTAAGGCTTGCTCTTCATCTAACAATCAACATAAATTTAATGCACAGATATATATATATCAAGAGGTCTTTTAAGGTTGTAATGGGGTTAGGGTCAAGGTAGGATTGTATTTGGCCAAGTGGACTAAAATCTGAATCCTTAATTAACTTAAACTTTCCACCTAACTTTAGACAATCCATGTAATCATAATACCACCCTTAACTATCCATTAACCATGTTTCCACATATTCATGCATCCTAATTTCAAGTACAGTATATATGCATTGCTTTCACCATTTACTTTGGGGCATTTTGTCTCCTTTTACTTATTTGCTCTTTTTCTTTCTTTTTCTCTCTCTTTTATATATATATATATATTTTTTCTTTTGTTTTTCTCAATGCATATGATTAAATTATTGAATGCATGAACATGTCCTAAACATTTCTTTCACATTTTCATAAAGATATATAACACCCAATTCTCAAACCAAATGTTTCGAAACCCACTTTTCCCACACTTAAATCATAAGCACCCTCACTAGTCTAAGCTAACCAAGGATTCAAATTAAGGACATTATTATTTTCTGCTTAGAGTTAGTGATGAGCTAAAATAAAGAATAAAAGGGGTAAAATAGGCTCAAATTGGTTTGCAAAGGATAATGAAAGGTAAGGCCATATGTGTATATAAGCTCAGTGAAACAAAGGCCTCAATCATATAAGTGCATGTATACATCAAACCATGGAAATATAGAATTAAGTAAGACAAAGATCACAATTTTAGAGAGAAAAACACACACCAAAAATAAAATATTGGTTGGTAAAATGCAACCAATTCAAATAGGCTAAAAATCTCACTGGTTTTGTATGTTCGAGCTCTAAACCATGTTCCAGTATAATATCTCTTCAAACAAGTGTAACATTAAATTTTATTCAAATTAGTGAAATGCTCTAAAAGGTTTCTTGAAAAAGAAAATATTACTTCAACCAAGTGGTAAAATATGCACAAAATTAAACAAATATGCAATCAAACATGCAAATGCGACAATGAACTAACAAATAAAGTAAAATATTGGTATTGAATTAGGAAATAACTAACCCATGGAGATCGGTATCGACCTCCCCATACTTAAAGATTTCACCGTCCTCGGTGCATGCTAAGATATACAAGTGGACGGGTTGCTTCAACTTGGGCCCTTTTTGTTCCTTTCCTTGCCGGTGATTTGGGAGTAGCTTTTTCTTTACCCTTCTTGGTGGCCATCCTGAAAAGGGAAAAAGAAAGTGACTTTTAAAGCTAAGGGTTAGAGCAAGGAAGAGAGCGGAAAAGGTGGTAATCAATGCACAATAAAGAAGAATGACGTTAACACACGCTCATGAGTACATGTGAAAAGTCATCAATGGAAAATAGCTAGTGCATATGATGACAAGTGAATGCAAGGTGTTTATTGGCATGCTGGCAAAGGCATGAGTAGCATAGATCAAGCATTCAATGTCCAAGTTAGATTACCAAGTCTTTCAAACTAACAACATGTTCCAAATAAATTTCTAACACCAATGAAAATAATGCAATCAATGAAAGTATGCAAATAAATTAAAATAAAATGAAAAAAAATAAGAAGAATGAGAAAGGAAAGAAGGGAAAAAGAAGTAAATAAGAAAGGAGGGAGGAAAAATTAAGATTGGGGAAGAAAAGATAAGATTTTGGCTGATATGGATAAGCTGTGCGGCGCAAGCGACGTGGACGCGTGGGGCACGCGGTCGCGTGACTTGCGCTTTAAGTTAATCGACGCGGTCACGTCGGTCACGCGGTCGCGTGACACGTTTTATGCTACTGGCGCGAGGGCAGCCTCGCGCTCGCAGAACTCTCTGTTCAAAATATTATTTTGCCAAATTTTGGGTGACACGATCGCGTGGATGGCCATTCTTTGGAAAACGACGCGGCCGCATGGGGCACGCGTTCGCGTTGGAAGGCTTGGGCTTCCAGCACGAGTCCAGCCCAATTTTAGCTCAACTTTCGGCCATACACCCTTGTTACGTCGATTTTCATGGCACGCAGCTGCGTGGGGCACGCGGTCGTGTGGGAGGCCAAAGTTCCCACATGACGTGGTCGCGTGAGCGACGCAGTCGCGTGGGGTCAAATTATGCTAAAGGCACGCCTCCAGCCACGCTTTCGCGTGACTCTCTGTTCAATTCTTTTCTCCCCAACGCACTAGTGACGCGGACGCGTCAACGACGCTGCCGCGTCGCGTGCGTGTTTTTTTTTTTCATATGCAATATGCATATGCAAATGCAGTGCTGATATGGATGTTATGAATAATTCCAGGTTCAATAAAAATAAAATAAAATAAAAAAAACAAACAAAACGAAATAAAATTAAAATTGAGAAAGGAATGATTATACCATGGTGGGTTGTCTCCCACCTAGCACTTTTAGTTAAAGTCCTTAAGTTGGACATTTGGTGAGCTTCCTGTTATGGTGGCTTGTGCTTGAACTCATCCAGGAATCTCCACCAATGTTTGTAATTCCAATGGCCTCCGGGATCCCAAACTAGGCGCAGAAAGCCTTCCAATAAGTTAAAGCAAGTGACAAGGCCCCAAGAGTGTTAATTTCTAGATTGAATTCCGGGGTCCCAGATCTTGCTTTTGCACCCGTCTTCTTGTTGATCATCATGATTCCATCCGGGTAGCAAGCAATCTGAACTCTCACTAGAGCGGCCAAACAACTTCCTAGACCCATTCAGTTGAGTTTTACACCAACCTTTGCGTTTAAACTTAAAGCTTCCAACCATAATGAACTTTGCAGGACAATTCTCACCACTGACCATCTTCCTCTTACTCTTAATGCTACAAAGAGCTATAAGTTGACCATCCGTCTCCAGTAGCCCATATTCAAATGGAATTAGAAAGCTAAGAGATATGAGTTTTACCCACTTGAATGTTGTGAAGGATGATGGAAACTTAGAGGGAGGTATTTTTAATGAAATTGCAAGCTCCACTCCCTTGTGCTCTTCTCTGATAATTACCACCTCTTTGCAAGCTTCTTCAATTTCAACCTCTTCCTCTTGGTGGCTTTCTTCCAATTCAATCTCCTCTTCATTGCTTTCCAAGGGCATGGGAGGTTGTGCTTCTTCTTCTTGAATCTCCATCTCTTGATCAACCTCTTCCAAGTCTTCAACTGTGATATGCCTTGGAGGTTGTACACCCTCCTCAGCATCAATTTCAAACGTCTTGAAAGGGGGTTCTATGACTGGACTTTCCCAAAGAGGTTCAGCATCTCCTAAGTCTACAACCACTTCTTCCTCTGCAACTATTATGGCTTCCTCCACTTGTTCCAATATAAAGCCATGTTCCTCATTGTCCACCGAAGTTTCTAGTGTTTCCTTCATGCTTTGTTCTTCTTTTGATTCTCCACATGTAGCCATGGGAGTTCTTTGAGTGCTCAAATATTGGGAAGCTATTATATTTACTAACTCGCTGAAGGCGGCTGCGAAATTTTGCACACTCTTATTCATCCTTTCTTGCCCTTGAAGAATAACACGAAGTCTGTCATCCATTGGAGGTTGGGGTGGATGTGAGGATTCATTGGTTGGGAGAGAGAGTTCATAATAGGAATGGTGGAAAGGGGCTTGTGAGTATGGTGGTCCAAAGTCATATTGAGGAAAGGGTTCATAGGCATATGGTGGTGGTTGTTGATAGTCCATTGGAGGTGGTTGTTGCCATGAGGGTTGATCAAATCCTTGTGGCTCCTCCCATCTTTGATTGTTCCAACCTTGATGCCTGTTCTCATTGTAATTTCTTCTTCCTGCAACATAATTGTAACCAGACTCATAGCCAAAGGGGTGAGAGTTCATAGTAGTGAGAGAAAATAAAAACAAAAAAAAGAAAATATTTTGAAAAAGAGATGATTTTAAAAAAAAATTGAATTTTGAAAAATAAGATAAGATAAGATAAAAGTTTTAAAATAAAAATCTGAAAAAAAAAAATTTTTTTAAATATTTACAATAACCAATAATAAGGCACACGTTTGCAATTCCCTGGCAACGGCGCCATTTTGACGTTAGAGATTTTTCCCAGTAAAGAATGTCATAAAAACAGTCGCGTTGTAGATATAGTTTCTAAACCAACAAAAATCCCTTTCGTGCAAACGTTTTGGTTGTCACAAGTAACAAACCCCTTTTAAAATTGATAATCGAGTATTTAAACCTCGGGTCGTCTTTTCAAGGAATTGCAGGGAGGTATGTTCTTATTATTGGTTATGAGTTTTTAAATTAGGGGTTTTAGAAATTAGGGAAGCAGTATGTTGAATGATAAGAAAAATAAAATAATAATAATAAAATAAACTCTTGGCAAGGTATTAGAACTGGAGGTCCTATCCTTATCAATTGTGATGAAATTTGGATTTTAATCTCACTATGTTAACCTCTAACTATGAAGGTAGATCAAGTGGATTAATTAGCTTAATCCTCAGGTCCTAATCAATTCCTATGGAAAGACTAGAGTTATTGGAGCAACTCCCAATTTCAATCACTTCTTTATTGATAGCTCAAGCGTTACCAATTACTTAACCAAAGCCAAAAGGAAGAAAATATCTAAATTAAATTGAATGCACTTATAAATAAAGAAAAATAAAATTAAATCTGAAAATACCTCGAATTGCATTAATAATAGAAGATCAATCTAAACATAAAGAGTTCATAAATTAAATTGAAAAAGTAAATAAAAAGAACATTGAACCTGGGATTGAGAGTCACTCTAAAACTAAGAGAAATTCTAAATCCTAATCCTAATCCTAATCCTAAGAGAGAGGAGAGAACCTCTCTCTCTAAAAACTACATCTACTCCTAACATTGTGAATATGAAAGCTTTCTTATGAATGGATGCATTCTTCCACTTTATAGCCTCTAATCTGTGTTTGCTGGGCCGAGAACTGGGTCAGAAACAACCCAGAATTCGCTGGTTGCGAATTCAACATGCTGAATTTCCGTCACTGCGACACGTCCGCATGGAGCACGCGGTCGCGTCGCTTAGCGTTAGGGCAACTATGGCATATTATATATCAAATCGAAGCCCCAGACGTTAGCTTTCCAACGCAACTGGAATCGCGTCGTTTGGACCTTTGTAGCTCAAGTTATGACTGTTTGAATGCGAAGAGGTCAGGCTGACAGCTTTGCAGTTTCTTCAACTTCTTGTACTCCTTCCACTTTTGCATGCTTCTTTTCCATCCTCCAAGCCATTCCTGCCCTATAATCTCTGATAGCACTTAACACACATATCAAGGCATCTATTGGTAATAAGAGAGGATTAATAATAAGCCAATATAAGATCAAAGAAGCATGTTTTCAATCATAGCACAAAATCAGGAGGGAGTTGTAAAACCATGCAAATAGTATGAATAAGTGGGTAAAGAGTTGATAAAATCCACTCAATTGAGTACAAGATAAACCATAAAATAGTGGTTTATCAAAGTCCATTGAGTATAGCCCCTCCAGCATAGAGAGGATGCTAAATGGTAAAGAGGACAAGCTCCACCCGGAGCTATGAAGAAAGAATGAAGCAACAGGACCCTGGATTTGATGAAATCCTGAACGAGATTTGCGTGCTGAATGTGCAACGGATCAATGATAAGGATGGGATACCCAACCAATTGAGAAGAAGGGATCTGAGCCCCCAAACTAGAGGGTGGCTATAATTTGTGAGGAGGTCCCTAATCCCCACATCTAACACTTCAGAGGTGACCAAGGAGAGAGCTGTGCTCATATACAGCATCATGAAAGGTGAGAATGTCAATGTGGGGGAGCTAATTGCCAACAACATTAACAAGGTGCTGAAGAGCACTAGTGACAACACAAGGTTGGCATTCCCCAGCATCATACAAAGGTTATGTGATGAAGCTGGAGTTGAAAAGATCATTGATGAGGTGCTAGTGAAACAAGACAAATTCATAACTGCCAAGAAGATGGCCAAAGTGGTGGTTGTTAACCCACTTCAGAGGGCCAGAGAACAAAGAGCTCATGCTCATGGGCTACAAGAAGAAGAAGAAGAAGAAGGGACAGAAGAGCAACCACACTTTCTAGCACTTCAACCACCACCACCACACTACCAATACCAATAATTTTCTGAACGATTCAACTGGAAACAACTGCAAGGAGATTTACACCAAATGAAGGGAGACCTTCATCACCTGAGAGAATATGTCAATCAACTCAAGGAGACTCAGCAACAATAATGGAGCCAAGTGAACCAAAACATCCAACAACTCCAAGGGAGTTTCGAGAATCTCAAGGAGCAGCAAGACCAGATCAACTGGGGAGAGATGCAAGGCAGCCTAGGAATGATTCTAGAATGACAACTACAACAAATGGGGAGCCTTGCTGAATTCAGACACATTTATAAAGCAAGAATTGTAGCCAGAAGGGAATATGACAGCTATGCACAAATAAAGTTGAGCTACCTGTGCAATGCAGTAGCTAACATGAACCCTAATTACCATACCTATATGCAGAAATTGGAGGAACTCAGTACAAGGCAGGAAGAAATAGCATACCAGCACAAGGAAAATGTGAAATCCTACATGAGGAGGCTGGGATTTTGGAAGCCCAAAGATGCTAAGGCATAAGAAGGATCCTCCAAGAAGGATGAAGCTGTCTCCTCCCCTTCCAAGAAGAAGGACAAAGGAAAGGGGCCAATGAACTGAAGATTTAAGCTGCTCAAGGTTGTTAAGTCTCATGGTTGACACCCTCTAATTTCTGAATCATGTTTAAGCTTTTGTTTGATTTACTTTCTGTCAAAAATAAATAGTCATGCTAGGGTAGTTTATGTTTTCTGCTTAGTTTTATTTCATGCTTGAATGCCTTTATGAGTCCTTTAAACTACAAGAAAGAAAATGCAATGTATTCCAAGTCTTCCTTTTCAACATAAATAAAGTAGAGCTTGTCTTCATAAGAGTTGCTGTGCGTTGTGCAAAGAAACAAGAATAAGAGAAACCAAGGCCAAGAGAGATCATTCAATAAAGTAATAAACAAGGAACTAAGTGTAGAACCTTGAATGAACTTTTACTTAAGAAAGAGAAAATGAGTCATGGAAAGCAACTAGTCTTAGAAGGTCTAACAAGAAAAGGTTAAGGGGTACTCCTTGAATATCCATAGAACCAAGAAGTAGTAAGCAACAAAGACCTACGGCTCTGAGCATCAACTACTAGGATGGAAAGAAACATTAAAAAGCTCAAAAAGAGTCAAAGATCCTAGTAGATGCTTGTGGTGAAGATGTGTCAAGAAGAGACCTGGGCAAGTAAATTCTTAGGGGTGCTTCAAGACCTAGTACCCTAAAACCAACTGGTTTGGGAGTGCTAATTGAAAGCTTAATTAAAGGGTTGTCTTGAGATAAAACACTTATAGTCGTGGTCAAGAAAGCATAACCAAAAAGAAAGTAAAACAACTCTTACTACTTAAGGGTGACAATCAATAGAAAGGACCCCTAAAGCTTATTCTTGGTAGAACCCTCAAAGATCTAAGAGTTATTTATGACATTAAAACATTCATACATGTTTTTAACACTTAGTCTTACCCCTAGTCATGTTACATTCATTCAAAGCCAAGGTCTCAATTTATAAAAGGCCTACTCACATTGATTTGCTTGGGACAAGCAAAACTTAAGTTTGGTGTTGTGATGACTTGCATCATCTACCCTTCTTTCTTGCATAAAGAGGACCATAAAAGAGCATAAATCTCATTTGATCATTGCAATTCATGCATTATTTGATGAATATTATGGTACATTACTTTGAGATGAGTTGTGCTGAATTTCTGGTGAAAAAGACATCAAAAATGGGAAGAAAGCAACAAAGAAGCTGGACATGTGAAACTGGCGTGCCACTTGGAGAAAATGTCACAAAAAATGCACTGGCGTGGCACGCCAGGAGCTAGGCATGGCACACCAGTACTGAAATTCAGAAGGGAGTCTCAAGCATTCACATGGGCGTGGCACGCTTGTACTAAGTTTCAGAGAGCAATAATGGAGGACACTAAGGGGGCGTGGCACGCCTAACCCATCACCTACTATGGGCGTGCCACTTGAGCCAAGGGGCGTGGCACCCCAGCTCATCACTCCAGGAGGAACCTTCACTATGGCGTGCCACTTGGTATCGAAGGCGTGGCATGCCAGCTCCAAAAAGTCACTTAGGCGTGCCACTTGAGGAACCAGGCGTGGCACGCGAAGCTTGAGAAGTCCACAATTGTATGGGCGTGCCACTTGAGCAGCATGGCGTGGGACGCTGGTACTAAATCCCAGAGAGAGGGCTGAAGGCTAATGATGTATGGGCATGCCAGTTGAGGTCGAAGGCGTGGCACACCAGGCTCAATCTCACTTAGGCGTGCAACTTGAGAGACCAAGCGTGGCACGCCAATGCACAAAGAGGCCAAAGCAAGGGCTAGGCATGCCACTTGGTATCGAAGGTGTGGCACGCTAGTCCAAGAATCTCACTATGGCGTGCCACTTGAGTGCTGGGCATGGCACGCCAGCTGCTGAAACCAAGGCAAGATCATGGGCGTGGCACGCCAGCCTTTAGGCGTGGCATGCTGGTACAAGTTTCCAGAAAGGATGAAGGAGGCCAAATACATGGGCGTGCCACTTGGTGTCGAGGGCGTGGCTCGCCATTCACTATTCCTCACTTAGGCGTGCCACTTGAACCCCAGGCGTGGCACGCCAGTGTCATTCAGGAAGCAAAAGCCATTGGGGCGTGCCACTTGAGTTCGTGGCATGGCACGCCAAACAGAAGAATTACTTGCTTACAAAGGGCGTGGCACGCCAGACCTTGGACCTTGGATGTGCCACGCTAGTTCAACTTTTCAGAGAGCTTGTTCAAGTGTGCAGCAAAGGCGTGGCACGCCAGACCCTGGGCGTGCCACGCTAGTTCAAGTCTCCAGAGGCAAGAAAAAGAGGAAAGAGGCCAGGGCGTGCCACTTGAGCTCGAAGGCGTGACACGCTAGGCTACATGGTTGTTAAAAGACCCTGGGCGTGCCACTTGAGCTCGAAGGCATGGCACCCCAGGGATGTTATTGAAGAAGAGCGTGCCACTTGAGGGACTGGGCATGGCACGCCAACCCATAATTGGAGGAGCACGTGACACGCCACTGAAGTGCCAGCCACACGCCAACTTGGAAGTCACACTTATTGAGTTTTCTTTCCCTCCAAATTGTAATTTTCCTTTTTCACTTTTGTAATTCTTTTACTTTGAGAGCTAGGAGTAGTATAAATACCCCCAAAAAGTACTGAAAAAGGGGGAGGGGGGTTAAGCGGTTAGAGAGACCAGTTTTAGATTAACTTTTACACTTTATCATCTTCTTTATTTTTGAGTACTTTTCTTTGAGCTATGAGTAGCTAAATTCCCTCTCATTGAGAGATGGAGCTCAGTTGTACTTGATGGATTGATGATAGTGAAATTCTTCTTCTCTTCATCTTCTCTTTGATTTGCTAGAAGGAATTTCATTTTTAATGCTTAGTGTTCAATTATCTTGGAAAAGAGATTGAATGCAAAATGGGTTTCATGGGAACCTTGGGAAAGGAAACATAAAACCATGCTTGAAATCCCTTCTCACACTTGAGTAGGATCTGGGTTTTGGTGTTTGGATATGGTGACATATAATCCTCCCTGTACTTGGACCTATGATGATGTGTGGTATAATCAGACCAAGGAATTGGCAATTGATCAAGATATGAGAGATTGAGTCACCAAGGGATTGGGGCTCAATCAAATCATAATTGCCAATAGGTCAATGACTTGCATGATTGAAGAGGATATAAGCTGGAATTGATCCAAAGAGACAACATCTCCTGATCTCAATGAATTTTCCCATTCTTATCTATCACTTTCCTTATAGCTTGCTTTTACATTTTTGCAATTCCCCATTCCCATTTACAATTGAGTCATTTATGATTCTACACTTTACATTCTGCCATTTCCATTTCTGCACTTTATTGCTTTCCTTTACATTTTAGCCATTTACAATTCTGTCATTTATAATTCTGCAATCACAATCTATCTGTCCGCTTGACTAATTCATCAATTGATTAACATTGCTCAAATTTACCAATCTCTGTGGATACGATCCCACTCCACTGTGGGTTATTACTTGACGATAATTTTGGGGCGCTTGCCAAAAGAACTGATTCACCATTTTTGAATGGGGTGTGAATTCAGACTCATCAATAACTAAGTGATAGCAAAAGGCAATTACCATCACAATTGACATTGATAATGAGGATGGAAATTCTGATTATCAATCCTTGCTAGGACTTTTCTTAATTGTTAGTTTATTTCCATGTCATTTAAATTCCTTGTTCAACATTTAAAAACCCAAAAAAAGATACTTTCCCATAACCAGTAATAACTACACCTCTCTGTAATTCCTTGAGAGATGATCCGAGGTTTAATACTTCCGTTATTTTTATTGGGTTTGCTTTAGTGACAAAAAAATTAAATTTGACTGAGGTTTAATTGTCGGTTTAGATCTATACTTGCAACGTGATCATTTTTGTGAAATTCTTTATCGACGATTTTTCCCCCATCAATTTTTGGCGCCGTTGCCGGGGAATTGTAAATGTGTGCCTTATTATTGGTTATTGTGAATATTGTGAATAAATTTGCTTTTTCATTTCTTTATTAGTTGTTTCTAGTTTTTGGACTTTAGTTTCATTATTCCTTATTAGTTTCTATTTTTATTTGCTACTATGAATTCACATCCCTTTGGCTACTACTTTGGTTCAAATTATGTTGTAGGGAATAGAAGCTACAATGCGAATATACATCACGGTTGGGACAATCAAAGATGGGAAGAGCTATAAGGATTTGATCAACCCTCTTGGCAACAACCCCCTCCAATGCACTATGACCAACAACCATTCTATGATGCATACCAAGACAATAGCTATGGTTGACCTATTCGTGACAATCAACAACCTCCACCAATTTACTATGAGCAAGAGTCATTCTAAGGTGCGTACCAAGACAATGGATATGGTGGACCCCCTTGTAGTTACCAACAAGCCCCACCATATGCTTATGAACCCCCTTCTTAACATAGCTTTGAACTACCATACTCACAAGCCCCTTTCCACCATTCACCTCTATATGACCCTAACCCTTATCCACTACACCAACCACCATACGAACCATATGAACCATACCCAGAACCACCACCTCAATATACACCATCTCCATACCCTTATCCAGAAGAACCACCTCCGTATTATGAACCTTTTCTCCCAACAAAGGAACCCTCCTATCCACCCCAAGCTCCCATGGATGATACCTTTAATATCATTCGCCAAGGGCAAAGAGAGCTTCAAACCATACTTAGCTCTGCTCTCACTGGTCTCACCTCTACTCTCCAAGCTCTTATATCCCGTGTGGATCCATCAATACAAGAGCAACATGATCCCAATTATGCTATTGACACGGAACAAGAGAGAAGGAATCGTCTTAGGGATGTAATGGATCGGGTTCACGCATCCATACTTTAAGAGAAGCAAGGGGAGGCCCAAAAAGTGGAGGTAAGAGAAACCCTTGAAGATGAAGGAGTAGTTGAAGAATTAGGGAGAATTGAAGAAAGTTGTCAAGAGGTGAAAGTTATCAAGGAGGAGTTAGATTTTGTACTAGAGCAAGTGGAGAAAACCGAAATTATCAAAGAAGGGGAAGTGGTTAAGGACTTAGGAGATGCGGAACCTCCATGGGAATCTCAAGTCATAGAGCCTCCTTCCAAAACGTTTGAATTTGATGTTGAGGAGGGTGTACAACCTCCAAGGCATGTCATGGTTGAAGACTTGGAGGAGGTTGATCATGAGATGGATTCAATAATTGATCAGTTTTTATCAACAATTGAATCCTCCCCCATTGGACTTAAAGAAGAGGTCAACGTTGCAGAAGCTTTTCAAGAGGTGGAGATCATCAAAGAGGAGCCCAAGAGATTGAAGCATACATTGGTAAGGTCGCCACTAGAGATACCTTTCCCTAAGCCATTACCATCCAACACAACATTCAAGTAGGTAAAATTCTTATTCTTAAACTCTACCTTCCCACTTGAATATGGTCTGTTTGAAACGGATGGATAACTTAGAGCTATCTACGGTTTTAAGAGTAAAAGGGAGATGGTTAGCGGTTGGCAACACCATCCTAGGTTCGTTATGGTTGGAAGCTCAAGGCCTAATTACAAGGGTGGGTATAATTCTCAATTGATTGGGTCTAGGAGGATGTTTGGGTACTTAAATGAGAATTCCAAGGCTAAACCACCCCAGATGGAATCATGATGATCAACTTGAAGACGGGTGTGGAAACAAGATTTGTGATCCCGGCATACAAGAGGATCAACTTTGGGAGCTCGAAGCTTGTGAAGAACTTCATCAAGGCTTGGTGAATTCACTTGGAGATATTAGAGCTTATTGTAAGTCCAAGCGTTGGTGGCAGTTTCAAGATGAGTTCAAGCACAAGCCACCATGACAAGGAGCTCACCAAATGTCCAACTTAAGGACAATAACTAAAAGTGTTAAGTGGGAGACAACCCACCATGGTATTTTTCTCCTTTTTATTAGTTTTAATTTATTTCTGTCAATCTTAATTTCCAGTTCTGCATATTTACTTTTATTTTGCATAAAAAAGAGGGAATTGACGCGCAAGCGTCTACGACGCACACGCGTCGTATGTATATGCGCAACATATTGAAAATGAACAGAGAGTTGCGCGAGAGCCGAGCGGGAGGGGTGCTAGGCGCACAGCCAGACCCACGCGTACGCATCCCCTGCGATTTTCACCATCCACGTGTAAGCGTCAACGACGCATACGCGTGGGGATGAAAATCGGCGTAAAGAGTGAATTGAACAGAGAGTTGTGCGGCCACGGTGCTGGAGTTGCGCTAGTAGTCACGCGTATGCGTGACCGACGCTCCCGCATCATGATGTATTTTTCGCTATCCACCTGTACGTGTGGTCGACGCGTATGCGTCGCCTGACTATTTCAGTTTTCATGCATGCGCGTGATGCACGCGTGCGCGTCGCGCTCTGTTTTTCATTTCTTACTTCTTTCCTCTCTCCTTTCATATTCTTTCTTCCTCCTTTCTTACTTCCTTCTTCTTCATTTCTTTAACTTCTCATCCTTGTTCTCTTTCATTCTATTTTACTTAATTTATTTGCATACTATCATTCATTGCATTTTAACTTTGTGCATGTTTTTCTTCTCCTTTCTATGTTTATTATTTTTCAATTGGTGTTACATGTTCTTATTCAACTGTTGCATTTTTTTCTTGAATTATTTTGGTGCTTCGTGACTTGTTTTATATTGTCGGGTATTATTATTCATAGGTGAATTAGCAAATGCATCAATTATATCAAGTATATTGTTGGGTGATTGCCTTTTGCTAGTTTTATATCACAATTGCATCATTGTATTCATAAGTAATTTGATATTGTGATGGTATTATTATTATTATTCATTGCTAATTTTTAATGATACTTGTATTCCATTTGCATTGACATACACTTATACTGTCTTTCATGACCCAGTCTCTCATCCCTAAGGTTGCAATTTTTGCACTATTGATATGCCATTTACTTCTACTATTTTTTCACTTGCATGTTGTAGCTACCATGTAGTGAAACCCTCATTATTTGGCATTAACCCACCCATATCTTATTTGTTTTCTTATCTTTGTTTCTGGGTTACTTTTCTTCCTTTTTCTCTTTTTTCAGGATGGCCACCGAGAAGGAAAACAGAAGACTTTTACATGGGACAACAGACAAGTCCATCTGCACAATCTTTGGAGAAAAGCATCAACTGTAGTAGCCCGTCCACTTGCACTTCTTTGCATACACCGAGGAGGGTGCAATCTATAAGTGTTGGGAGCTCGATACCGACTTCCGTGGGTTAGTATTTCCTTCTCAACACCAATGTTTAATTTTCTCTGTTAAATTAGTTGTTGCATTTGCATGTTTGTTTGATTTCGTGCATATTTTACCAATACTTGGTTGAAGTAATAATTGCTTTTCCAAGAAACTATTTTATAGCATTTCACAAATTTGAATTAAAATTTTTGTTAAACTTGTTTGTAGAATTTTATTTTGGAACATGGTTTAGAGTTCGAACACACAAAACCCAGTAAGATTTTGAGCCTATTCGATTGGTTGCATTTTATCAACCAATATTTTATTATTGGTGTGTTTTTTTCTCTAAAATTGTGATCTTAATCTTGCTTAATTCTATATTTCCATTGTTTGATGTATGCATGCACTTATATGATTGAGGCCTTGTTTCACTGAGCTTACATACCCATATGGCCTTAACCTTTTCATTATCCTTTTTAAACCAATGTTGAGCCTACTTATCCCATTTATTCTTTACTTTAGCACATCATTAACTCTAAGCGTAAAATAATAATGTCCTTAATTTGAATCCTTGGTCAGCTTAGACTAGTGAGAGTGTTCATGATTTAAGGGTGGGGAAGTTGGGTTTGGAAACATTTGGTTTGAGAATTGGGTGTTTGTATATTCTTGTGAAAATGTGCAAGACAATAGTTAAGCACATATTATTGCATTCAATAATTTAATCATATGCATTGAGAAAAAAAAAGAAAAAAAAATGAGAAAAAAAGGGAAAAAAAGAAAAGAAAAAAAGAGCAAATAATAAAAGGGGACAAAATGCCCCAAAGTAAATTGTCATAGTAATGCATATGTACTGTACTCAAAATCGGATGTATGAATATGTGGTAAACATAGTAAATGGGTAGTTAGATTTAGTATTGTGATTACATGGATTGTCTTAAGTTAGGTGGAAAATTTAAGTTAATTAAGGATTCATATTTTAGTCCACTTGACCAAATACAATCCTACCTTGACCCTAACCCCATTACAACCCTTAAAAGATCTCTTGATATGTATATCTATGCATTGATTCTTTGTTGATTGGTAGAAGAAGAGCAAGCTTTAGAAAGCAAGATTAGTAGAGAACCGAGAGAATTGACCCTTAAACACTAGAGTGATTAGAGTGTATATACTTCCGGTGAGGGTTCGATGCTCGATTTTTTGTTCCCGGCTTTCATGAGCTATTTTCTTCAGCAAGTCTACTTGTACTTTATTTTGATATTTGAATTAGTAGAATCCAGTTTATATTTATTCTTGGAGAATTTATTTACTTTTAAACCGAGTAGGTAAAAGCATTTTGCATTTAGTTGCATTCATATAGATAGGTTGCATTTCATACTTTCTACCGTTCCTCTTCACTCTTTTGGTTCTCTTGAGCTTACCATTTTTAGGGTTTCTCTTGTGCTTAATTGAGTGGATTTTATCCACTATTCTCACACTTATTCAGAGAATTTGCATGTTTTATATTTTCCTTCCTAATTTTGTGCTATGATTGAAAACATTCTTCATTGGCCTTAAATTTGCTATTTTTAATCCTCTCTTATTACCATTCGATGCCGTGATATGTTTGTTAAGTGTTTTCAGGGTTTATAGGGTAGGAAATACTTAGAGGATGGAAAGGACGCATGCAAAAGTGGAAGGAACACAAGAAATTGAAGGAATTGCTAAGCTGTCAAGCCTGACCTCTTCGTACTAAATCGATTATAACTTGGGCTACAGAGGTCCGAATGAGGCGGTTTCAGTTGCGTTGGAAAGCTAACATCTGGGGCTTCAAAATGATATGTAATTTCTCATAGTTGCTATGCATTTAGGTGACACACGCATGACCTTGTGAAAGTTCAGCGACGCATACGCGTGCACGTGCTACACGTATCAGAAAATGCTGGGGGCGATTTCTAGGCTCCTTTTTGGCCTAGTTCCAAGCCCGAAAACACAGAATAGAAGCTGTAGAGTGGGAGAATCATTAATACAACTTTCATTCACATAATTTTAGGTTTTATATGTAGTTTTCTAGAGAGAGAGGCTTTCTCTTCTCTCTAGGTTTTAGGGTTGTTAGTTTTATTCCTTCTCAATTTCTGAATTTTATCTTAATTCTACTTAGTTTTCTTATACTTTTATTTGTTCTAGCATTCTAATTTATTTATTTCCCTTATTGACTACTTTATGTTCCCAATTTAGTTTATAAATTCTCTTGTTAGATTCAATTTCCCTTTTTATGCAATTTGAGGGATTTCATAATTATTGTTCCTTTCATCGTTTGTTATTATTGATGTCTGCAATTGGATGTTTAGATTTAATATTCCGTGTTAGTTTTCTATGTCTTTATGTTGTACCTTCCAAGTGTTTGATAAAATACTTGGGAGGGTTTTAAATTAGCTTTTTATGTTCTTAGCTAAGATTGAGTAATTAGCAAATCTTGAAATGTCAAAGTCTCTTGTTGGTTGGTGATTGAAACTAGCTAGTTGGCTTGAGCTTCACTAACTCTAGTCTTTAATTAGGACTTGTGAACTCAAGTTGATTTTCTCACTTGACTTACCTTCCATTGTTAGAGGTTAACTAAGTGATAGCAAAAGGCAATTACCATCACAATTGACATTGATAATGAGGATGGAAATTCTGATTCTCAATCCTTACTAGGACTTTTCTTAATTGTTAGTTTATTTCCATGTCATTTAAATTCCTTGTTCAACATTTAAAAACCCAAAAACAAGATACTTTCCCATAACCAGTGATAACTACACCTCCCTGTAATTCATTGAGAGACGATCCGAGGTTTAATACTTCAGTTATTTTTATTGGGTTTGCTTTAGTGACAAACAAATCAAATTTGATTGAGGTTTAATTGTTGGTTTAGATCTATACTTGCAACGTGATCATTTTTGTGAAATTCTTTATCGACGATTTTTCTCCCATCAAAGGGTATCCAAGGCATCCAACTCCATGACTCATTTCTTCAAAGAGGACCTCTCAGAAAAATATAAGTATTGGTTATTGGCAACCATCTCAATCAACTCCATAGCTTCATCAGGGGTCTTTTTCATGTGGAGTGACCATCCTACAAAGTTATCCAGAGACATTCTAGTAGTATCAGAGACTCCATTATAAAATATATGCAGTTGAATCCAGTCTGAGAATATATCAGGAGGACACTTCTTGAGCATCAACTTATATCTCTCCCAGGCTTCATAGGGAGACTTACCCTCTCTCTGTCTGAAGGTCTGGACATCCGTGCTTAGCTTAGTCAACCTCTGAGGTATAAAGAACTTGGTCAGAAACCTGTTGACCACCTTATCCCAAGTTCCCAAGCTTTCTTTGGGCTGAGTGTCAAGCCACTATTTAGCTCGGTCCCATAAAGCAAATGGGAATAGAAGTAGCTTGTAGACATCAGGCTAGACCCCATTAGTCTTCACAGTATCAGAGATCTATAGAAAATTAGAAATAAACATATTTGGAACTTCTTGCGGGAGTCTATGAAACTGACAATTCTGTTGTACCAGAGAAATAAATTGAGGCTTCAGCTCAAAGTTGTTAGCAACAACAGGGGGTACAACAATGCTATTCCCATAGAAATCAGAGCTAGGAGCAGTATAAGAGCCAAGTGTGCTCCTAGGTTGTGCAGGCATATTCTGAGCAGGATTAACAACTTTGGCATTAACCGCATTATTGTCGTTGTTGAGCTCCATAGTGGACTCTTCAACTTCTATCTCAAAATTATCTTTGAGATTCTTACCGGCTTTATAAGCTCTTGCTTGTTGTCAATGTTACCTCAAGTTCCTTTTAATCTCAGGATCAAAGTCTAAAAGGGGTTCTTTCTTTCTATTCCTACTCATAAACTACCAGAAAACAAAGAAGAAGTGCGAATATCTATGTCAGAGTGAAGAGAATTCCCAGTAAGGTACTCTGAGTAAGAAATAAACAAAACGAACTAGATAAATAACACAAAAAGTATTCAAAAACTACTAGGAAAAATAATTTGAATTTTTCAAAATTAATAAAAAAATGAACAGGTAAATTAAAAATAGAGAAATTATGGGGATACCAAACTTAATTTCAGAAATTAAAAAAATTTAAAGCAGGAAAATTTCAAAAATTTCAAAGACAGAAATTAAATAAAACTAAAGTAAAATGCCTAATTTAAGCAATCAAACAACTAGTAGTTGTCAATCACAGTCAATCCCCAAAAACTTGGTGCAGAAATTAAAGTCCACAAACTAACCGGCAAGTGCACTGGGTTAAACAAGTAATACCTCAAGTGAGTGAGGGTCGATCCCACGAGGATTGATTGACCAAGCAATAATGATTGAGTGATTTACTTAGTCAGACAAACATAAAATGGTGTTTTGAGAGTTAAATTGCATTAAATAGTAAATTTAGAGAATTGGAAGGCAGAAAATGAACTTAGTGTGAAAACTTTTGAGAGAAAACAGTTAAGGTTTCAGAGTTGTTTATTTTCTAGATTTCTATTTCTTACCAACTATTTTAATCATGCAAGAAAACGTGTGTAATTATGAAAAGTGCAGAAGAGGAGAAGAAGAAACCCTAGGCTAAGATCACTTCTCCTTTTATATCTAAACTTAATTAATGTAAAATATATTTTCTAAAACTAAATAATATCTATTCTAATTGTAAATAAAATAAAACTCTAATCAAAATCCTTAGAAGATTACGTTACTGGCCTCTTTGAGACGTGGGGACCACCAAAAAATCTGAAGCTAGTGCCAACTTAGGTTCAGCCAAGTTTGGCACCGTGATGGCCATACCCAATAATCCCAAGTTTGGTGCCACCATGCCAGTGTTGAATGAAGCAAATGTGATGATCCTCGCCACCATGCCAACTTGCCTTTGCTTCATTTCCTTCCTTCTAAACTCTGTCAAATCCGTCTAAACGCTACCTAAAATAAACCAAATTGCACACAACTTAAAGTAGCATTTATAGTCGCTTAAAACAACTAAATCTTGATTCCCTAGAAGAAAAAAGGTCTATAGGTATGCTCTTTAAAAGCGTGGCCAAAACTGGTCAATGGCCACGCTTTTATGAGGGTGGCAATTGAATAAAGATTTGGCCACTGTTTTTTGCTACGCTTCAAAAGCGTAGCGAAAGAGGTCAATGGCCACGCTTTTATAGGGGTGGAAATTGATTCAAAATTTGGGCATGCTTTTTTTTTCCATGCTTAAAAAGCGTAGCCATAGAGAGAAACCGTCATGCTTTTAAAGCGTGGCTACAGAATTTTATTACAGCATTGTTTTCAAAGCGTAGCCGTTTCCTACAAGTCTTTTGGCACACTTCAAAAGTATGGCTATTCCGAGGGTTTCCTAAAACTGTAGGTCGATCTCGGTCGAGATCTGCGGTGGTGGCCGGAGCTGTCGTGTCCGACTTGTTGGACTTGGTGGTGCTGCTGATCCTTGATCATTGGAGGGTTGTGGTACGTGCAAGAGACTCTGATGCTTAAGTTAGCATGGGCTTTAAGCACGTTTTTTGTGTAGAATCAGAGTATGAGTTATACCTGGGTGCTCTAGTGTATTTATAGTAGCGGGGAGTGACCTTTCTTTGAGATAAGTTAGTTATCTTATTTTATCTTTGAGTGAAGTCATCTTATCTTTAAGGGGAACCGCTTTTATCTTTCTAGGCTTTGGCTGCCTTTAGATTGGGCTGTGTCCCTTCGTTTGGGCCTCCTCGGGGGACCTGACCTGAGGAGGTCGGTCGCTTTTGTCTTTAATCAGCCCGGGTTGCATAGCTCGACCCAGGGTATGAATATCGCCCCTTCTTGAGCTCGGTCTTTCCTTTGAGGTCATGTTTTTTATACTTCGACCACTTTTGGGGAAGCCGTGCTCGAGCATTTTGCCTTTTGTCGATCTCCCGTATAACTCCTGCTGGGACTCCTTGAATGCCAAGCGTTTTTCTTCTTTTTCCTTTTAAATTTCAATGCACGTGTTGCCTTCCTTAGAAACGTGCGAGGGTTTTAAAGGCCCATTAATTCCTTTTGCCGTTTCCTTTTTCCCTCTTTTGTACTTTCATTTTGAAATCTAAAGAATCATTTTTAAAGTATCTTTCTCTCCTTTCTCCCTGCTCCTAACTCGTTACTTGCTGTAGCGCTTTGTCTTCTTATTTTCGCGCCTCCAAGCCTTCTATTTTCTTTGTCTTGAAGTGACTGTTCGGTGTGGATTTCTGATAAATCCCAATTTTGTGATTTATATTGTGTAGAATTTGAGGGGTTTTGTCAATATTTTTCGTACTTATTCACAAGAATTGCATGATTTTGTGTTCTCTTCCTAATATTGCTTCATGATGGAAAACATGCTTTTTTGCCTTAAAATTGCCATATTTTGATCCTCTTTTATTACCATTCGATGCCGTGATGTGTTTGTTGAGTGATTCCAGAGTTTATAGGGCAAGAATGGCCTAGAAGACAGAAAGAAAGCATGCACAAGTGGAAGGAACATGAAGAATTGAATTTTGGGGAATTTAGCTTCGACGCGCACGCGCACCTCACGCGCACGCGTGGGTGTGAAAAGTTGGGAATGGCGCGCGAAGATTGGCACATCCGCGTGGATTAGCAAAATTCAATCGACGCGCACGCGTGCATGACGCATACGCGTGACAAGCTGCACGTGACCTCATTAAAGAAATTGTGGCTGCCAATTTCTGAGGCTCAACAGGCCCAAATTCAAGCTGGTTCTGCATAGAAAAGACCCAAGGATTCTAGGGGAAAGGGGGGGGGGGATCATCCATTACACACTTAGACACAATTTTAGCTAGTTTTTGGTTTTTTTTTTGTTCTTCTAGAGAGAAAGAAAAACCATTGATCCTCTCTAGACCTAGTTTGATTTAATCTTTCCTTGTTGAATTCTGAATTGGATCTTGTTGATTTCTAGTTTTGATAGTTTAGTTTGAATTTCTTAATATAATTTTGTTAGATCTTGTGTTAGATTTATGTTCTCTTGTCAATTGTCATTTTCTACCCATTTTGTGAATCTTGTGGATCTTGAATTGCTAATGTTACATTGATGATTTCCATGATTAATTGAGTTGTTTGAGTGATTTTCTATTGATAATTGTGAATGGGTACCTTTTAATTTCAATTTAAATGCATTTTGAACATGTCTTTTAGTAATGCTACCCAAGTGTTTGATGAAATATTTCCTTTAATCATGGAGTAGTTTTCTTTACTCTTGGCCTAGGCTAAGGAAATTGGGTAGACTTGAGTCATTGGGTCTAATTGGTTTGGTGATTTGAGAACCCTTTGTGGTCAACCACTACTAAGTCGATTGGTAGTTGGATTGGGACTTATGAGTTGAGATTGATCAAGCCACTTGACGTACCTCAAGCTTAGGAGTAAATATTACGTACTTAAAGCTCTTAGAGGTAGACCTAGTGAGTTTGGTTCCTCATAATTGTCAAGATATGGTTATTAGACAAGGATAGTGATCCCAATTCCTATGCCTAGCCAAGAGTTACTTTTATTATTCATATTTGAACCCCAAAATTCCAATTGCTTTATCTTAGTTATAGTTTCTTGTTTAACCTTAGAATAGAATTATATTGGATGTTCTCTTATTAGTTTGGATTTGTTCATACTTTGCTTTAGTTACTTGAATTAGTTTCTTGCATTTTAAGATTTCTTGCTTATTAAGTCTCTCAGTTTAATTTCTTGCTCATTACTTGCAACTCCGGAATTCTAACCAATGCTGATGCACATGTTTGCCCATTCCTTGTGAGACGACTCGAGGTTTGAATACTTCGGTTACTTTTATTGGGGTTGAACTTGTGACAACCAATTCCTTAAAATTTGATTCGAGGATTATTTTTCGATTGAGGGCTATACTTGCAACGCGAATATCTTGTGAAATTCCTTACCAACGGTAGTCCGACCATCAATTTCGTCGTTCTTGACTTGAGCTGTTATCATTTTCTCCTCTACAAGTATGTCATTCTTTTCTTTCTTTTCTCTTTTTACTTTCGACAACTGTGCATGCTTTTGATGTAAAGCTTTGACTTTGTATTTAGGTTTCACTCTGAAAAACTTTGATTCTTTCTACGAAAAGATTACGTCTTTATGTCTTGATCGTTTGCCGTGATGTGCGTGTTTTTCTGGTAGTTTTTTGCTTCCTTAGGGTTTTTCTTGTTGACGCTCCTGTTTCATTTCATTCTTGCATGACCTCCTCCTCTCTGCTGATATAGAAAGTTGCTATCTTTTGGTCACTTTTGTGTGGTCTGCTTGATGATGATGGTTTTCTTTGCTGCTTGTATGTGGTGACATTACCATAAAAGCTTTGATTTCTCTGTATCTTTTATTGAGAGGTGTTAGGATATAGACTATAGATTTCCCATTTTTCTGGGTTCTTGCCTTGTTGTTGCCTCCAAAGGGTGCCCCTGGGCTTTGGTGTGAGTCCTAGGGTTTCCCTTTTACTACCGTATCTGACACTTGATGTTTTACTGTTATTGTCCGAGTTGTTTCCTTATTTGCCCGAGTTGTTTGGTAGTAACCCAATTTTCTTTTTCTTACTGTAGGAATATTTGACCTATGTCTTCCCGCAAAAACATTTTTGAGATGTCTACTAAGATCCCAGACGGCATGTCTGACTGGCTGGACTCCCTAGTTTTAATGTGTGTTACTGTGGTTGACCCCGAGTACTGTGTGCGCCTTATGAGGTTCCATAGGATTTGTAGGGATAGGAATGAGGAGAAGAATTATGAGTTGGTATCGCCGGACCCTGAGGAGAGGGTTAGTTTTCCTTCCTTGACTCAGGGTGAACGGCCCTTTTTCTATGCTTATGACTACTTTTTCAGTCAGTTGAATATTACCATCCCTTTTACCGCCTTCGAGACCGACCTGTTGTGGTATTTTAATGTAGCCCCTTCTCAACTCCATCCATACTCATGGGGTTTTATAAAATTTTTTCAACTATTGTGTCAAGAATTGGGTGTCTGACCTACCTAGACTCTTTTTCTGCATCTTTTTGTGTTGACCAAACCTGGGGTAGCTAAGAAGAAAGCCTCTTGGATTTCTTTCCGAGCTCCTCAAGGAAGAAAGTATTTTCGATGTATGATGAGTCCTTTCGTGACTTTAAGAACTATTACTTTAAGGTCCGAGCTATTGAGGGAGCTCGGCCCTTCTTTTTGGATGAAAATAATGAACCCACCTTCCCTTTGTCCAGGCAAAAAGATCCAGTAGTGGTTAAGTATTCTTGGGAGAGCTTGAGTGAGTTTGAGCAAGCCTTTGTAGGTGTGTTGGAGGAGAACTAGGGGGAGCCTCCTTACCTAGATACAAAGAGGTTTCTGGGAGATCCTTCCCTCCTTCGTGATGAGCTGGGTAGTGGCTGACTTCTTTTTAATCTTTCACTTCTTGTTTGTTTGTCCATTTGTACCTTCCTTATCTATAACTCTAGTTTTTGTTGGTCTCTTTTTCAGAAATGGTGAAGACGACAGAATCCATGAAGGCTTTTTGTAGAGCAAAGAAGGTGACCGCTGGGCAGAATCTGTCAGCGAAGACTTCGGGAGAGGGATCTTCCCAACTGCCTCCAAAGAGGATGACTTCGGACACTTCTGGGCCGAGGAAGGTTATTCCGACTCCTCAGGTCCAGACTGTCCCCTCTAACCTAGTTCGACCATCTTTCGGTACCGCCTCCTCCCCTACTGCTGCTGGTCCTCTTCCAAAAAAGCAAAAAATTGTTGGTCATATGACTTGGATGCCCTGAATTTCGATGTTGTGGGATTTGTTGATGAACAGATTGCTCCCTATGGCCAACTTCCCATGGATGATGTGTCCATCCTTCGCCACTTGGATTTCATTACCAGCAATAGTGTTCGGATGGCCCATATGGGTGCAACCTTGTTCCATACTATCCAGGGTCCCCGGTCCATGCGACTAAGCCTTTTATGGAGGATGCTAAATCGGAATTTGATAGAATCAAGGGGTTGAAGGATGAGCTTGATGCTAAGGTGGCAAAATTAGAGCTGGATATGGAAAAAGAGAAGTCCCGAGCTACTGCTGCTGAGGCTGCTACGAACCTGGCCGAGGAGACGGCAAAAAAGCATAAAGAGAGTTATACTCGCACTTATGGTGAACTGTTAGAGGCTAGGAAGAGGATTCAGTCTGCCCAGGCTGATTATGCCGAGCTTTAGGGCCACCTAATGGATAGTGTGACTAATGCTTATGAGAATTTCAAGGCTCAAGTCTAGGTTCTTGCCCCTGAACTCGACCTGACTCTCTTCAATTTCGATAATGTAGTGGAGGACGGCAAGATCATGCCTGCCCCAGACGATGAAGATGACGGACCTCCCCCTGCGCCGCCAGCCAAAGCTTCTGCCGCCATGACTTCTTCAACTCCTTCGGCTGAGGTCGACCATCCCGAATCTGATCCTGATGTTTAAATTCTCAATCGGGAGGATAGGACTGTGGATGCCATTCCTTTAAAGACCATTCCTTCTCCCTCAGCCACGAATGCTACTACCGGGGAGACTTTGGACCCCTTGTGATCTCTTGTTTATTTGTATAGCCCGGCTTGTGGGCTTTTGAACTCTAATTTTTTGTAACTTTTAATGTGGTAGACTCTCTTGACTTTAGTTACTTCTATGCAACTTTATAAGTAGAAAAAACAAAACACTTTGGAACTCTTGAGGCCGTCTTTCAGGTGGCCTTCTTTGTCTTTAATGATAGCTGTGTTTCTCTTGATATGTTTGATCGTACTTTTGCAACCTTTGCAAATCTTTATAGAGAGTTGGTACTTTGCTGTCCGAGCTCTTTTTGATCATTTCTTGTTTTGTCCACTTTCTGCTTGGTCGAGGTGATCCTTGGGGCTAACTTGTCCGACAACTTTTTAGTGTTCTCGTAGAACCTTTTTAGTTAGTCTGAACAATTTTGATAGCCTTGTCGTGGAGTCGTGGCTTTTTGGGCAAAGCTGTGTCCCTTTTAGCGCACGCTTTTTGAGCCTTTGTGAGGTGTCTTTGTCCCTTTTTAGTGATCCTTTCGTTTGTCCGACTTCTCCTGTCAGTCCTTCTTAAGTTATTTTTAGTAGTCCATTTTTAGTCAGAACTCGTCAGGCTGCTTTTTATGGATTACTTTTTATAACCTCTTGAATTAATATTTTTTTATCGCTTTCACCTTGCCGACTTTTTTTTGTAATCGGGCGATGAATTTGGTTTTCACCTTCCCGACCTCTTTGTAATCGGGCGATGAATTTTTGCACTCAGATTAATGCGTCTTGGTAAGAAACTTTTTAGGAAATCTGAAAAACTTTATTCAAATAGAAAAGAGGAATATAGACAAGAATATATACATATGAGCGCTTACCCTTTTAAGTCGGGCAATTTTGTAGATCCTGGCCTGGCGCCTCATTAAAAAACCCTTTCAGGAAAAAGAGTGCACCTTGGCCTAAGATCTTTATTACTTTCTAACTATAGTACCTTCTTAGGTTACAGGCATGCCATGACCATGGTAGCTCTCGCCCCTCGAGATCAGACACTTTGTAGTAGCCTTTTCCCAGTACCTCTATAAATCGGTAAGGTCCTTTCCAATTAGCTGCTTGCTTCCCTTCTCCTGATTGAGCTACTCTGATATCAGTTCGGATCAAGATAAGATCGTTCTTCACGAAACTTTGCTATACTACCTTCTGATTATACCTCGAAGCCATTCGACACTTTAGTGCTTCTTCTCTAATCCGAGCTCTTTCTCGGACTTCTGGAAGTAAGTCGAGCTCTTACTTTTGCCTTTGGGAATTGGCCTCTTCGTTGTAGAGGATCATTCTGGGAGATCCCTCTTCTATCTCCACTGGGATCATTGCCTCCATTCCGTAAGCAAGTCGGAAGGGTGATTCTCCTGTGGTGGATACGGAGTTGTCCGATATGCCCATAGGACTTGTGGGAGCTCTTCGGCCCAAGCTCCCTTTGCGTCCTGTAGTCTCCGTTTTAACCCAACTAGTATGACTTTGTTGGCAGCTTCCGCCTGTCCGTTGGCTTTAGGGTGTTCTACGGATGTGAATTGGTGCTTTATTTTCAAGTCAGCTACCAAGTTCCTGAAACCTGTGTCAATGAATTGGATGCCATTATCTGTGGTGATGGAGTAAGGGACCCCGAACCTTGTAATAATGTTTCTGTATAGAACTTTGAGCGGTGGTATTAGCTAGGGGCTCTGCCTCAATTCATTTTGTGAAATAGTCTACCCCTACAATGAGGAACTTGAGTTGTCCCGACTCCAGGGAAAATGGTCCGAGGAAGTCGAGCCCCTATTTTGTTAATGGCCAGGGTGATGTAACACTGATGAGCTCCTCTGGTGGAGCGATATGGAAATTAGCATACTTCTGACATAGTGGGCACATTTTAACAAACTCGGTTGCTTCTTTTTGCAAAGTTGTCCAGAAGAACCCTACTCGGAGTACCTTTTTGGAAAGAACTCGTGCCCCCAAGTGGTTGCCACACATGCCGTTGTGTACTTCTTCCAGGACTTCCCTTATATTGGAAGTCGGTACACATTTTAAGAGGGGTGTTGAGATCCCTCTCCTATATAAGATGTCGCCCACTATAGTATAGTACTGTGCTTCTCGTATTAACCTCTTTGCCTCCTTCCTATTTGTGGGGAGTGCCTCTGACTTAAGGTAGTTGATTATGGGGGCCATCCATCCTTGATCTTGATGTGATATGGTTAGGACCTTTTATTCCTCCGAGATCGATGGGCTTTGCAATGTTCCCTGGATGAGGCTTCTGTTACTGCCCCTAGTTTGGTGCTAGCTAGTTTTGAGAGTGCATCTGCCCGAGCATTCTATTCTCAAGGTATATGTTGGACCTCATATTCCCCGGATTGTCCGAGCTGTTCTCTAGTTTTGTCTAGATATTTTTTCATGGTAGGATCCTTAGCTTGGTAGCTCCCTTCTATTTGTGAGGTAACTACTTGTGAATCGCTGAAGATGGTAAGCTTTTGAACTCTTACCTCCTTAGCCAGCCACAAACTAGCTAGTAATGCCTCATATTCGGCTTGATTATTTGAAGCAGGGAATTCGAACTTTACCAAGAGTTCAATTTGGGTTCCTTGATTGCTTTCTATTATCACACCTACGCCACACCCGGTTTTGTTTGAAGAGCCGTCCACGTAGAGATTCCATTTTGTGGGAGTTCCCGGGGTATCAGCGTACTCGGCAATGAAGTCGGCCAGATACTGTGATTTGATGGCTGTCCGAGCTTCATATTGAAGATCGAACTCGGATAACTCGACTGCCCACTACATGATTCTTTCAGCTAAGTCTGTCTTTTGTAGGATGCCTTTTATAGGCTGGTTAGTCCGAACCTTGATAGTATGAGCTTGAAAGTACGGGCGAAGTCGTCGAGAAGTGAGTATGAGAGCGTAGGCAAATTTTTCTATCTTTTGATAGTTTAGCTCGGCCCCTTGTAGAGCTTTGCTAATGAAGTAGATGTGTTGCTGCCCACTTTCGTCTTCTCTGACTAGTGCTAAGGCTATTGCTCGATTTTCAACTGCGAGGTATAATATGAGTGCTTCTCCTTCCCGTGGTCGGGTAAGAATGGGTGGTTGCCCCAAGAATTTTTTGAAATCTTAGAAGGCTTGCTCGCACTCTATAGTCAATTTAAACCTCTTTCATTTCCCTAATGTGGCTAAAAGGGGAGAGATTTTATGGCTGACCTGGCTAGAAACCTAGACAAGGCTGCTAGTCTTCTGTTGAGCTGTTATACCTCTTTGACGCAGGTCGTACTTTTAATGTCGAGTATAACCCGACATTTATCTGGGTTCACCTCAATTCCTCTTTGCGTGAGCATGAAACCCAAGAATTTGCCAGCTTCTACTGCAAAGGTGCATTTTACGGGATTAAGTCGCATACCATGCTTTCTGATGGTGTCAAACACTTTGGTGAGGTCGGGAAACAAGGATTCCTCACTTTGTGTTTTTACCAGCCTATCGTCTATGTAAACATCCATTAGTTTCCCAATGTGGTCTGCAAAGACTTTGTTCATCAATATTTGGTAGGTAGGTCCTGCGTTTTTGAGCCTGAATGGCATGACGATATAGCAGTAATTTGCTTTTGGGGTTAGGAATGAGGTATTTTCTTGGTCGGATGGATACATCAGGATTTGATTGTATCCTGAATAAGCATCCATGAAGGAGAGGTACTGATGCGGGTGGAAACTGTCTCTCAACAAATTTCCTTCGGCAAGTGTACCGAATTTATCGTCAGGTAAAAACTCACAATAGAGTGAGGTCGAATCCCACAGGGATTGATTGATCAAGCAACTTTAATTAGAAGAATGTTCTAGTTGAGTGAATCCAGAATTTGGGTTGAGAGTTGCAGAAAATAAAATGGCAGGAATGTAAATAACAGAAAAGTAAATGCTAGAATTAAAGGACTGGAAGTAAATGACTGAAAGTAAATTACAGAATTGTAAATGGGAATGGGGGATTTGCTCATAAAAGTAAATGGCAGAAATTAAAGAGAATGGGTAAGATCAGAGATGGGGAGTTCATTGGGCCTAGGAGATGTTGCAATTCTCCGGATCAAGTTCATTTTCATCTCTTCCTCAATCAATGCACTCATTGATCTCCTTGGCAATCTTAATTGATTGAATTACAAATTCAATCTCTCAAATCTTGATCAATAGCCAATTCCTTGGTCAATTGCTCATGAGAAGAGATGAAGTATGGTCACTGATTATACCACATGCATTTCCCAAATCAAGTATTGAGAGGGTTATAGTCACATACCCATCCAAACCCAATTTGGTCCAGCATGAGAAAGCATTTCTAGCTTGATCTCTTCATTCCTCTGTCAAGGTTCAGAAGAGATCCAAGTTTGAATAGCTTCTTTTCCAAGATAACTACCCAATTGGATGAAGATCGAAAGCTTTCAAGTAAAATCAAGAGAAAAGATAGAAGAAGAATAATGAAAATTAGTATTGATCCATCAAATTACAACAGAGCTCCCTAACCCAATGAAAGGGGTTTAGTTGTTCATAGCTCTAGAAAATGAAAACAAAGATGGAGAATACATCATAAAACTAGAAAATGCAGAGAAGGTAAAATATAGAGAGTAGTTCTCTTTTCCAACTTTTCCAGCCTCCTAAACAATTCAAAGCTACTCCTATATATACTACTTTTCTTAGCTTCTAGTTGGCTCTTCAAGTCTTGGGCCTTTGGATCTTGAGTTTGAAGCAGTTCTTTTCTTCATTTGGGCTTGGCTTTACTTGCAGAGAGAAAATGTGAAGTGGGCAGAGACTTTAGCTCAGGACGTTAGGGGTGTTAACGTTTAGTGAAAATATGAGTTCGAGAACGTTAATGACAATCAACTTTCTCACTAACGTTCCTAAGTAAAAGCCACGTTAACTTCAACGTTAGTGGCACAAACGTTGCCACTAACGTTGCCTCTAAGTCCTTCGCACACGTTATTGAGACTTAACATTCCCAATAACTTTGAAAAGCCCCCTTTGTTCCCACGTTAGAGCCCATGTTAACTTAGTTAACGTGGCTCTTTAACGTGGGCTTGCCATCCTTCGAGAATGTTAGTGACACTCAACATTGTCACTAACGTTCCAAGGTTCCCCTATGTCTTACGTTAGAGTCCACGTTAACTAGGATAACGTGGCTTCTAACGTGGCCATGCTTAGCCATCCCCAACGTTAGTGACAATGTTGAATGTCACTAACGTTGGCGTTTTTCACTCATCAACGTTAGCTTCCACGTTAACTAAGTTAACGTGGAAGTTAACATGGCTCCTTGGGGGGTTGTGTGGTTGCTTCCAACGTTAGTGACAATGTTGGGTGTCACTAACGTTGTCGACCACTCTTGCTTCTTACTTAGCTCCCACGTTAACCAAGTTAACGTGGGAGTTAACGTGGTATGTTTCTCCTTAGGCCAACGTTAGTGACAATGTTGAATGTCACTAACGTTGGCGTTTCTCCCCCCTTCTAACGTTAGAGGCCATGTTAACTAAGTTAATGTGGATTCTAACGTGGCCACTTATGAGCATTTGCCAATGTTAGTGACAATGTTAAGTGTCACTAACGTTGGCTCAACTTCCCCTCTCCACGTTAGAGTTCTCGTTAACTTAGTTAACGTGACTCTTAACGTGGTCAATGATGGCTTCGAGAGCGTTATTGGCAATCACTTCTCTCATTAACTTTGCAAGTTACCTCCCATTCCTTGCTTCCTTTGGTCCTGAAATCAAGCAATAGAGCGCATCAAAGTTTTAGTCCAAGTCATGGGCAATGCAGCATATAATTTGTCACTAAACTCATGCAAAATCCTCATGAAATAATGTAAAATGCACAATGTATGCTTGAATCAAGGTGTAAGTGAATATCTACCCAAAACTAGCTTATTTCCTAAGAATGCATGAAACTAACCTAAAAATAGTAAAGAAAAGGTCAGTGAAACTGGCCAAGATGCCCTGGCATCACAACACCAAACTTAAAGCTTGCTTGTCCCTAAGCAAGTACTGGAACAAGAGAATGATGAATGGAATGCCAAGAGAGATGAGTCATTCTTGTGGAAGTCATATCACTGATTTTATGGTGGTTTCATGCATAGCAACTTAGGTTCATTCCTTTACTGGCTTTCAGACCTTTATCATGTCCTAAAACACTCACCTTGCTTACATCCCATGAGACTTTTATTCATTGATCCCTTTATTGTCATTTCAGAGCTTATTGGTGTTCTTAGGCTAAGTGCTTTGTAAGGGGGCAACTTTTTAAGATAAGCTTTCAGCCAACACTCCCGAACCAGTTGGTTCAAGGTGCTAGGTGTTGAAGCACCCCTAAGGACTTACTCCCTCAAGTCTCTCCCCCATACATATACACCACAGGCATATAGTTCATTTATTTTCCTTCTTGAGACCTTGGTGTCCAGCACCTCTTTGGGTTACTAAATGCTCTGTGGTGAGGGTTACTCTTGATAATGGACTTTCAGCTGATAATCCTGGGTTAGTTAACCCAAGTTACCAAGTGATAAAGCACCCCTAAGAGCTTATTCATCCAAGTAGATCCCTCACACAGGAACACCACAGACACATATTTTAAGATCAAAACCATTGGTGCCTAGCCTTATTGCTTACTCTTTTTCTTTTGTTTTTTCCACTTTCATTATTCTTTTCTCTTTCTCTTATTAGGATCTTGTCATATACTTAGTCTCATGAGTATATTCAAAGCAAAGTATTCAGGCCAGATAGTTGTCATCCCACCTTTTGGTTGAACCAACTTAGCTAACTTATGATCATACCACAAACTCATGAATGTACACCATTGTATGAACTCTACTCTGGTCTTTTGAAACATAAACATTCTTTCTTCATTTGATTCAAAAGGAACAAGCATACAAGTAAGTAAAGTAAGGATGTAGTGAGATAAAGACTAGCACACATACACCTATTCAGAATGAAAACTTAAAAGACAGAATTTAGAAAGATTTAAACTAACATGGAAGTATGTTCTATTTCATACAAGATCTTCCTTATTTAAAGCATAGAAAACGATGGAATAAAAAGAACTCCACCACCTGTCATTCAGGTGGATGCCCATGCTCTTTTCCTTGCTTGTCCTCATTGTGTCTCTCTTGAGTGCTTGTACTTCCACTTCCCTTGCCTTTTCCAAGCAGTTTCTTCCAGAAGCCAGTATCTTCCATCTTCTTCTTTAGTGCTTCTTTCTGCTGTTTCACCTTCCCTTCTTCTTGCTCTACTAATTCTTTTTGGACCTCATCATATGTAGGAATGACATAGTAGAGATGATGCAATTGATTAGACATGTAATTCAACTTGGCTTGAGTGTTTATATAGAACTCCTCCCTATGTAGTTACCTTCCTTCATTGAGTACACTGAACTCATTGAAAGTTTTCATTTGGGCTATTTGCCGCTGGTTGAGTTCTTGCAAGTGCTTCTCTTGAAGCTCTTGCCTCTCATTCACTTGGTTGATGGCTTGAGTGAGCTGGGAGTAGTGTTCCTGCTGCTGCTCCATTTGTTGTTTTTGCCATGCTTCCTGTTGGCTCAGCTAGTTGGATTGAAGGTTCAGTATTTGCTCTTGTCCTTCCATATGTCTCATCCCCAGATCCTCAATGGCTCTTAGAAGGTGATTCATGTTCAAGTTGGCTGGATCATAATACTCTCCTTGTTGATATTCTTCCTGATGAGGTTCCTCTTGGTGAATTCTTTCTTTTGCTTTTGGTTTCCCTATTTGTGGCCTTCTTTGTTGCTGAGCAGGTGTAGTATAAACCAATCGCTCAAGTGTAACTGGCCTCCCTAGGTTCACCCAATATGGATTGCTGTCCTCAAATACTACCTTGGCCTTGTTGCATAAGCGGAGAATGGTGCTTGGGTACCAAAGCCTGGCACCTGAATCAACCTTCTCAGCCGAATCTTGAATCCCCTCGGCGATGAGCTCATTCACATTGATTTCCCCACCCTGTATTAAGCAATGCACCATAGTAGCTCGATTGATGTTTACCTCTGAATTATTTGTAGCTGGTAGAATGGACCTCCTTACGAGTTCAAACCACCCCTTGGCTTCAGGGCTCATGTCTCCTCTCTTGGTGAACTTGGGTCTCTCATCTGTGTACCTCTCCCAGTCAGCTGCTTTAACACAGATGTCTGACACTATCTCTGAGAGCTCATCATTATTAGGGCTTCTACTTATCCTCGCCTGATAACTGTCTTCATCAAAATGAGGTGATTTCAGGTGAAGAGCTCTTGTTATGGCATTTGGGCTGAAGTCCACCTCCTTTCCTCTCATGTAACTTTTGAAGGTTGGGGCCTTGGTTTTATCTTCTCTTACTACATTTGCATAAAATTCTTTGAAGAGGTTTCCATTGATCTTCCCCTCTGGACTTGTGAGCAATTGCCACCCCCTCTGTTCGATTTTCTCCAGAATTTGTGGTGACTCATTTGCATTGATTTGGAAGATTAACTCTGGCAATATCTTTTTAGCCCTTATCCATTCGAATTCACGTTCATGAAAGGCAGTTTTGAATCTCTTCTCATTGAAAGGAACACTCTCCATGGGTTCCTTCCTCTTTTGCCTCTTTGAGTTTGATGATGCCATGAATTGAGTTGCTGTTTTGAGGGGGGGAGGGGTTGGAGGATACGGATAGATGAGGAATAGGTTGGCTAGGACAGAGTGTGATGAAGGGGGTTGAGCAAGCCGAAAGTATGAAGTGTGGAGAGTGGGAATTTGAGTGTGAGGAATGAGCATGCATTAAGGTTCACTTATATAGGGAGATCATGAGTGGATAGAAGGTGTGGATTGCAAGGATTGTTGCTTGATGGACGGTTGGGGTTGTGTATGAAGGAAGGACAAGGATCATCACTTAATGAGAGTGATTGGTTCAGTCTTCAAGGGTCTTCCTTTTCCAATGTTGCATGGCAACGTTTCCCCATGCGTTCCCTCTTGAGACATGTGTGTAGTGTTCTTCATTAAGTGGCGGAATCTCCCCCTATTTAATTGTCCAATCAATCCCCTTCAATGCTCTTTTCCTTTTTCCTATAAAGATTTAAAATAAGGAAATTAATATCATAAAAATCAAACTCTACGGCTAGAGTAATAAAGAGAAGAAAAAGAGTTTGTTTATTTATGAACTTCAACTAACTAACTACTTGTGTATCCTTATAGGCAGATTGATGGCACCATGGGGTGACACCAAACTTAGTTTGAAGCATTGTGATGAAAAGTTTTGTTCAAAGCTCCCAAGACTAGCATGCATCTTGGTTTGCTTTGAACACCAAACTTGTTCCTCACTATATACTGCACAATAATGACTTCACCAAGTTTGTCAACTTTGGGTTGAAATTCATAAACATTGATTTTTTTTACTATTTTCTAAAAACATATGAAACATGGGTTGCCTCCCATGAAGCACTTCTTTAGCGTCACTAGCTTGATGTTTTTCCTTCATCAGGGTGGTTGGTAGTGCTTAAAGTCCTCCCCTCTTGCTGTGGACTTATATCCATTGGTTGGATCAATGATCTCCACATGTTCCAGGGAAAGAACTCTATTGATAGTGAAGACCTTAGGTAACTGAGATGGTACAGTGGGGAGATTAGGGGGAATATCTGGGAAGTAAGCTGAGACAACTCTATCCCCTGGAGAGAAGTCTTCTGTAGGGATCTTCTTGTTCCTCCACCTCCTTGGTACCTTCTTCTTTGTTTCTTTTGAGGTTGCCTTGCCCTCGGTGACCTCTTTTTCTAAAGGAGTTGTGATGCTGTCTTTACCTGCCTCTAGAGGTTTAGGTTCCTCCAACTTTTCCTTGAGTTGTGGCAATTGCTGTTTTCCTTGTTTATCAATTAAGGGGATCTCAGAATAAACTGGCTGTGCTTCAGTGCTTGTCTCCTCTTTCAGTGTCTCATTATCATCTGTGCTTAGTCCGTTGTCCTCTTGATCTATTTCTTGTGAGAGTTTGAAAATATTGAAGCTGAGTCGTTCATCATGGATTCTCAATATTAGCTCCCCTTTCTCTACATCGATAAGTGCTCTGGCCGTAGCTAGGAATGGTCTTCCCAATATGATTGGGTGAGTGTGACTCTCTTCCATGTCCAGGATGACAAAGTCTATTGGGAGAAAGTATTTCCCAACCTTTAGCAACACATTTTCCACCACTCCTATTGCTTGCTTTTGAGTTTTGTCAGCCAGTCTGATGATTACGTCTGTGGGCATTATCTCATTGATCTGCAGCCTCTTCACCAGGGATAAGGGCAGTAAGTTGATGCTGGCCCCCAAATCACATAGTGCTCTATCGAACATAGTTTCACCTATGGCACAAGGGATGTGAAAACTCCCTGGGTCTCTTCTTTTTGTAGGCAACTCAGGTTGAATAAGGGCACTACATTCCTTGTTCATCAGTATAGTCTGGCCTCCTTTGAGTGAGCTTTTTCTGGGAAGAAGTTCTTTCATATACTTGATGAATGCAGGCATTTGTTGAATTGCCTTGATGAATGGTATGTTTACATGCAGAGATGCAAACAAGTCTAGGAACCTTTAGTATATTCTCTTTCCCACAGCACCATTGAGCAGTTGAGGGAAGGGTGCATAGAGCTTCAGCAGCTCTTGTGAGATTTCTGGTTCTTGGTGATCTCTATCCTCCTCCTTTGTTGAGTTGTCATCAGGTTGTTCGAAAGGTTTGCCATGCTTGTCTTCAGTCTCTTGATCACTTATAGTGACCATTTTGTAATTTTCCCATCTTACTTTCTTTGCTTCTCCTTTGGGGTTTTTCTCCGTGTCACTTGGGAAGCTATCAGTAGGTTTGGGAATCTTCTCAGCTAAACATCCCACCTGGAATTCCAGCTTCCTAATGGTCTCTCCCTGGTTCTTAATATTGGCTTGCACCTCCTCTTTGAACACCTTATTTTCTTGAATCTCTTGGCATATTCCTTCAAGTAAGGTTTCAATCTTAGAGAGCTTGTCATCAATTGATGGGTGATTCGGAGCAGATGTGCTGTTTTGGTTTTGATAGGCGTCTGGAGAAGTGTTGTTGTGGGGGTGTTGAGATGTCCTCTGTGTGAATTGTTGGTGAGCTGCATTGTTGTTGGAGTTGTAACGTCTCTGGTCTTGGTTTTGATCTTGCTGACTTCCCCACCCAAAGTTAGGGTGGTTTCTCCATCCAGGGTTGTAGGTCTTGGAGTATGGATCATAGTTTTTCCTTGGTGAATTCTGATGAGCGGATAATTTATACGCTTTTTGGCATTGTTTTTAGTATGTTTTTAGTAGAATCTAGTTACTTTTAGGGATGTTTTCATTAGTTTTTATGTTAAATTCACATTTCTAGACTTTACTATGAGTTTGTGTGTTTTTCTGTGATTTCAGGTATTTTCTGGCTGAAATTGAGGGACTTGAGCAAAAATTAGATTCAGAGGTTGAAGAAGGACTACTAATGTTGTTGGATTCTGACCTCCCTGCACTCAAAATGGATTTTCTGGAGCTACAGAACTCAAAATGGCGCGCTTCCAATTGCATTGGAAAATAGACATCCAGGGCTTTCCAGCAATATCTAATAGTCCATAATTTGCCCAATTTTAGACGACGCAAACTGGCGTTCAACGCCAGCTCTCTACCCAATTCTGGCGTCCAGCGCCAGAAACAAGTTGCAAAGTGGAGTTCAACGCCCAAACTGGCACAAAACCTGGCGTTCAACTCCAAGAATGACCTCTCCACGTGTAGACTTCAAGCACAAACCCTAGTGACTAGTTTATTATAAATAGAACTTTTTATCATTGTATTCGTAGTCTTGGTTACTCCGGTTCCCCTCTGGGGCCGAGACCAATGAACTCCATTATCACTTATGTATTTTCAACGGTAGAGTTTCTGCACTCCATAGATTAAGTTGTGGAGCTCTGCTGTTCCTCAAAGATTAATGCAAATTACTACTGTTTTCTATTCAATTCAATTTATTCCGCTTCTAAGATATTCATTCGCATTTCAACCTGAATGTGATGAACGTGACAATAATCATCATTCCCTATGAACGCGTGCCTGACAACCACTTTCGTTCTACATTAGATTGAATGAGTATCTCTTAGATCTCTTAATCAGAATCTTCGTGGTATAAGCTAGATTGATGGCGGCATTCATGAGAGTCCGGAAAGTCTAAACCTAGTCCGTGGTATTCCAAGTAGGACTCTGGGATTGAATGACTGTGACGAACTCCGAACTCGCGAGTGCTGGGCGTAGTGACAGACGCAAAAGGATAGTAAATCCTATTCCAGTATGATCGAGAACCTCCAAGATTATTAGCCATGCAGTGACAGCGCATCGGACCATTTTCACAGAGAGGAATAGGATGCAACCATCGACAAGGGTGATGCCTCCAGACGATTAGCCGTGCTGTGACAGAGCATTTGGACCATTTTCCCTAGAGGATTGAAAGTAGCCATTGGCACCGGTGACATCCTTACATAAAGCCAGCCATAGAAAGGAGTAAGACTGATTGGATGAAGATAGCAGGAAAGCAGAGGTTCAGAGGAACGAATGCATCTCCATACGCTTATCTGAAATTCTCACCAATGATTTACATAAGTATTTCTATCCTTCTTTTATTATTAAATTTTGAAAACTACATAACTATTTTATATACACCTGACTGAGATTTACAAGGTGACCATAGCTTGCTTCATACCAACAATCTCCGTGGGATTCGACCCTTACTCACATAAGGTATTACTTGGACGACCCAGTGCACTTGCTGGTTAGTTATGCGAAGTTGTGAAGATATGTTTAGACCATGGTTCTGTGCATCCGTTTTTGGTGCCATCGCCAGGGAATATATTTCGAACAATAATTCACAACCTAAGTAACAATTTCGCATACCAAGTTTTTGGCGCCGTTGCCGGGGATTGTTCAAGTTTGGACAACTGACGGTTCATCTTGTTGCTCAGATTAGGTAATTTTCTTTTTGTTTTATTTTCAAAAAATTTTTCAAAATTCTTTCAAAAAAATTTCTCCTTTGTTTTCAAAAAAAAATTTTTTTAAAATAAAAATGTTTTCAAAAATATATTTTTCTTCAGAATTTTTAAGAATGAATTCTAGTGTTTCATGAAGCATGTGAAAGCCTGGCTGGCTATAAAGCCATGTGTAATTCTTCTGTGTAGGGCATGTCAGGCGTGTCATGTCTGAGTTACATACTAAAGCTTGGCTGGCTATTAAGCCATGCCTAACCCTTTGATTGGAGCTTTAGGCTAAAGAGCATAAGATTCCTGGAATTCATATTAAAAATTTTGGAATCCTTATTTTCCTTTTTCAAAATAATTTTCGAAAAAAATTCCAAAAAAAAATTTAGAAAATCATAAAAATCCAAAAAAATATTTTTGTGTTTCTTGTTTGAGTCATGTGTCATGTTATAAGTTTGGTGTCAATTGCATACTCATCTTGCATTTTTCGAAAATTCATGCATTCATAGTGTTCTTCATGATCTTCAAGTTGTTCTTGGTAAGTCTTCTTGTTTGATCTTGATGTTTTCTTGTTTTGTGTTGTATGATGTTTTTCATATGCATTCTTGCATCCATAGAGTCTAAGCATCAAAGATTTCTAAGTTTGGTGTCTTGCATGCTTTCTTTGCATTTAAAAATTTCTCAAAAATATGTTCTTGATGTTCATCATGATCTTCATAGTGTTCTTGGTGTTTATCTTGACATTCATAGTATTCTTGCATGCATCACATGTTTTGATCTAAAATTCTCATGCATTGCATAATTTTCATATTTTTCTCTCTCATCATTAAAAATTCAAAAATAAAAAAATATCTTCCCCTTTTCTCTTAAAATTTCAAAAATAAAAAATCTTATCTTTTTCAAAATCTTTTTCAAAAAATAAAGTCTTTTTTCAATTTTTTTTAGTTATTTTCGAAAATTTCAAAAATATTTTTCAAAAATCTTTTTCTTAATTTTACATCATATTTTCGAAAATAACATCATCAATTAATGTTTTGATTCAAAAATTTCAAGTTTGTTACTTGCTTGTTAAGAAAGATTCAAACATTGAGTTCTAGAATCATATCTTGCGATTTCTTGTGAATTAAGTCATTAATTGTGATTTTAAAAATCAAATCTTTTTCAAAACTAATTTCAATCATATCTTTTCAAAAATATCTTCTTATCTTATCTTTTTCAAAAATTTGATTTTCAAAATATCTTTTCTAACTTCCTAACTTCTTATCTTTTCAAAATTTGTTTCAACTAACTAACTAACATTTTGTTTGTTTCTTATCTTTTTCAAAACCACCTAACTAACTCTCTCTCTCTAATTTTCGAAAATATCTTCCCTCTTTTTCAAAATTTCTTTTTAATTAACTAATTATTTTAATTTTTTATTTTAATTTTCGAAAATTACTAACCTTTTTCAAAAACTATTTTCGAAAATCACTAACCCTTTCTCAAAAATAATTTTCGAAAATTCTTCTCCCTCATCTCCTTCTAATTATTTATTCATCTACCAACACTTCTCTTCATCTCACATCTCTGCTCCTATCATCACCTTTGTGTTTGGATTCTTCATTCTTCTTTACCCCTATTCCTTTTCTTCTTCTACTAACAATAAGGAACCTCTTTACTGTGACATAGAGGATTCCTCTTCTTTTCTTGTTCTCTTCTCTTTCTTATGAGCAGGAACAAGGAAAAAGGCATTCTTGTTGAAGCTGATCCAGAACCTGAAAGGACTCTGAAGAGGAAACTAAGAGAAGCTAAATTACAACAATCCAGAGACAACCTTATTGAAAATTTCGAACAAGTAAAGGAGATGGCAGCCGAACCCAACAACAATAATGCAAGGAGAATGCTTGGTGACTTTGCTGCACCTAATTCCAATTTACATGGAAGAAGCATCTCGATTCCTACCATTGGAGCAAACAATTTTGAGCTGAAACCTTAGCTAGTTTCTCTGATGCAGCAGAACTGCAAGTTTCATGGACTTCCATCTGAAGATCCTTTTCAGTTCTTAACTGAATTCTTGCAGATCTGTGATACTGTTAAGACTAATGGAGTAGATTCTGAAGTCTACAGGCTCATGCTTTTCCCTTTTGCTGTAAGAGACAGAGCTAGAGTGTGGTTGGACTTTCAACCCAAAGACAGCCTGAACTCTTGGGATAAGCTGGTCACAGCTTTTTTAGCCAAGTTCTTTCCTCCTCAAAAGCTGAGCAAGCTTAGAGCTGATGTTCAAACCTTCAGACAGAAAGAAGGTGAATCCCTCTATGAAGCTTGGGAAAGATACAAGCAGCTGACCAAAAAGTGTCCTTCTGACATGCTTTCAGAATGGACCATCCTGGATATATTCTATGATGGTTTATTTGAGCTATCAAAGATGTCATTGGATACTTCTGTAGGTGGATCCATTCACCTAAAGAAAATGCCTGCAGAAGCTCAAGAACTCATTGACATGGTTGCTAATAACCAGTTCATGTACACTTCTGAGAGGAATCCTGTGAGTAATGGGACGCCTATGAAGAAGGGAGTTCTTGAAATTGATACTCTGAATGCCATATAGGCTCAAAACAAAATATTGACTCAGCAAGTCAATATGATTTCCCAGAGTCTGAATGGAATGCAAGCTGCATCCAACAGTACTCAAGAGGCATCTTATGAAGAAGAAGCTTATGATCCTGAGAACCCTGCAATAGCAGAGGTAAATTACGTAGGTGAACCTTATGGAAACACCTATAATCCATCATGGAGAAATCATCCAAATCTCTCATGGAAGGATCAAAGGCCTCAACAAGGCTTTAATAATGGTGGAAGAAACAGATTTAGCAATAGCAAGCCTTTTCCATCATCCACTCAGCAACAGACAGAGAACTCTGAATAAAGTACCTCTAATTTAGCAAACTTAGTCTCTGATCTATCTAATGCCACGGTAAGTTTCATGAATGAAACAAGATCTTCCATTAGAAATTTAGAAGCACAAGTGGGCCAGCTGAGTAAAAGGATCACTGAAATCCCTCCTAGTACTTTCCCAAGCAATACAGAAGAAAATCCAAAGAGAGAGTGCAAGGCCATTGATATTACCAAAATGGCCGAACCCAAAGAGGGAGAAGAGGACGTGAATCCCAGTGAGGAAGACCTCCTGGGACGTCTAGTGATCAATAAGGAGTTTCGCTCTGAGGAACCAAAGGAATCTGAGACTCATCTAGAGACCATAGAGATTCCATTGAACCTCCTTATGCCATTCATGAGCTCTGATGAGTATTCCTCTTCTGAAGAGAATGAGGATGTTACTGAAGAGCAAGCTGCCAAGTTCCTTGGTGCAATCCTGAAGCTAAATGCCAAATTATTTGGTATTGAAACTTGGGAAGATGAACCTCCCTTGTTCACCAATGAACTAAGTGATCTGGATCAACTGACATTGCCTCAGAAGACACAGGATCCTGGAAAGTTCATAATACCTTGTACCATAGGCACCATAATCTTTAAGGCTCTGTGTGACCTTGGTTCAGGAATAAACCTCATGCCCCTCTCTGTAATAGAGAAACTGGGAATCTATGGGGTGCAAGCTGCTAAAATCTCATTAGAGATGGCAGACAATTCAAGAAAACAGGCTTATGGACAAGTAGAGGACGTGTTAGTAAAGGTTGAAGGCCTTTACATCCCTGCTGATTTCATAGTCCTGGATACTGGAAAGGAAGAGGATGAATCCATCATCCTAGGAAGACCTTTCCTAGCCACAGCAAGAGCTGTGATTGATGTGGACAGAGGAGAATTGATCCTTCAATTAAATAAGGACAACCTTGTGTTTACAACTCAAGGATCTCTCTCTGCATCCATGGAGAGGAAGCAGAAAAAGCTTCTCTCAAAGCAGAGTCAACCAAAGCCCCCACAGTCAAACTCTAAGTTTGGTGTTGGGAGGCCACAACCAAACTCTAAGTTAGGTGTTGGGAGGTCTTAACAAAGCTCTGCACATCTGTGAGGCTCCATGAGAGCCCACTGTCAAGCTATTGACATTAAAGAAGCACTTGTTGGGAGGCAACCCAATGTTTATTTATCTAATTTCATTTTTGTTTTTCATGTTTTCTTAGGTTCATGATCATGTGGAGTCACAAAATAAATATAAAAATTGAAAATGGAATAAAAAACAGTGGAAGAAAAATCACACCCTGGAGGAAGCACCTGTCTGGCGTTCAACGCCAGAACAGAGCATGGTTCTGGCGCTGAACGCCCAAAATGGGCAGTATCTGGGCGCTGAACGCCCAAAATGGGCAGCATCTGGGCGCTGAACGCCAAAATTGCACCCTGCAGGAGAGATGGCGCTGAACGCCCAGAACAAGCATGGTTCCGGCGTTCAATGCCAGAAATGGGCAACATATGGGCGTTGAACGCCCAAAATGGGCACCATCCTGGCGCTGAACGCCCAGAGTTGTGTGCAAGGGCATTTTACATGCCTAATTTGGTGCAAGGTTGTAAATCCTTGAACACCTCAGGATCTGTGGATACCACAGGATCATCTCAGGATCTGTGGACCCCACAGGATCCCCACCTACCTCCACTCACTCTCTTCTCTCTTCTCAATCATCCTCTATTCCCAATAAACACTCTTCCCCAAAACCCTTCACCTATCACCTCCATCTCTCTTCCCTATTAACCCATCACCACTCACATCCACCCACTCTTCCCCATAAACCTACCCAATAAACTCCACCTACCTTCAAAATTCAAATCAATTTCCCACCCAAACCCACCCATATGGCCGAACCTTAACCCCCCCTTCCTTCCCTATATAAAGCCTTCCATTCTTCCTCATTTTCACACAACATAACCCTCTCTTCTCTTCTTGGCCGAAACACACCTCCCCCCTCTCCTCCATCTTTTCTTCTTCTTCTTCATCTAATTCTTTATTTTCTTGCTCGAGGGCGAGCAATATTCTAAGTTTGGTATGATAAAAGCATAAGTTTTTTGTTTTTCCTTTACCATTGATGGCACCTAAGACCGGAGAATCCTCTAGAAAAAGGAAAGGGAAGACAAAAACTTCCACCTCCGAGTCATGGGAGATGAAAAGATTCATCTCCAAAGCTCATCAAGACCACTTCTATGATGTTGTGGCCAAACTCAAAAGAAATGAGTATCCGGAGATCCGACATGAAATTTAAAAAAGAGGTTGGGAAGTTCTAACAAATCCCATCCAACAAGTCGGCATCCTAATGGTTCAAGAGTTCTATGCCAATGCATGGATCACCAAGAACCATGATCAAAGTAAGAACCCGGATCCAAAGAACTATGTTACAATGGTTCGGGGGAAATACTTGGATTTTAGTCCGGAAAATGTGAGGTTGGCGTTTAACTTGCCTATGATGCAAGGAGATGAACGCCCCTACACTAGAAGGGTCAACTTTAATCAAAGGTTGGACCAAGTCCTCATGGACATATGTGTGGAAGGAGTGGTAGCACAAATTGCGAATCACACTTTTCACAACTCGTACCACTAACCAGCAAGTGCACTGGGTCGTCCAAGTAATACCTTACGTGAGTAAGGGTCGAATCCCACAGAGATTGTTGGTTTGAAGCAATCTATAGTTATCTTGTAAATCTTAGTCAGGAAGTCAATTATGTTTATCAGTTGAATTATGAATAACCAGTAGAGCATAAATTAAAAGTTACTTGTTGTGTAGTAATGGAGAATATGTTGGAGTTTTGGAGATGCCTTGTCTTCTGAATCTCTGCTTTCCTCTGTCTTCTGATTCACGCACGCATGTCCTCCTATGGCAAGCTGTGTGTTGGTGGATCACCGTTGTCAATGGCTACCTTCCATCCTTCCAGTGAAAACTACGCTCACGCGCTCTGTCACAGCACGGCTAATCACCGGTTGGTTCTCGATCCGGTTGGAATAGGATTTACTATCCTTTTGCATCTGTCACTAACTCCCAGCCTTCAGGAGTTTGAAGCTCGTCACAGTCATTCAATCCTTGAATCCTACTCGAAATACCACAGACAAGGTTTAGACTTTCTGGATTCTCATGAATGCTGCCATCAGTTCTAGCTTATACCACGGAGATTCTGATTAAAGAATCTAAGAGATACTCATTCAATCGGATATAGAACGGAGGTGGTTGTCAGGCACACGTTCATGGTTTGAGGAAGGTGATGAATGTCACGGATCATCACCTTCATCACAGTTAAGCGCGAATGAACATCTTAGATAGGAACAAGCGTGTTTGAATGGAAAACAGAAATACTTGCATTAATTCATTGAGACACAGCAGAGCTCCTCACCCCCAACAATGGGGTTTAGAGACTCATGCCGTCAGAGAATACAAAGTTTTGATCTGAAATGTCATGAGATACAAAATAAGTCTCTAAAAGTTGTTTAAATACTAAACTAGTAGCCTAGGGTTACAAAATATGAGTGGACTATGATGGATGATGCAGAGACCCACTTCTGGGGCCCACTTGGTGTGCTGGGGCCCACTTGGTGTGTGCTGGGGCTGAGATTTCGTGCAGAGGCCATTTGTGGAGTTGAACGCCAGTTTTTGTGCCAGTTTGGGCGTTCAACTCCAGTTTTTGATCCTTTTCTGGCGCTGGACGCCAGAATTGGGCAGAAGGCTGGCGTTGAACGCCAGTTTACGTCATCAATTCTTGTGCAAAGTATAGACTATTATATATTTCGGGAAAGCCCTGGATGTCTACTTTCCAATCCAATTGGAAGCACGCCATTTTGAGTTCTGTAGCTCCAGAAAATCCACTTTGAGTGCAGGGAGGTCAGAATCCAACAACATCAGCAGTCCTTTTTCAGCCTGAATCAGATTTTTGCTCAGCTCCTTCAATTTCAGCCAGAAAAATACCTGAAATTACAGAAAAATACACAACTCATAGTAAAGTCCAGAAATATGAATTTTTCCTAAAAACTACTAGAAATAGACTAAAAGCTAACTAAAACACACTCTAAACTATATGAAATTATCCCCAAAAAGCGTATAAAATATCCGCTCATCACAACACCAAACTTAAACTGTTGCTTGTCCTCAAGCAACTAGACAAATAAAATAGAAGACTAATAGGTTGAGAAGCAATAATATCTCAGAGTTTTTGATTGAAGCTCAGATTATAATTAGATGAGCGGGACTAGTAGCTTTTTGCTTCTGAACAGTTTTGGCATCTCACTTTATCCATTGAAGCTCAGAGTGATTGGCATCTATAGGAACTCAGAATTCAGATAGTGTTATTGATTCTCTTAGTTCAGTGTGATGATTCTTGAACACAACTTCTTTATGAGTCTTGGCCTTGGCCCTAAGCACTTTGTTTTCCAGTATTACTACCGGATACATAAATGCCACAGACACATAATTGGGTGAACCTTTTCAGATTGTGACTCAGCTTTGCTAAAGTCCCCAATTAGAGGTGTCCAGAGTTCTTAAGCACACTCTTCTTTTTGCTTTGGACCTTGACTTTAACCGCTCAGTCTCAAGTTTTCACTTGACACCTTCACGCCACAAGCACATGGTTAGGGACAGCTTGGTTTAGCCGCTTAGACCAGGATTTCAGTCCTTTAGGCCCTCCTATCCACTGATGCTCAAAGCCTTGGGATCCTTTTTAATTGCCCTTGCCTTTTGGTTTTAAGGGTTATTGGCTTTTTCTGCTTGCTTTTTTTTTTTTGCAAGCTTTGTTCTTTGCTGCTTTTTCTTGCTTCAAGAATCATTTTTATGATTTTTCAGATTATCAATAACATGTCTCATGTTCATCATTCTTTCAAGAGCCAACATATTTAACAGTCTTAAACAACAAATTCAAAAGACATATGCACTATTCAAGCATTCATTCAGAAGACAGAAAGCATTGCCACCACATTTAACTAATTAGAATTTATTTTATTTAAACTCGAAATTTTATTGCTTCTTATTCAAAAGATCTACTATTTTATTCATGTTTGCTGATGATGAGAAAAATAAACTATAGCTTAATTGGAGATAAAATCAAAATAGATACTAATTACTACTATATGACGTCTAAGGTAAACTTTTTATAAGGACACTGTCACAGAGTTAAGGCAGAAATTGGAAATTAACAACCTTTATCTGGGGGTATGGGGGTTCCTCTGATCCTTGGGAGGCTTGGTATCACAGAAGATTTTTGGCGCTTCAGTTCCCTTAAGTCACGTCCTTGCTCCTCTTGTTCTTTAAGCATATGGGTTAGTATTTGACTGTGTTCCTTCTGTTGTTTTATTATTTGCTCCATAGCTTCCTGTATCTTGGTGACAGACGTCTTAAGATGTTCCCAATATTCTGCTTGAGGAATCTCTAGAAGGAATTCCTGTGCTCTTTTCTTTATAGGATCCTCCTGTGCTTGTTGTCTCTCCATTGATGCTTTGGTGATTGGCCTTTCAATTAGGATATATTCAGTTATTCCCATCTTGACTCCAGCGTCCTTGCAGAGCAGAGAAATCACGCTTGGATAAGCCAACCTGGCCTCTCTTGAATTTTTGTTAGCAATCTTATAGAGCTCTGTTGAAATCAGCTGATGAACCTCCACTTCCTTTCCCATCATGATGCAATGAATCATTACTGCTCTTTTAACTGTGACTTCAGAACGGTTGCTGGTGGGCAACAGAGAACGCCCAATGAAGTCCAGCCATCCTCTGGCAACTGGTTTGAGATCCTCCCTCTTGAGTTGATTTGGGACGCCCTTTGTGTTGGTGGTCCACCTGGCTCCAAGAATACAGATGTCCTCCCCAATTTTATTCAGGCCAATGTCTGCTCTCATCATCCTCCTGTTGAAAGAGTCTGGATCATCCTTTAGCTGAGGTAGCTTTAGTATCTCTCTGATCTTGTCAAGGGTGGTATGAACAATCTTTCCCCTGACCATGGTCCGAAATTCGTAGCAGGCTGTTCCAGATAGTCTTTGCTTGTCAGTCTGCCACATATTAGCATAGAACTCCTGGACCATGTTCCTTCCTACTTTCGTTTCAGGATTAGCTAGGACTTCCCAGTTCCTGATTCGAATTTGCTCCTGGATCTCCGGATATTCATCTTCTTTCAGATCGAATCTAACTTCCGGGATCACTGATCTCAGACCCATTACTTTAAGATAATGGTCTGAATGTTCTTTAGATAAGAACTTTCCTTGATTCCAAAGTGGTTTTGGAACGCTCTCTTTCTTGTCTCTAGGAGTGTATTGTTTCCCTTGGGAGCCATGATCTTAGTGATTTCGGAAAAACACACCAAACTTAGAGGTTTGCTTGTCCTCAAGCAAAAGAAGAGAAAGGAGAGGGATAGAAGGAGATTGAGTAGCACTTGTTGATGAAGGAGGGGGGGAGGCCGAACCCAATTTAAAGGGGGGGAGGGGTGGATTTTCGAAAAATTGGAGGAGATAAGATAAAAAGATTGAGTTGAAAAAGATAAGATAGAAAATATAGTTTAATTTTGAAAAGATAGGATAGTTTTTTTGAAAAAGATAATTCTGGATTTGAAAAAGATAATATGAAAAAGATATTGAAAAAGATATGGATTAGTTGAAAAGATTTTTGAGTGAAAAAGATAGATTTTGAAAAAGATAGATTTTCAGAAAAGATTTTGAAAAGAGTTGGATTGGATTTGGAAAAATGGATTTTAAAAATTAAGGATTTTAGAAATCAGGGTTCTTGATATATTCATGTAAAAATCATGCATTGAAGCATTCAAATTTAAAATTAAATTGGAAATTCGTGTGGAATCACTGGAAATGGCTCCTCCCTGTCCTCCTGGCGTTTGAACGCCCAAACACTGCCTGTTTTGGGCGTTCAGCGCCCAAATGCTGATCTCCTGGGCGTTCAGCGCCTAGTTGCTGCCATTACTGGCGTTCAACGCCCAGTGGGTGGCCATTCCTGGCGCTGAACGCCCAAATGCTGCCATTACTGGCGTTCAGCGCCCAGTGGATGCCCATTTTGGGCGCTGAACGCCCAAAATGCCCCTTTACTGGCGTTTTCTTGCCATTGAGCTCTTTTACTCTGTTTTGTGTGCCGAGGTCTTCTGTAAATGATTATTTACCTTGTTGTCAATGAACTATATATAAAATATAAAGATAGAAATAGGGCAAAATGCTTGGAGGATTGTTGCCCCATGACTGGGTTGCCTCCCAGCAAGCGCTTCTTTATTGTCTTTAGCTGGACCTTGCTGAGCTTTTAATCTAGCTTCAGCCTTGAGCATTCTTGCTCAGTGTTGCCTTCAAGATAATGCTTGATTCTCTGTCCATTGACAATGAACTTCTTATCAGAATCAATATCTTGAAGCTCCACATAACCATATGGTGACACACTTGTAATCACGTATGGTCCCCTCCACCGGGATTTCAGTTTCCCGGGGAATAGCCTGAGTCTAGAGTTAAACAACAGGACCTTCTGTCCTGGTTCAAAGATTCTAGATGACAGCTTTCTGTCATGCCATTTTTTGATTTTCTTTATAAAGCTTGGCATTTTCGAAAGCTGTGAATCTGAATTCCTCTAGCTCATTTAGCTGGAGCAATCGTTTTTCTCCTGCTAATTTGGCATCTAAGTTTAGGAATCTGGTTGCCCAATAGGCCTTATGTTCCAGTTCCACGGGCAAGTGGCATGCCTTACCATACACGAGTTGGTATGGAGAGGTCCCTATAGGGGTCTTGAATGCTGTTCTGTAAGCCCACAGAGCATCATCCAAGCTCCTTGCCCAATCCTTTCTACGGGTATTTACTGTCCGTTCCAGGATTCTCTTTAATTCTCTGTTAGAGACTTCAGCTTGCCCGTTGGTTTGTGGATGATATGGAGTGGCCACTTTGTGGCGAATTCCATACCGAACCATGGCAGAGTAAAGCTGTTTATTGCAGAAGTGAGTGCCCCCATCACTGATTAACACTCTAGGGACACCAAACCTGCTAAAGATATGTTTCTGGAGGATCTTCAGCACTGTTTTAGTATCATTGGTGGGTGTGGCAATAGCCTCAACCCATTTTGATACATAGTCAACTGCCACCAGAATATAAGTGTTTGAGTATGATGGTGGGAAAGGTCCCATGAAGTCAATTCCCCATACATCAAACAACTCTATTTCCAAGATTCCTTGTTGAGGCATGGCGTAACCATGAGGCAGATTACCAGCTCTTTGGCAACTGTCACAATTACGTACAAACTCTCGGGAATCTTTATAGAGTGTGGGCCAATAGAAGCCACATTGGAGGACCTTGGTGGCTGTTCGCTCACCTCCGAAATGGCCTCCATATTGAGATCCGTGGCAATGCCATAGGATTCTCTGTGCTTCCTCTCTGGGGACACACCTCCGGATAATTCCGTCTGCATATCTCTTAAAGAGATAGGGTTCATCCCACAAGTAGTACTTTGCATCAGTAACTAATTTCTTCTTTTGTATTCTATTGTACTCCTTGGGTATGAACCTTGCAGCTTTGTAGTTTGCAATATCGGCAAACCATGGTGCTTCCTGAATGGCAAATAGATGCTCATCAGGGAACGTCTCAGAGATCTCAAGAAAGGGGAGGGACGTCCCTTTCACTGGCTCTATCCGGGACAGATGATCAGCCACTTGGTTCTCTGTCCCTTTTCTGTCTCTTATTTCTATATCAAACTCTTGCAGAAGCAATACCCATCTGATGAGCCTGGGTTTTGAATCCTGCTTTGTGAGTAGATATTTAAGAGCAGCATGGTCAGTATACACAATCACTTTTGATCCTACTAAGTATGATCTGATCTGTCAATGGCGTAAACCACTGCAAGTAGTTCTTTTTCTGTGGTTGTGTAATTTTTCTGGGCATCATTTAGAACGCGACTGGCATAATAAATGACATGCAGAAGCTTGTCATGCCTCTGTCCCAACACTGCACCAATGCATGATCACTGGCATCACACATTAACTCAAATGGCAATGTCCAGTCTGGTGCAGAAATGACTGGTGTTGTGACCAGTTTAGCTTTCAGCATTTCAAACGCCTGCAGGCATGCTGTGTCAAACACAAATGGCGTGTCAGCAGCTAGCAGATTGCTTAGAGGTTTCGCGATTTTTGAAAAATCCTTTATAAACCTCCTATAGAATCCTGCATGCCCCAGAAAGCTTCTGATTGCCTTAACATTGGCAGTTGGTGGTAATTTTTCAATTACCTCTATTTTTGCTTGATCCACCTCTATTCCCTTGTTTGAGATTTTATGCCCAAGAACAATTCCTTCAGTCACCATGAAGTGACACTTTCCCAGTTTAAAACTAGGTTGGTTTCTTGCATCTTTTCAGAACAAGTTTCAGGTGATCAAGACAGGAGCTGAATGAGTCTCCATATACTGAGAAGTCATCCACGAAGACTTCCAGAAATTTTCCACCATATCAGAGAAAATAGAGAGCATGCATCTCTGGAAGGTTGCAGGTGCATTGCATAGCCCAAAGGCATCCTTCTATAAGCAAACACTCCGGATGGACATGTGAATGCTGTTTTCTCTTGATCCTGGGGATCTACTGCAATCTAGTTATAGCCTGAGTAGCCATCCAAAAAGCAGTAATAATCATGACCTGCTAGTCTTTCTAGCATCTGGTCTATGAATGGTAAAGGAAAATGATCCTTTCTGGTGGCTGTATGAGCCTTCTGTAGTCAATACACATGCGCCACCCTGTGACTGTTCTTGTAGGAATCAGTTCATTTTTTTCATTATGAATCACTGTCATGCCTCCTTTTTTGGGACGACTTGAACAGGGCTCACCCAGGGGCTATCAGAAATGGGATAAATAATCCCAGCCTCTAGTAATTTGGTGACCTCTTCTGCACCACTTCCTTCATGGCTGGATTTAGCCGCCTCTGTGGTTGAACCACTGGTTTGGCATTATCCTCCAATAGGATTTTGTGCATGCATCTAGCTGGGCTTATGCCCTTAAGGTCACCTATGGACCACCCAAGAGCTGTCTTGTGTGTCCTTAGCACTTGAATAAGTGCTTCCTCTTCCTGTGAATTTAAAGCAGAGCTTATGATCACTGGAAGAGTGTCACCTTCTCCTAGAAATGCATATTTCAAGGATGGTGGCAGTGGCTTGAGCTCTGGTTTAGGAGGTTTTTCCTCTTTCAGAAGAAAGTTCAGAGGCTCTTTCATGTCCTCTAAATCCTCCAAATCAGGCTGAACATCTTTAAAGATGTTTTCCAACTCTGATTCGAGACTCTCAGCCATGTTGATCTCTTCTACCAAAGAGTCAATAAGGTCAACTTTCATGCAGTCTGTTGATGTGTCTGGATGCTGCATGGCTTTGACAGCGTTCAACTTGAACTCATCATCGTTGACTCTCAGGGTTATTTCCCCCTGCTGGACGTCAATGAGGGATCGTCCAGTTGCTAGGAAGGGTCTTCCTAGAATGAGAGTAGCACTCTTGTGCTCCTCCATTTCCAGCACAACAAAGTCAGTGGGAAAGGCGAATGGCCCACTCTG